>NC_089583.1:70943892-71269190 GCF_019320115.1 Miscanthus floridulus | reverse complement strand
GCAAGCGGAGAAGCAGGGCATACGTTGTAGCGGACTTCGAAGCCCTTGACGTCAGTGGCACCTCCCTTCGCGTCGTCGCCCTCCTTGAGCTGGCCGTGGCGCTGCCGCGCCCGCCGCTCCGCCGCAAGCTCCGGATTCAGCATGCTGTCGAGGTCCACGGCGTTGCCGGAGGGGCCTCCCTCCGCACCGGCGTCGCGGGTACTTGGCCTTCTTCCCCTTAGGGAACCGCGGCTTGCGCTCCCTGCGAGCGCGGCGAGCGACACAAAATCAACATGAGCCCTGCTAGGGCGTGAGACCAAAACCCTAACCAGGGGAACTCGACGAGAGGGGAAAGGAAGGGAGAGAGGTCGGGCCGTCTTACCGGCCGGCATCGTCGTCGTCGCCTGCGGTGGCGGTGAGAGGGTGCTTGGTGCCACGCGACGGTTCCGTGGGCTCCATGGGTCGGCGGCGGCGGCGGCGGCGACGGAGGCGAACGGCGTGGCGTCAGCGAGGAGAACGTGGGAAGCAGGGAAGGAGACGAGACGAGACGAACCCAGCGAGGTACGGCATGTGTTTGGGGCTTTTCCGTGGATGCCAAAGGTGCTCTATTTTCTAAGACTGTCTCCAACGGATGAGGCAAAGAGCGACCCAAACGCAAAATGCGTAATGTACAGTGATTTGCGTTCCAAAAATACGCTCCAACAGCAGACGCAAACCAAAGCAGGCATTTTGCGTACCAGGAGAGAGGGAGGCAAAAAAGCATCCTCAGTCTCCACGACGCAAAACTGTAGCGAACGACGACGGCGAGGCGCGCCTGCACCTAGAAGCTCCGCGCGGGGAGGTTGCGTCCGCACCGTCGGTGGAGGTTGCCCTTGCTCACCGGTCCGCACTCGCCCCTGCTCGCCGGTCCGCGCCACCGGGCTGGCCTGGATCTCGCCAGACCGCGCCGCCGAGGTTGGCCTGGATCTCCTGCGCCGAGTCTCGGAGGTGGCCCACGCTGTCCGCCAGATTCTCCAGGAAGTCATGCACGGGGCCCGCCGCCATCGCCGGCCGCTACCCAGACCCCTTCTTCGCGGCCCTTCGCGCCAGCGCCGGATCCACCGCACAGGCGGCCCACATACGCGGACGCGGCGCGCGCGTGGTCCGCGCTCACCGACAGCACGGCGCGCGCCAGCTCCGGCCAGGAACGCCCGCAGCGAGGAGGAGTAGGCCTAGACGAGGCCATGATTGCTGAGCTGGTGCGGGTGTGCAGGGAGTGTGCAGTGCAGCGGGGGCAGGCAGCTCACAGAGTCACAGTGGAAAGTGCTGGCTGCTTCACTTGAATGAATGATTGAATGGGTATCCGGTTGGAGAAGGTGAGATCTGCGTCCGTGACATTTTTACTGTAGACAACCTATATTGTTGAATAGGTATTGTGTTTGGGTTGTGTTGGTTGGAGACAGTCTAAGTGGCAAAAAGTCTACTTAACCCTCACCTATCATACTTGGTCTATTTCACTTCCCAACTATAAAACCATCTGTTTTACCCCTGAACTATCTAAAACTGTCTGTTTCACCCCCTGGACGGTTTTTCAGCGACGGTTTTGCTACACTAACAGCGGTTGCTACGGTGGTTTGCTACAGTTTCCATAGTTTGAATTTCTTTTTTTTTTATTTATTTTCGGTGAATTTTTGAAAAATTATAGTAAATCATAGAAAAATCATAAAATAAAAAATCTAATTTTATTGGACTCCACATGAGTAGATCTACACAGTGAATATATAATACGGTATGCTTTAATATAAAATTTTTACTGTAGCCTTAGATTAATTAAAAAATCTAATTTTGTCTGTAATTAATTGGAATAATTCATAGCTGCAGCTTCTATGGTCCAATTGTGGTGAAATTTTTATGGTACGCTAATTATTGTATGCTTGAACTATAGTAAAATTTCCGTACTCATTGGACTATGTATAACTTAGTTATAGATAAATTCTAATTAATTACAGACAAAATTGGATTTTCCAATTAATCTAAAGCTACACAAAAAAATTTGTACTAAAGCATACCGTATTATATATTCACTGTGTAGATCTACTCATGTGGAGTCCAATAAAATTAGATTTTTTATTTTATGGTTTTTCTATGATTTACTATGATTTTTCAAAAATTCACCGAAAATAAATAAATAAGGAAATTCAAAACCACGGGCACTATAGCAAACCACCGGTACTGTAGCAAACTCGATGTTACTGTAGCACACCCGCCGCTGAAAACTGCCCAGGGAGTAAAACAGACGGTTTTAGATAGTTCAGGGGGTAAAACAGACGGTTTCATAGTTGGAGAGTGAAGTAGACCAAGTATGATAGGTAGAGGGTTAAGTAGACTTTTTCCTTTCTAAGTGCCATAGGGATCCAATGTCACGATGCTAAACTTTTTTTTCTCCACACCATTCTGTCCGCCTTGTGTTAGATTTTCATAGTTTAATAGCCTTGACATGTGGGCCCGACTAGGAAAAATATACAAAACGACTCCCTCTCTCCCAATCCCTCCCCACACACGTCTTCACACGCATCAATACAGCAAGAAACGACGGACACTGCGTTGAGAGCTTGTCACTGGTTTCCATCCTCTTCTCAACAGATCCATTGCTCCGTGATGATGTTGAGCGCAAAATCCTCGGTGCGACGGACCTCGCCACGGCGGCCACGCGAGCGACGACCGCATCGACCAAGCAGGCGGCGGCCTCAGACGCCATCGTCGTCATCACCAAGCCAGCATTTGTCGGAAAGGTATAGGGGCTCGCAGCCGCTGAAAGGTCCTAATGGCTAGAAGGAGGGGGTGAATAGCCTATTAAAAATTTCTACAACAACACTTAACAAACCGGTTAGATAATTATGAGGCGAAGCAAATGTTGCGCTAGCCTACTAAAATAGCAAGCCACCTACCACAATTCTAGTTTATATGGTTTCTATCCACACAATAGCTATGACACTACACTAAGTTAGTATGCTCTCAAAAGCTAACTAAAGAGCCATACTAACCAAACTAACAAGCTCTCACAACTAGCTACACTAAAGAGCTTGATAACTAGTTTACGGTAATATAATGAGAGTGAGCAAGAAGGTTATACCGCTGTGTCGAGGAAGGAGCCAATCAATCACAAGAATGAATAACAATGAAGACCAATCACCTCGGAATCAAATGATGAACACAATAATTTTTTACCGAGGTTCACTTGCTTGTAGGTAAGCTAGTCCTCATTGTGGCGATTCACTCACTTAGAGGTTCACGAACTAATTGGCATCACACGCTAAACCCCTCAATAGGGTGCCGCACAACCAACTCAAGATGAGGATCACACAAGCCACGAGCAATCCACTAGAGTATA
The DNA here is from genome assembly GCF_019320115.1 of Miscanthus floridulus. Classification (NCBI taxonomy): domain Eukaryota; kingdom Viridiplantae; phylum Streptophyta; class Magnoliopsida; order Poales; family Poaceae; genus Miscanthus; species Miscanthus floridulus. The sequence continues at coordinate 71,265,841 of NC_089583.1, read as the reverse complement.
TTTTGGCTCTCTACCGGAGAAAGGTCAAGAACCCCTCACAATTACAACGATCGGAGCCAGAGACAATCACCACTCTCCGCTCGATGATCCTCGCTGCTCCAAGCCATCTAGGTGGTGGCAACCACCAAGAGTAACAAGCGAATCCCGCAGCGAAACACGAATACCAAGTGCCTCTAGATGCAAACACTCAAGCAATGCACTTGGATTCTCTCCCAATCTCACAAAGATGATGAATCAATTATGGAGATGAGTAGGAGGCCTTTGGCTAAGCTCACAAGGTTGCTATATCAATGTAAATGACCAAGAGAGTGAGTTTGAGTCGACCATGGGGCTCAAATAGAAGCCCCCATGAAATAGAACCGTTGTACTCCTTCATTAGACACAACACGGGGTGATCGGGCGCTCCGATCATATTGATCGGACGCTGGACCTCAGCGTCCTATCACGCGATGCATGTCACGTGTCCCCTCTCTTCAAATGTTGATCGCCCGATCTCAACGGTCAAGTGACGACCGGACGCTGTGGCTCAAAGTGATCGGACGCTGAACCCTAGCGTCCAGTCATTTCTAGTAAGCATTCAGAGACGACTTTTCACGATCAAACGCGTCCGGTCATGCTCGACCAGACACACCCAGCGTCCGGTTGTTTCAACGCCAGCATCCGGTCGATGACCGACACTGCGCTCCTTCAGCTGCTACTGACCGGACGCGTCAGTCCTACAGAGACCAGCATCCAGTCACTTACAGTGACCTTCGTCTTTTCTATCTAGGGCGCTGGTGGCACCGTCGGACTGTCTGCACTCTATAGACGGACACTCCGTCGGTAAAGTTCCTAACCCTTGCTCAAATATGCCAACCACCAAGTATATCACCTTGTGCACATGTGTTAGCATATTTTCATAAACATTTTTAAGGGTGTTAGCACTCCACTAGATTCTAAATGCATATGCAATGAGTTAGAGCATCTAGTGGCACTTTGATAACCGTATTTCGATATGAGTTTCACCCCTCTTAATAGTATGACTATCAAACTTAAATGTGATCACACTCTCTAAGTGTCTTGATCACCAAAATAAAATAGCTCCTACGATTTATACCTTTGCCTTGAGCTTTTTGTTTTTCTCCTTCTTCGTTTCAAGTCCAAGCACTTGATCATCACCATGGCATCACCATCATCATGTCATGATCTTCATTTGCTTCACCACTTAGAATATGCTACCTATCTCATGATCACTTGATAAACTAGGTTAGCACTTAGGGTTTCATCAATTCACCAAAACCAAACTAGAGCTTTTAGCCGCCTAGTCTCGGCTCGCCGTGTCCGCCCTGCCTCGACACGTTCGACCGGGTTGCGCGCGGTCGTCCGGCGGCGCCACTGCCTACGGAGCTCGCGGCCACCCGACGGAGCTTCAGCAGCGGCCAAGACATGTAACACTCCGGTGTTACGATCCTTTTTAGCGCCGTGATTTAGGCCTAAGTCGGATTTTCAAAACAAGTTCCTCGGAATTTTTAATTTAACGTACGTGAAGCGATAAGCGAACCTTGTGTGACTTAGTTTTGCGGACTCGAATAAACGCTTAAGTTGAATCACGCCGGGCGTAGAAACAATTAGGAATGTCGAACGGCAATTCGAGCCAATTGATAACGAACGGTTCGTTCTATTAGATTAAACATGAAAACAAGGTTTATAAACAAAAATATAATAGTCGGCTTGTTAAATGAATAATTGAGAGATAAAATAATAACGAAAGTATCACTGGTCTATTAGCTCGCCTATCAACATCTTGAGTTTTATTGCCACGGTGGTTTTTGATCCACAGATGGTCACTATGGCTTATGATCTCCTTAATTATGAACTATGTATGCCATTGTTATCATGAGCACTTCACACCAGTCATTTGCCTGTTCCTTCCACGTGTTACACTCCGGGTCTCCTCAGGTTGTTTTTTTTAAGCGCTCCTCTTTTACTCAGGACACCATGGGGCACGTGGCTTTGCAGTAAATCTGCTCAGTTGTTCTGCATTAATTTCTGCGCCTGCACGTTGTCACTGCCATGCCAGTGCACCACACCACGACACCGGTCACTATTTCTCCGCAGTGACCCGCTGCCGTGATTGATGAGAGCCGCGTCCTTTTTCCTTCGCCTGTAGCTTGATTAGTCCACTGCCTGCCTCCGCCTTGGCTTCTCTTGGGTTAGGTCACCCTGTCCCACGCCTTTCTTTTTCTTCCTCGCGGACGCGCTGGATGCAGTCCCAGCGCTGCTCATCCTTGCCTTCCGGGCGTGAACGCCGCTCCTCCTTTTTCCCCACCGCACTCGGCTCCCTTCCGTGCGTCCGCGCCCCTTCTCCCTTCTCTTCTCACGCTGCTCGTGCGCGCTCCCATGCCCGACCGTGCCTTCCTCTCGCGTGCGCGCCGCCTGCTGCTCCTCGGCCGCATGCCTAGGCCCACGAGGTGCCTGCGCTGTCGAGAGGCCGCGCCTCGCCAGCCGCTGTCCATGCCACTGAGCCGTGTTTCCGTTCGCCGAGCGCCCGGCCAAACGCAACCTACCCACAGCGCTGCGTCCTCACCCCGGACCGCGCTTGACTGTCGCCCTCCGCGCTGCTCCTCCCAGCGCGACAGCCGCCGCGCCCCCTGTCGTCCGTGCGCCCGCGCCCCGCCACTACGCCGTTGGCCTCCTCGTCGTCGTCAACGAGCGCGCGACCGGGTTTCGCCGCCGGCCGGTGCTTCCTCTGCTCCGCGCGCGCAAGTCTCCGTGGCCCGCGCTGGAACCCGGCCATGGCTCCGACTCGTCTATTTTTTCCCCATCTCTGCTTCTTCGTCGGGACACCGCTGCCGCGCATCCCAAGCTGCCGCAAGTCGCGTGCCGCCGCTGCTCAGCCGCGCGCGCCTGGGCCGCGTTGCCCCGCAGTGGCCACCCCGACGCCGTCCGCCTGGCTCGCCCTGCTGCTCTGCCACCCGGCCAGCGCCGTTGCGTGCCGATGCCGTCGTCCGCGCGCAACCCCGGCCCGCGCTGGTCTACTGCTCTGGCGTTTCCTCTCCAGCGCAGCTCCACCTGCCGGGCCGCAGCGCATCGCCGGTCCGCCCATGCCAGGCTCGGTCACCGCCTCCTCACCGCCGTCGACGAGCGCGCGGCTGGATTTCACCACCGGCCGGTGACTCTGTTCTGCCCGCTGCTTTTGGGGAAAGAAGGAGAAGGTGAGGAAGGGTATAAATTTAAGAAGAAACTTTATACGGGGTTTTCTTTGTGAAATACGCGACTTGAATGAATAGTACCTATTGGACCGCGTTTTAGTTTCGAGGTAATACAAGGGCCATTTAGCAAATTGCCGTCGCCACCTGCCGCCTGGGCCGCCAGCGCCTGGTTGGTGGGCCACGCCGCTGCCCGCGCCTGGGCCACCCGCGCCGCGTGCTGGGCCAGCCTGCTCGGCGCCCACCTGGGCTGACTTGCCGTCCACCGTTGCTGGGCCGCTCACGCCCCGTCACTGTGCTGGGCCGCACGCGCCGGTGGGCCGCTGGCCGCGTGCGCCCTGTGCCCCGCCTGGGCCTGCTTGCCGCTGATCCTGGCCAAGCGGGCTGCTGGGCCAGCCAGTGGCCGTCGGCCCGTTTTCATGTTTAAGGTGTTTTCTAATTTAAAGCTGAAGTAACCTTGAAAAATTCGTAGAAAATCACAGAAAAATCATAAAAATGTCAAACTAGTTTTGATAGTCTCCTAAAATTAGGACCTACCTATTAGTGTAATTCGTTCACATAGTTTGATGATATTTTTAGGATCTATATAATTAAAATGGGATACTTAATATTGTAAAATATAAGCTTATAGGGATTGTTGTGATCAATTGGTAATAGTATTGGATCTGAAATCTTTACAGTAGGTTCCTAGCAATATTAGCTGCTCACCATAATTTGTAGCTCTAGAATAATTAGTTGCTAGATAAGTAATAATGTCCTATTGCGAATAAAGAAACAACTTGGGGTTGTATAACTAAAATAATTGTTGGGAAATAACGTCTGATTCGATAACGTGTATATGTAGCCTAAGTACGATCATCGTTAGAACTAGCTGTTAACTCGAGTGGCGTAAGTCGTATTTTACGAGTCGCGATTGTAGTTGATTAATTACATCTTGGTATTGCATCGCATGCATATCATATAGGTACGATGATGGATCACGGAGTCATCGGGAGTTGCTGGAGGAATGGTGCTTTTGGAGATCCTGTCGCCATGCTAGAAAGCTAACTTCTGATTATATTTTTCCCAGGCAAGCCCCGGTGCATAACCCCTACTTTCTGCTGTTTAAATTCTATTTGTGCATTAAGTTTCAAGGAGTTGAATGAAACCCACTTGCATATATATATCTTTATCCTATAAGTCTTACTAGTATGACAGGATCGTATAGATTGCTATGCTACAGGACTCCGGTAGAAGTCAAGTGATTGCCTGTCACTCGCGAGATATAGGAAATATGTTACAATATGATTATCACCTGGAATATATAAAATGGTAGAAAGGAAAATGGTGACTGGGCAGGGATATGGTTTGGGTATTGGTGGGTGTAAGAAGTTGTGTCGCCGCGGAGGCGGGTCATAGCTTGGTTACACCGTTTTTCCCTGTCTGGTCGGTTAAGGACCGATCGTTGCATATGACTCTAGGCAGGTCACAGACTTATTATCTCGAGCACATACTTGTGTATGGGCGCTTGGAAGACTTGTTGCTCTCTTGTCGCGGATCCGGCTCTTTCCGGACCGACTGTCTGGGTTTGTTTTTGGTGGAGGAGGTCCTTGCACCGCGCTGAGTCCGGGACTCAGGGGCGGGGGCTTGGAGTCCCAGTTTGGACGGGGACCTAGACACCCGGGACATGAGAGTGATGAGTTGGTCCTGCTTGTGCCCGGGGTACAAGCGGGGCGTGTGTTTTCGGGGTACCCAGCTGGGGGCATTGATTCGCGAATCGCCGGGCTATCCGGTACGGCTTGTCTACGGTTTAGCATCGTAGTAAGAACTGAAAGATGAAAGATGGAAGATGGACAAAGGAAATCTGATTGCTTACCACCTGCTTGAAAGTAGCACAGGTGCTTACATAGAATGGTTAGTTAATGAACCAATGCGGCTATTAATAAAAATCGAATATAAGGACGCACGCTTAGTAATGCTTCTGGCAAATGCAATAAACCCACAAGCCAGATGGCCTTGCATATCCTTGGAGTCTTTTCTTTTCTCCTGCCGGGTAAGTCTTGCTGAGTACAATTGAGTACTCAGGGTTTTATTTCCCCCTGTTGCAGGTGACAGGTGGACGCTTGAGCTGACCTTTGTGTGTGGATTCCTCCTGGTGGGCTCAGAGAGGATTTCCTTTACGCTGCGATCGTAGTTGTTATTTATAACTCTCACCAAATACTTTTATAAATGAAAGTTTCATAATCTGTTGCCGTAGTCTATATATATCAATACTTCACCATGTCATTAATAGATGTTTATTTCCGCTGTAACTCTGTTCACATGTTTCTATTCCGCTGTTTAATTAAATTGTTTATAACTCTGATAATATGATTACATTCCGCTATTATAATAATAAGTGTTATACTCTGATGTACATGTAAAGTGATGTAAGAATTGGTTACGAATGATGTAAGCTTTATTCTCTCGTTTGTGATCCTGGTGGCAAAAATGTGGATTTTTGGGTTCTCCCTTGGGGTGTGTCCGACGGAACCGAGTAATTTAGTGTTCTCCCTCGAGTGCTTAGTGTCTAATGGAAGACAAGCACTCCTGTGAGGCATTAGATTAGGCGGTTCTGCCACAGGTGGTATCAGAGCATAAATGAGGAAATAAAGCTTCGAAAACTTTTTCTAAACTAAAATTTGACAACCTATTGTTCCAAAAAGTTAGGACGTTTGCATGCGAAGTTATATAAGTAGCCCTATTACTATGGTTATGTATCCAGGATAGATGGCACTTTGCTGACTTAGGTAGACTTAATCAAGTTTCTGCAGGTACACTGACTCGAGCATAGTCCGATAGTATCGGCTAGTTACAGGGAGAGAACGATGTGCCAAAACTTTGAGAACGGTTGCCCTATATGTGGCAACAGTGAAAGGACATATAGGACGTGCATTCATGCATATCCTGCCTATGCATTGTAGTACTCGTATTACTTGCAGATACGCCATCCATAGGTGTCACGCGTGTCGTATTGTGCACGACTAACTCGTCCTGTTCTAGAGTTAGGTCTGAACTGTGGCTTCGTGTTTCGCGTTCGCCCGTGGTTCACGCCGGTCGTGACCCACGTCTCCACATACCCCTTTCTACGCTCTTGTCGGACCTTTACCCTGCAGCCGTACTAGTCAGTAATGACATCGCACGTCGCTCGCCTCAACTCGTGGAATTTGGTCGATCCGCCGTAGTGATATCGCGCGGGAACCCTGGTGAACCGCGCTAGGACCACTGAACGCTCCGCCTTTATAAGTAGAGCCTGGCTTAGCCATTGGTACCACCACTCAGCGCACTTTAGCTCGCTTAGCTTCTCCTTTGAGCTAGCTTTTCGCTCAGCCTTCCTTGCAACCACCGCCAGAGATGGTAGGAGCCTGGGTTAGCACCTACTGCCTGAATGTTGAGGGGTTTCCCAAAATCCTGCATGCCACCCTGCAAAAGCTTGGAGTCAATGATCGCCCCGAGTATGAGGGCCGTGAGTATGAGGAGCATGGCACCGAGCGGTGTGAGGTTACCGTCTACATCGGGAAGAGTGAAGAGTTCCCCGACCTCACTGAAGCCTAGAGTGTGACCGCCACCGGGTTTAGCTTCACCGACACCTACCAGGTTGTGGCCCGCAAAGCCTTACGGTACCTCTGCCAGATCTATGAGGAGCCCATTGCCCGTACCCCCATGCGGTTCTTTCCACCTTTGGATAGGAACCGGCGGGCATGGAGGGCTCGCATGGAGGCTTTGCAAGGGCGAGATGTGCAAGAGGACAGTCCCACCGTGGTGCACTTGACCATGTACCTGCTCGCTCTAGATGAGCAGTACGACCGTCAAGCCTTGGAGCTGAGGGCGTGCCTTCGGCGCGCCGAGGAAGCCGAGGTCTTCAACCGGATGCTCCAGGTGCAGCTCGCCGAAGCGCATGCCAGCGCTGCAGCTGCTGAGAGCCGAGAGGCTACCATGGAGGAATCTCTGAAGGAAGCTGAAGATCGGCATGTCCATCAGCTGGGTGAGGCCTATCTGTTCACTAGGGCCAGGCGGAGGTCGCTGGTTGATGGAAGGCAGAATGCCCCAATCTTGGAAGGGATCCCTCTCCACCCGCTAGAGAGAAGAAGAACCGGTGATGCAGAACCGCCAGCACCTCCACCGTCGGAAGTGTTAGAAGCAGAGCCCTTGATTCCTCTCACTCAGCCATTGCCACAAGAAGATGTAGAGTAGTTGCCTTGGGACGTTGTGCCCGTAGTAGTAGTGTTTTTCGTTGCTGTCCCACTGTATTTTCTCTTGCCGTTGTTGTCGTCCGTAGTTATTGAGCCCGTTTGACCGTAGGTGAATGCTGTGTCATGAACGGGAGCCTGAATGCCTGTATGATGTACCCATATCAGATCGTTGGAACATGCATTTTGTTATGTTGCTGTGCTTATTGCGTTTATCTACCTTAAGTTCGTTAGATGTGCTTAAGTTTTCTAGGGTGATATTAAGTGGGTTACAAGAGAAGTTGCCATTCAGATACCAGCAGATCAGCCGTGATTGGGTGTTATTGGACATTGTATCGACTAATTGTGGATGTCCCAACAGAACACTTGAATCTTTTTAAAAACAAATCTATCGTTGGATTTAAATTCCTTATCCCTTGTTGTGGAGGGAAACCTTTGTTGTTGAATTTTCCCTGGCGATACCCCTTACTCTGTGGTCTATGACCCCACTGCCTTCATGGCGTGTAAGTTGGTGATAGTTGCCTGGTTAAAAGCTTATGGTGCCGCGACGAAACCGAGGGCTCCCTGTGGAACAGCTGCCACATAGTGACGCTGCTCGGCACGCGCTGGTATCGAGGTTGTTGACCAAGTACCTTTACCAAGTTACACCGCCGTACCGTTTTGTTTTAAAATTTTCTCCTTGAAAATGTTCAGGTGTTCAAACGGGAAATCCATAATGGGGATGCAAAAGTGTCTCTCAAGGTAAAAAGGAGATGGTTTGGAGAAAGGAAGTATGACATGGTCTCAGTCTGCATGAAAGACGGATGTGGTCGAGTAAAGGAAAGAAAAAGAAGAGTAGTAAGGAAGGTTAACAGTGGATAGCTGGGAGTAATAGAAAAGTCGGAGTGGACGTCTTGTCCAAAGCCCTGTGCTTAGTTGACCGCTACGCATGTTGGGTCATTTCGCTGCGTGCCCTGCGAACGCCGTCGGTGTCGGGTCCATTATCGTCCCATTTTCGCGTGGCCGCGGCATCGTGCAGTGCTCACCATCTTTGTGCACTGTGCGTGGCTCCTTTTCCCCAGCATCCGGTCGGCTCTCGACTCTCACGCCTTGTCCCTCGTACCGGACCCCCCCTTCCCCTCCCTCTTTTCTTCTTTTGTGAACATGGTCGCCCGCACACCTGCCTCGTCGAGCGGACCCCCCTCTCCTCTCCTTTATTTCCCCTCCGTCGCTCACGCAGGGAGCGCAACATGTCCAATCTTATCTCCACTCCGGTGTGTTGCTCCCCACCTCCATTCTCCAATATAAATACCCTTGGTCCTTGCTCTTCTTCTTCATCCTCATTCCCCTCGCGTTCCGACGCATAGCTACGAGATCCGGCCGTCATTTTGAAGCTAAGTTCGTCTGTCTGAGGTGATGGTGTGATCTGAGAAGAAGAAGGGATCCAGTTCGTCGAAGAAGTTCAAGTTCCCTTGGTTAGTTGGCCTTAGGATTCACGATGTTCTACTTCTCAGTCGACTGTTTCTGGATTTGTTGGTGCTACGCCATGTTTTGGATAATCATTATCTTATTGTTTCTCCATTGTCCTCGTCTATCCCGACTTTGGGAGTAGGTCTTGGTTGTATCAAGTTGCTCTTAACCAGGTATTCCTAGATCCCCGTGTGGTTTAGTGTTCGAAGTCGTGTAATCTTTCGTGTAATCCCTGATCTACGGAATGTAATCGCGTTTCCCCTTTTCTGCTTCCAGTTTCGAATCTCGGGATGAGATTCTTTTTAAGGGGGGTTGGTTGTAACACTCTGGTGTTACGATCCTTTTTAGCGCCGTGATTTAGGCCTAAGTCGGATTTTCAAAACGAGTTCCTCGGAATTTTTAATTTAACGTACGTGAAGCGATAAGCGAACCTTGTGTGACTTAGTTTTGCGGACTCGAATAAACGCTTAAGTTGAATCACGCCGGGCGTAGAAACAATTAGGAATGTCGAACGGCAATTCGAGCCAATTGATAACGAACGGTTCGTTCTATTAGATTAAACATGAAAACAAGGTTTATAAACAAAAATATAATAGTCGGCTTGTTAAATGAATAATTGAGAGATAAAATAATAACGAAAGTATCACTGGTCTATTAGCTCGCCTATCAACATCTTGAGTTTTATTGCCACGGTGGTTTTTGATCCACAGATGGTCACTATGGCTTATGATCTCCTTAATTATGAACTATGTATGCCATTGTTATCATGAGCACTTCACACCAGTCATTTGCCTGTTCCTTCCACGTGTTACACTCCGGGTCTCCTCAGGTTGTTTTTTTTAAGCGCTCCTCTTTTACTCAGGACACCATGGGGCACGTGGCTTTGCAGTAAATCTGCTCAGTTGTTCTGCATTAATTTCTGCGCATGCACGTTGTCACTGCCATGCCAGTGCACCACACCATGACACCGGTCACTATTTCTCCGCAGTGACCCGCTGCCGTGATTGATGAGAGCCGCGTCCTTTTTCCTTCGCCTGTAGCTTGATTAGTCCACTGCCTGCCTCCGCCTTGGCTTCTCTTGGGTCAGGTCACCCTGTCCCACGCCTTTCTTTTTCTTCCTCGCGGACGCGCTGGATGCAGTCCCAGCGCTGCTCATCCTTGCCTTCCGGGCGTGAACGCCGCTCCTCCTTTTTCCCCACCGCACTCGGCTCCCTTCCGTGCGTCCGCGCCCCTTCTCCCTTCTCTTCTCACGCTGCTCGTGCGCGCTCCCATGCCCGACCGTGCCTTCCTCTCGCGTGCGCGCCGCCTGCTGCTCCTCGGCCGCATGCCTAGGCCCACGAGGTGCCTGCGCTGTCGAGAGGCCGCGCCTCGCCAGCCGCTGTCCACGCCACTGAGCCGTGTTTCCGTTCGCCGAGCGCCCGGCCAAACGCAACCTGCCCACAGCGCTGCGTCCTCACCCCGGACCGCGCTTGACTGTCGCCCTCCGCGCTGCTCCTCCCAGCGCGACAGCCGCCGCGCCCCCTGTCGTCCGTGCGCCCGCGCCCCGCCACTACGCCGTTGGCCTCCTCGTCGTCGTCAACGAGCGCGCGACCGGGTTTCGCCGCCGGCCGGTGCTTCCTCTGCTCCGCGCGCGCAAGTCTCCGTGGCCCGCGCTGGAACCCGGCCATGGCTCCGACTCGTCTATTTTTTCCCCATCTCTGCTTCTTCGTCGGGACACCGCTGCCGCGCATCCCAAGCTGCCGCAAGTCGCGTGCCGCCGCTGCTCAGCCGCGCGCGCCTGGGCCGCGTTGCCCCGCAGTGGCCACCCCGACGCCGTCCGCCTGGCTCGCCCTGCTGCTCTGCCACCCGGCCAGCGCCATTGCGTGCCGATGCCGTCGTCCGCGCGCAACCCCGGCCCGCGCTGGTCTACTGCTCTGGCGTTTCCTCTCCAGCGCAGCTCCACCTGCCGGGCCGCAGCGCATCGCCGGTCCGCCCATGCTAGGCTCGGTCACCGCCTCCTCACCGCCGTCGACGAGCGCGCGGCTGGATTTCACCACCGGCCGGTGACTCTGTTCTGCCCGCTGCTTTTGGGGAAAGAAGGAGAAGGTGAGGAAGGGTATAAATTTAAGAAGAAACTTTATACGGGGTTTTCTTTGTGAAATACGCGACTTGAATGAATAGTACCTGTTGGACCGCGTTTTAGTTTCGAGGTAATACAAGGGCCATTTAGCAAATTGCCGTCGCCACCTGCCGCCTGGGCCGCCAGCGCCTGGTTGGTGGGCCACGCCGCTGCCCGCGCCTGGGCCACCCGCGCCGCGTGCTGGGCCAGCCTGCTCGGCGCCCACCTGGGCCGGCTTGCCGTCCACCGTTGCTGGGCCGCTCACGCCCCGTCACTGTGCTGGGCCGCACGCGCCGGTGGGCCGCTGGCCGCGCGCGCCCTGTGCCCCGCCTGGGCCTGCTTGCCGCTGATCCTGGCCAAGCGGGCTGCTGGGCCAGCCAGTGGCCGTCGGCCCATTTTCATGTTTAAGGTGTTTTCTAATTTAAAGCTGAAGTAACCTTGAAAAATTCGTAGAAAATCACAGAAAAATCATAAAAATGTCAAACTAGTTTTGATAGTCTCCTAAAATTAGGACCTACCTATTAGTGTAATTCGTTCACATAGTTTGATGATATTTTTAGGATCTATATAATTAAAATGGGATACTTAATATTGTAAAATATAAGCTTATAGGGATTGTTGTGATCAATTGGTAATAGTATTGGATCTGAAATCTTTACAGTAGGTTCCTAGCAATATTAGCTGCTCACCATAATTTGTAGCTCTAGAATAATTAGTTGCTAGATAAGTAATAATGTCCTATTGCGAATAAAGAAACAACTTGGGGTTGTATAACTAAAATAATTGTTGGGAAATAACGTCTGATTCGATAACGTGTATATGTAGCCTAAGTACGATCATCGTTAGAACTAGCTGTTAACTCGAGTGGCGTAAGTCGTATTTTATGAGTCGCGATTGCAGTTGATTAATTACATCTTGGCATTGCATCGCATGCATATCATATAGGTACGATGATGGATCACGGAGTCATCGGGAGTTGCTGGAGGAATGGTGCTTTTGGAGATCCTGTCGCCATGCTAGAAAGCTAACTTCTGATTATATTTTTCCCAGGCAAGCCCCGGTGCATAACCCCTACTTTCTGCTGTTTAAATTCTATTTGTGCATTAAGTTTCAAGGAGTTGAATGAAACCCACTTGCATATATATCTTTATCCTATAAGTCTTACTAGTATGACAGGATCGTATAGATTGCTATGCTACAGGACTCCGGTAGAAGTCGAGTGATTGCCAGTCACTCGCGAGATATAGGAAATATGTTACAATATGATTATCACCTGGAATATATAAAATGGTAGAAAGGAAAATGGTGACTGGGCAGGGATATGGTTTGGGTATTGGTGGGTGTAAGAAGTTGTGTCGCCGCGGAGGCGGGTCATAGCTTGGTTACACCGTTTTTCCCTGTCTGGTCGGTTAAGGACCGATCGTTGCATATGACTCTAGGCAGGTCACAGACTTATTATCTCGAGCACATACTTGTGTATGGGCGCTTGGAAGACTTGTTGCTCTCTTGTCGCGGATCCGGCTCTTTCCGGACCGACTGTCTGGGTTTGTTTTTGGTGGAGGAGGTCCTTGCACCGCGCTGAGTCCGGGACTCAGGGGCGGGGGCTTGGAGTCCCAGTTTGGACGGGGACCTGGACACCCGGGACATGAGAGTGATGAGTTGGTCCTGCTTGTGCCCGGGGTACAAGCGGGGCGTGTGTTTTCGGGGTACCCAGCTGGGGGCATTGATTCGCGAATCGTCGGGCTATCCGGTACGGCTTGTCTACGGTTTAGCATCGTAGTAAGAACTGAAAGATGAAAGATGGAAGATGGACAAAGGAAATCTGATTGCTTACCACCTGCTTGAAAGTAGCACAGGTGCTTACATAGAATGGTTAGTTAATGAACCAATGCGGCTATTAATAAAAATCGAATATAAGGACGCACGCTTAGTAATGCTTCTGGCAAATGCAATAAACCCACAAGCCAGATGGCCTTGCATATCCTTGGAGTCTTTTCTTTTCTCCTGCCGGGTAAGTCTTGCTGAGTACAATTGAGTACTCAGGGTTTTATTTCCCCCTGTTGCAGGTGACAGGTGGACGCTTGAGCTGACCTTTGTGTGTGGATTCCTCCTGGTGGGCTCAGAGAGGATTTCCTTTACGCTGCGATCGTAGTTGTTATTTATAACTCTCACCAAATACTTTTATAAATGAAAGTTTCATAATCTGTTGCCGTAGTCTATATATATCAATACTTCACCATGTCATTAATAGATGTTTATTTCCGCTGTAACTCTATTCACATGTTTCTATTCCGCTGTTTAATTAAATTGTTTATAACTCTGATAATATGATTACATTCCGCTATTATAATAATAAGTGTTATACTCTGATGTACATGTAAAGTGATGTAAGAATTGGTTACGAATGATGTAAGCTTTATTCTCTCGTTTGTGATCCTGGTGGCAAAAATGTGGATTTTCGGGTTCTCCCTTGGGGTGTGTCCGACGGAACCGAGTAATTTAGTGTTCTCCCTCGAGTGCTTAGTGTCTAATGGAAGACAAGCACTCCTGTGAGGCATTAGATTAGGCGGTTCTGCCACAAGACACCTCCCCGCGTGCAGTCGCTCAATGTCGTGGACCTTCGGGCGCGGCTGATCGATGCTAGCCTCCCTGCGCGCAGCCGCTCGATGGAGCTCCTAACTCCCGACGGAGCTTAGGTGCCTGACGAACTCGCATCGTCGGAGCTCGCGGCCGCCTGACGGACTCGCTCATTGGAGCTCATGGCCACCCATCGATGGTCATGGTCGCCTGACGAACTTGCTCGGTGGAGCTCCCATTGTGACAAAACCGCTCAATTTATACAAGATCAAGTATGGCTGTCCTCGCTAACACGTTGACACGCACATACTTTCACTTATATAAACTCGATAGTCCACCGAGTGTCACGAAGAACCTCGATAAATCAACATCACTACCAAGATTGTATGATTAAGCAAATACACATCACATACATAGAGTTGCAGCAGAAATAATGTTTACAATGAGTTCACAAATAAGAATACAAGTTTGGGTTTCAAAACTGGTTAAGGAAAAACAACACAGCTTTCAAATGATTACATTAATATAAGTTCCGAATACATTGCTAGCATAAAGTGACACCTTTGATAAAAGCATATAGATGAGAAATAAATATAGAGTCACCGAGCCCACCGGCAGTTAGCTACCACCTTCAGCAGGCCGAGAACTTCACCTGCAACATGGTGGGATAAACCCTGAGTACTTGAATGTACTTAGCTAGACTTACCTGTCATAAACCAAAAATAAAATGACTCCAAAGATCATGCAAGGCTTTATAAGTGGATGTGGCTTGACAACATTTTGCATAAAAATGACTAATTTAGTTGTACAATTATACTTTGGTTATCAAATTAATTATAGTTATTCATCTCTAGATTAGCAACTAACCTACGCCAAACATGTGGTATATCATTTGGTAGTATACAATAGTAACCATAGCCAGTGTAGTAATTCCATGTTCATACGAACCATCATATTCTATAAATACAATTACTACAATGTTGGAGCTAGCAAAGTTTCTCACTGTTCAGGAGAAATAGTGATTCGAATCGATTTCAACAAGCTGGGAATTTATTCCTAACATAAACCTAGACATACCTACACCAAGGTAGTCTTAGGTCACCTTTGGCATAACTCAGATCCATATTTCACGGGTTTGTCCAGTGCTGCACAATCAAGGACAACCAGCTACCAGGACGTTCAGGCCCAGCCTACCCTTGGGCTCATGTCTGGCTCCCCGCACATCCTTACTACCATCCAAAGTGTGCACTTTTACATAACGGGGCCCGGTCTGAATTGAACTACTCATCTTCGTGGTTGGAACAAGTTATCCGGCCAGCTAAGTGATAGACATGCATTCAATCTTGTCAGAAGTGGCAACAACGGTACGGTCCTAAACTGGCACAGACAGAATCACATGAGTCAACCTACACATAGACTCCGCCTGGCCTCCATTTACATTACTCTATGGTTCTTTCCTACGATAGCAAATATAGCCAACCGTACTTCATTATCCACCTATATCTCGCAGGTGACAGGAAATCACCTGACTTCTACCGGTCTAAGCATGGCTAAGTATGTATTTGATCCTAGACCTACACAAGGTTAAGGGTATATTGCTGGACAAGGAAATTATATGCATCAAGTGGTTCTAATCAACTCTTATAACCTAATGCATCAAACATAAAGGACTCAAGTGATATTTGTAAAAACATAGGAGGCTTAGAATGCTCCGGGGCTTGCTTGTGATCCAACACTAGGTCAGTGTTTGTTAGATGACACTCGTTTGGTGATCATCTCCCATTCAGGCATGTACTTTAGGGGTCCTACCATCTTCAGGATAGATCCACCATACATAGTCTTAGAGTTTGGTTCCAACATCACATCCTTCATGTGATTTATCTAACGTACCTAGATGAGATGCAAGATGCAAGTGCATGAATATAAAGAATGATAATATGAGATGCATCACATAATAGCATTTGAGGCAACACATAAGATCATACAAGATATAGGCACCTAGAGTTATTTAACTAAACATCACACAACCTATTATAGAGGGATAGCAAGCATATTAGGCATGGCACACAAGTGACTTAAGTTCAGATATTGCACCCATGCATCGATCAAGAACTAACCAACATGTTTAGCCAAAACAAGAGCAAGCTAAAGCAATCACCTAGCACATGTATAGAAATCTGGACAACAGCACAACAATCACTTGTTTTAACCATAACTAGAGATATAAGCATCCAACAAGGGTGACCCTAGACTTTCTGGAAAGCTAATAAAATTGCCTACAATATTGTTATTATCGCCTAAAGCTTATTCCAAAGCTAACCAGATCAAACATGCTAATGTTTCAAATCTGCATAGAACTAGGACAGAAAAGTAGTAGTAATTACAACAATGTATAATTGGAGTCATGGACATCAAACAAGCATGAACCTTAACTTTCTAGAAAGCTTATTAAATTATCTAAACCATGTTTATTATCATCATAAGGTGATTCCTCAATTAACAAGGTCAATCAAGCACAATTGAGCACCTCTGTCCAGACTTGGACAGATTTTGTCATACAACTTTACAAGCTTATAACTAGAGATTGAGACCACCAGAAGCTGTGATCTTTAACAATTTTGAAGGCTCATGAAAATCACTACACTTCTTATATTATATCCAAGACATAATTTCATACTTAACTAGGTCAAACAATGAAATCCTTCAAATCTGCACAGAGCATAGACCAAACATGATAGATCGTTTGTCAAATTCATCACTCCTAAACAGCAGAGATCATGAAAATTTAACACAAGCAAGATATGATAATTATCTACAACTTTTGTATTCATCAAAACCATAAAAAATATGATTTATACCATAAAAATAATTGCATAAGCAAAACTGCACATGCAGCCCAAACAGCAGTGGTACAATTATAGACAAAAAATTGATAGGAACTTCAGAGAAGCATAACTGGAGTTCTAGACCTCCAACAAACATGAATAATAACTTTTTGAAAAGGTTATGAAGTTACCTACAACTTTATTATTCTCATCTTAAGATGATTCTATAGCTAACAAGGTCAATTAATCCAATGAATGCATCTTTGTCCAAAACATGGACAGAATCTGAAATGCCACTTTAAACAGCTATAACTAGAGTTCTACATATCCAATAAATGTGGTTCTAGACTTTTTAGAAATCCTAAAAAATTCTAAACAACTTTGTTATAAACACCTAGAGCTAATCCTACTATTAAAAGGCCCCATAGTACCAAGAAGGCAACCCTATCTAGGTTTGGGTAGAAACAGCCACAGAAATTTAAGCAACTATAACTAAAAATCTACTTAACAAAAAATTATGATATTTAGCTTTTTGAAAATCTTAATAAAAGTACTAAAACTCATTTATTGTCATAAAGTCATGATTCATAACTTAACTGAGCAAATTAATACAAATATACAGGCCTATTCAAAATAGGAGCAAACCAACATAGGGCATTTGTTATTTTTATAGCTCTTAAACTATGAAGCCTAACATTCTGAAATTTTTACCAAAGATCAACCATCACCTAAGTAGCACTCCATAAAAATTTCACATTTATTTGAGTACAACAACTACAGTTATGAAAAAGACATGACATAGTTAGTATTACAAACCTAACTGCATAAATTAATTTTTACAGCAAAAACTTTAAACTAAAGCATGTCACATTATAGATCTACTGCATAGATAATTTTACAAGGATTCGAAAAAATCCTCATTTACTATTTTACGATTTTTCTACTAATTACTACAAATTTGCAAAGTTGTTCATCCAAATCTGCATAAACAAAAGAAAAGGAATGTAGATCTTGCATCGGGGACCCTACAGTTTCCACAAATTAAACTTGAATGAATAGATCCTTTCTAGCACTATTTATCTGAGTCACGGCTTTGCAGAAAGATCCTTCCCTTTTCTTGAATTGTTGTGCGATGTCCCTATCGCGAGTTAGGAGCAGGGAGGTCGTCGAGGATGGCGATTTCGGCCAGAGGAGGCCATGTCGGTGACCGAGGAGTCATGGTGAAGCATCCCCATCATCGGGTGCACCCTCGGGAGGGGACGGCTCCACCGGAAGCTGCCCCAAGGGGCTCGCCCACATGCACGCATGGCGATGGCGGCTGTAGCCCAACGCCGGTGTGGCTTCGGCTACCATGGGCCCGGAGAGTGCACGCAGGAGGAGGAACAAGGCGAGGCAGACGCGGTGGTGTGCTCAGCTTGGCCTGCGACCAAGCACATCAGCGAGAACGACGGTGTGGCCACGAGCTTTGGAGTTCAGCCATGGCGGACATGAGAGGGAACGCGAAGAGAGGCGAGGAGAAGCGCTGGGTGTAGGGAGCTCGAGCGGGTCGCTCTGGTGCTCCACTATGCCGAGTGAGGTGCGGGGCATGCGACAGAGAGCAGGGGTGCATGGCGGCCACTTCCACAACACGCATCATCCTTTGAGGCAAAATCCCAAATAGGTGGCGGTCAGCGGTGTGGCTGACGTGGGACGCGTCTTCGGGCTAGTTATGGACTGATTTGGACCTTGGCGCCTGTAGCAAAGTTGCTCTCCTCTGGATGCTCTTTGACTAGTATTTAGGGAGTAGGACCATTAGAGCTATGGATTAGTAGGTAATTAAGCTCCAAAGTGATAGTGTCAACGTATTAACAGCGACAAACAAAAATCCAAATTGATGGTCAAAACGAAGTCAAACGAGTGCCATCTTTATACATGCTCTTCTCCATCATGTATACTCCAACTTTTATTTTGGTACCAAATCAAGTTGCTGAACAAAATTTGGAGAACGCGGAATGCCGACACGTCAATGTTAGTTAAGTGACAAGTAAACTTTTGTTGTTTTGGAAACTATTTTTTGAAGATCCAAATGAACTCCAAATTTGATGAGACTTGATCTATTGTTTTCACCATGAAAAGTAATTCAACTCATCTTAAGGAATCCAATTGAGCTACCACATGAATTTGGACGATAAAATGTCACAAAGAAGTTAACTTACTACTATCACTTATGGGAGCCTAAGACAGTAGCTGATTCAATCTTCAAGCCTCTGTTTGACTTAGTTCCAAGCTGATCTGGCTCTTGGTTCAAAAACAAAGTTTGTTCTACTCTACTCAAACTTCAACTTTTATTTAAGGTGCAACTCCATGCAAGCACTGTAAGCAATTGTTCAACACCGCTCAAAATAGCATCACGGTAGAGCTTAAATTAGAGTTTTAGACCGATTGAGGTATTTTCTTGACTTCTGCTCAACACGAACCCTTCATGACTTTTATTGAAGAGTTCAATTAGAGTCATTCGGGCAAGGTAGCAAGGTTTGGTTGATGACCTATAATTCCATTCACTCAATAAAGTAATCCAAGAAAGATTATAACTTATCATTTCATGTGACTTCTTGATTCCAAACTTCATGAAACATTTCCACTGGTCTAGATGGATGCATGTTGATGTAATGTACATGGAATGAGCATGTTTAACCTTACTCTTGCATAATCTTAACAAGGGTACACATGTAAGTAAAGATGTGTTGTCTAAGTTTAAGTTGGAGCTCCCTCTTGTAGATTTGATCTTGACACCTTCATCACCACTTAACAGGTCATGTTTGAGCTTAAACCCATTGCTTAACTGATGACAAACACCTAGGGTGTTACACCCATGGCCTAGCATGCGTGTGGACACCCGTCGGAGCTCCCGCCGCTCGTTCGCGCCACGTGAGCTCGCCCCGCAGGCAGCCACACGCTTGCCCGCGCCGCTGGTAGCCGTGCACTCATTCGCGCTACTGCCTATGTTCGAGTGCTCGCTCGTCGGCCACTGCTCGTTCGCGCCACGTGAGCTCGCCTCGCCGGCAGCCACGTGCTCGTCCGCGCCTCCGGTAGCCGCGTGCTCGTTCGTGCCGCCGCTTGCACCCATGTGCTCGCTCGCCGGCCGCCGCTCGTTCGCGCCACGCGAGCTCACCCTGCCGGCAGCCATGTGCTCGCCTGCACCGCCGCATGCGTCCGCATGCTCGCTCACCGGTCGCCGCTCGTTCGCGCCGCGTGAGCCGCCCACGCTGGCCGCTTGCTCACAACGAAGGAGAAAGGCATGGAGGAAGGGATAAGGAAGAGAGAGAAAACACTCACATTTATTATATGTAGACACTCGTATAGAGAAGGGTATTCTGGACATTATCACGGGTCGGGCCCGTATGTCAGGGCTGCCAAACGGTGGAAACATAACAGAAGGCGAATGGAATGGCGTGGAGGACAAGAAAGTTTAGCGTCATGGTACTAGGGTCCGTGTGAACTTTTTAGTGGCATGTAGGAATGGAGCATCTTTCATAATGGCACACGGGAAAAGCCTCTTACCGCTTTGGGCTTTCAGCGGTGCAGTTTGAACTCTAAAATGGGTTGGACTACGTGACGGGCCTAGGTGGGCTTTTTCAAGCCTGGCTGGGCGAGCAGTTTATTCTACGGAGTATATACACATACACAATTTCGACCTAGATTGCTATTAAAATAAAACTATTTCTATTTCTGTGTAGTTTAGTTTTATCAGGTTTTTTGCGTTGAAATCTATTGATCTGGATTCAAGTCTCTAACTTAGCATTAATGCTAGATTCGTGACTAATTATTTTTTTGGTAATGGGCGGCCTGACTGCTGATAACTAATTGTCCGGCACATTCTCTTGAAAATATTCATCCATGTATTAGTTTTCGGAAATGCTATGGGTAGGACATCCGTTTCGTTCGGACGCTTTGCGTTTGTGGGCCTCGATAGCCGTACGCTCGAACAGACCAATACTGCCATCCGCACAGACGTACCCATCTGCTCGAAAAAAATCTTCGTTCTCACTTTCCTCTCGAATCATTGATGTGCCCGCTTCCATTCTCGAACCCACACTTGAATCGCCGCCGCGGCGTGCTCCACAGCCCCATGCTGACGCAGTCGCAACAGGGCTACGTGCTGCACCGCGCCCGAGCGCCGCCCGCTGCCTTCCTATCTCCCCCACCGCCACTCACTACTCGTCGCCGAGTTCTCGGCACGTGATGCAATGTGGTCCACGGCCACTACTCCCGCGCTTAGCCATCTACCTACCGCCATCCTCCTTCTCCACGGCATCCAAGCACTGCTTGCTGGCTACCGCAGTTATCCAGGTATGTCGTGGCCACCGACGATGCCATGTTTCAAGTGTTTCATGTGTTTCAGAAGTATGTTTTCATGTGTTATGTTGCGTATGTTGCAATGGCTATATACGTATGTTGCAAGCATATGTTTCAAGTGTTTCAGGTGTTTCAGACGTATGTTTCAAGTGTTTCATCTAGATGTTGCAGAATTATATCTAGATGTTGCTTAGCATGCATATTGAAAAGCGTATGTTTTGAGTGTTTCATGTGTTTTATACATATGTTGCAAGTATTTTTATCTAGATATTGTAAAAGTAGATATGGATGTTGCATGTGTTTGCAATAACTTTCAAGTGTTTTTAGGTGTTTTTGCAAGTGTTTCAGACGTATGTTGCAAGTATTTCAACTATTTTCGGATGTATATTGCAAGTGTTTTATCTGGATGTTGCAAACGTATTGGTGTTGAACATGCTACAATGGTACCGCCTGCCGCAGCCGCCACCACTGAGCAGACGCAGACGTTCCCGGCTGCATGCGTGTGGGAAGCGGAGGAGGCGCGAGGGGTCACCGCGTGCTGTCTGTCGTCGGGCGACGCGGGGTGGTCTGAGTGGCGTGGGCCCTGTGTGAAAATGGGTGTAGACACGGGAAATGGAGTGCTGCATTCGGACGCGGGCTAGCGTCTGGACGTCCGGGCGCTAGCAATCCCTATTAATTTTATCAGTTTTTTCAGTGGAATCTACTGTATCCACTAGATCATCCATGTATTAGTTTTATCAGTTTTTTCAGTTGAATCTACTGTATTCACCTAGATTCTAGTCTCTAACTTAGCATTAATGCTTACATTTGCGATTATTCTTTCAGTAATTAGCCTACCTGACTGCTAATAATTAATTGTCAGCTACAGTCTCTTAAAATGTTCATCTGGAACGATATATGTACATGCATTTACAAAATTAAGTGTATCTACATATATGTGAGTGTGAGCGCTTGGGTCTATAGCGTGCTTAGCGGAAACAAACTATTTCTAGTTTTTTTTCTAAAGGAAGGATACAAAATGAACGGGCAGAAAGGTAAACAACTTCACGCCACTACCGGCACTACGCCAGTGTCATTGGTGCTCAAGTTTGTGCCATGTCAGGAAAGAATCAGGACAAAATGGGATTCGATCATTCGATGTGGCCATAGCCCATAGGGCGAGCAGGCATCAATGAGCATCGGCGCAAGCAAAAGTTGGGAAGCCTCATCCGTGCCAGGTTCTCCTAGCACCTTGTTACAGAAGGTGTTGCATTTCAATCACAATCTCAAATAGATGCTATAAAACCATGACTAAGGGTAGAAGCTGCACTCAGATCTTGGTAAAATTTTTGGTAGGCAGCAAGCATCGTTATATAATAATGACATCAACGTAAACAACAAACAAATCAATATTGGTTTGGCCTTTGCAGTAGATTATTGTTGAACCTTTCCTTTTGCTATTTGCAGTAATCTTAGCTCTGATCTGAATGGCATTAGTGCTAGAGTAAATTAACCAATTAATTACAGAATTCAGTAAATTCTAGTTTGCAATTTGCATGCAAATAGATTAATTTATTTCATTATAGATTATTTAAAAAGGCTAAATTAGGATGATCATTCATGGTTCCATTTCAGCAGAGATTGAAACTGTATTCAGCAGTAAAAAAATTAAAGTAATAAAATATTCTTGATTACATCAGGGGACGAAAAATAAAGGCAGAAATTTCTATCAAGAAGATCTCGAGACATCAATCTCTTCAAAAGAAAGCATTAAGATAATCACAACTAGCAACATAACTGAACAATCACTTACATATACAACACTTTAACATGTAGCTAACTGCAAAGGTAACACAATGCCTGAAGATATGTAATACTGGAACGAAAGACAACACAAGTCAACCTTAAAGTCTCCAACATGCCACAATCCACATAATACACAAATCCACACAAGCACAAAATGGTTCTAACATCAGGTACCTACTTCACAACATCTCCAGACACCCAAAAGGATCGCCAAGACTCCACAAATTGGGAGACACCAACCAGAACAAAAGACCAGAGTAGCAGAAAACCATCTGCTCAATTGCAACGTGCTACTTCAAAATTCCCTGCCCAGATGTCTAAATATCAATATGATATCAATCAAAATGATGCCAATATATTTTCAAAGTATTGTTTACCTCAAAAGATTCTGTTACATAAACCCATATTTGGCTAATGTGCTAAAGATCTTCGTACAGTGTTGATTCCGTACGATGATATTTTGGGAAAGGATGGCATTCGCCAAAATGTTTTGAAGGGGAACCTGGAGAAGACAGAAATTTCATCAAGCTCGTGTTATACAACTAAAACATGAAACATGGTGAAGAGCTAAGATACAAATGAGTGACCACATGACATGTTATAATAGCAGTAGCAGGAGTAAAATTTGCAAACTTACCTCACATGTTTCAAGAGCAGTAGAGAGAGCAAAATTAGCAAACTCATCTGTCACCAGATCTCTAAAGTGTGGATAGCTAATGAATTCATATACAATGACCGATCTCTCTCCTTCATGGAATACCCTTAAACACCATTCAACAACATTGCTGCTGTACTTATTTTTCACGAGTGTCACATAATGATTTCTAAGGCAGGAAGCAATGATTTCAATGTGAGAGGGATCTCCCTTCCGCAGAACATCCTGAACAATCCAGTTTCTGCAGGAGAACATAAAAGATATCAGAAACAACAATGCAACCATGAAGCAACGCAAAAGAACTTTATGCAGATAAAAGGTTTCGGATGTTTGTGTACAATGGAACAGTATTATCACATTCATACCCACTGGAATTTTGAGCAAGGAAAAGGCTCTGATAAGAGAGTTGGGTAAAAATATCATCCTTTTGCTTCTGGCTGACACGCTCTAGGCAATTTTGTAGTAGGCCCAGTCCATTTGGTTGATATGCAAGTCTTGTACAATTTTGAGCAACAGCTTCGAAAATGAACTGCTAACACAAAAACGTCAAATAATGAAAATCAGAGTGCATGTGAACACACACTGAAGCGAATTGTTGAAATGCATTACAAAAATGCAATAAGGTTCATAAATATGATCAGTCTTGCTTGTTTCAAAAGGGAGGGGAATATATAAGCTAGTTTGCCATGCAGGTTGGACGTTGAAGTAGGAACTACAAAATTTTGAATTATCAAATGCACTTAATAAATGTTTTATATATAAACAATCTTGATGAACTAGATTTAAAGAGTACAAGAATAAAATTTGAATTATAAAATCAGAAGAGTGAAAAGCCAGTACCAGATATCATTGTTGCTAGACTTTAGGCCATAACTTGCATAAATCAGAAAACTACCATTGTTCCACTATGGACAAATTTATCATACAGGAAAGTAGTAAAACATTGAGGCTGAGAGGGAACTATAAGGTAGCCATTGATTAATTTTTGAAACAAAATTATAAAAAGGGAATCAATGACAAATTGAATGGAATTACAAAATGAGACTATTGACTAACAGTGCTACTGATTTCAGTAATGTACTTCCGTCAACAATGATAAAGATGCTACTAGTGAAAACATCATAATGGCATTGATTTCTGCAGCACCAGGTAGAACTTGAATTGAAAAAAGAAACAAGTACCTGAGCAATATCTGGAGGAGAGCTCACTATGAAAGCATGCAGCACTCTTAATCTTTTCGAATCCGACAGGAGGTACCTCATCTGATTATGTGTCATCCATTGCAGCATGGCATCTCCAAGAAGCTGCATTGATCTCCGAGTTTCACTGGAACTGATTATATGAACTACTTCATCTGGCCTGAAAAGACAGAAGCTATCATTTATATGCTGAATGAAGAACAGATAAAGAACAAGCTAGAAGAAGAACAGATAAAAAACAAGTACGGTATTTGATCAATCACCTCCGAGTGCAAAGGCTACCAAAACTCTTCCTGTCCCGGGTGATCGTAGCAACGATCCGATCCCGCAGCTGCTGGCTGCAGTGATTGAGGACCAGACGGAATAGCCGCTGCCCATGTCTGCTCTCTAAGAGGTCGCAGGCGTACGACACGATGCTCTCGGGGGTTTCCTCCGACAGCGCGAGGAGCAAGGCTTCCTCGTTCCCAGGAAACAAGTTGGGG
This sequence comes from Miscanthus floridulus, assembly GCF_019320115.1. NCBI lineage: Eukaryota > Viridiplantae > Streptophyta > Magnoliopsida > Poales > Poaceae > Miscanthus > Miscanthus floridulus. The sequence continues at coordinate 71,241,040 of NC_089583.1, read as the reverse complement.
CGGTTGACAGCCGCGGTGCCACCGTGTAGGTAAGGCGGCGGCGCCATGGCCATATACGCGTGGCCGCCAGGGTGGGCGCCGCGAGCTGCGGCGATTGCGCCAGGCGGGAGCATGCCCACGGCCGGCTCGTTCCGGGGCCCACGAGCGATGCTGCGCCGAAATCGACCTTCCGCGAAGGGCCGCGCCCGCGCGTCGGGCACGCTACGGTCGCAGGGCGGCAGCGGCAGCGGCAGCGGCATCCGCACCGATTCAGGATGCATCTGCGACGGTGCTGACGGACCGGCTTCCCGCCCTATCGGAGGCGCCGGCGCGTACGCGCGCGGATCGATGATGCCGCGATGAGGCCCAAGAAAAGCAGGTGAGAAGCGATCCGCCGCCGCCGCGTCGTCCTCCTCCCACAGCCGCGGCAGCGCCACGGCGGACTGCTGGTTGTAGATGGAAAGACCCGCCATCATCTCAAGCAGCTTGTCGTTCGGCGCGTCGTACCCCACCTTGATGCCGGCTTGCTTCTCCTGCTCATGATGCTCCTCCTGCGGCGGCGACATGAATCCCACTCACGAGAAAACCCCCGTGCGCTTACAGGAGACTAAAAAGAGTCGACGAGTAGGGACTAGGGAGTCCTATCATCGTCTGATAGATTAGGAGATGGAGCCTGCCTTTTTAAAGTATTTCCTTTCCCATCTTCCTTAGAGCCCAAGGGAAGGAAGCGAGAGGAGAGAGGGAGCGCCGGAGCGGCGAGCAAAGTGGGGTGGAGTTTGGGATTAACAGAAGGGGTTGGTTAGTTGTTTGTTTTAATTGTTATAGCTAGAGATTTGCTGTGGACCAGACAGGCGCAAAATGCTTCAGTTTTAGATGGTCTATTTACTGTTTTTTCTTTTATTATTATTATAGTTATTATTATGTCCATTTATTAAGGAGTTTGGCACTCAAAATATTTCGTTTATTATTTCGGGCAACACTATTGTACAACTAACTACGGTACAATTAAATTGTTACTTTTATAATTTATATTTGTCTTTGTGTTATAACATATTAAATTTTTGTTATTGTCTAACTATAGAAACAATTATGAATTGTGAATTATCTTTGTGTCAACACAAATTAATTTTTGTCGGGTTGGTAGTTTTTGTCGCTCGTTGGTTTCAGCCAGGGCTTATCAGTCAGCCAACGGTGTTTTCCTCTCACAATAAACTAGCACTAGCCGGACTTATCAGCCCAGAAACCAACCAACGAACAGGCCTGTGTGTACAGAAAATGTAACGAACTAAACCACTAGATGCTATCTCTCTCAAGCAAATGCACTAGACCACTCCAACTCACTGCAAATCGCAATCTCAACTATGCATATGTGAGTGGAGGGCTCACTTTGGCTCCTCTAAATATGGGTGTGCCCCCTTGGCTCCAGCAGTCCTCAAATGGTCGGCCACACCCCTATATAACCCCCACAGGCCAAACTAGCCGTTACAAGCTTGCTGCATAGTTTTCGCCACCAGCGTAATTTCCGGTGGACCACCGGAGAATGTCATTGAATCACACTTTTCAGCACCACTAGAAATTCCAGTGGACCATCGGAGAAGGTAATCGAATAAACAGGTCTGACACCCATCTGACATACACGGTCAGATTTATAGTCGTTGGGGTCACTGTTTCTCTAGTGCGCCTTCTCTGGTGCACACCAGATAATTCCGATGCAGCCAACTCTCTCTAGTAAGCGTCCCCCTAGGCCACTTCTTCTGGTGACACGCCTTGGGCCATCACCTGAAATTTCCGGTGACCCCAAAACCTTTCTGTTAGGCCAACCCAAGAGTTCAGCCTAGGCACCTGTCGGGGACCTAATACTGGGGTACCCCATGAGGTGGAGCTAATAACCATCAAACGCTGATGCTTCCGAAGAGACAAAAACGCAGCTACGATTCTTGCCCGAACGACTGAAGATTGGCTCTGCCTCGCCCGATGTCCCGGGCTGGCTCCACCTTGCCCAACATCTGAGGGCTGGCTCCGCCTCGCCGGATGACTGGGGGCAAGCTCTGCCTCGCCCGACGTCCGAGGGCAGGGCTTCGCCTCGCCCGACATTCTGGGCTGGCTCTGCCTCGCTCGACGTCTGAGGGCAGGCTCCGCCTCGCCCGACATCTGAGGGCAGGTCTCCACCTCGCCCGACGTTCTGGGCTAGCTCTGCCTCGCCCGACGTCTGAGGGCGGGCTCCACCTCGCCCAAACTCCGAGGGTTGGGCTCCGCCTCGCCCGGCGTTCGAGGGCTGGCTCCGCCTCACCTAGCGTCTGTGCCCTGCTCCTTCATAATGACGAGCACAGGGTAAGACAGGACACTCGAGTCAACCACAGTACCGAGGACCATATCCTACACGCCTACGGGCGAGTACCATCAGGATATGATGGGACGGGTGCTTTAAACCCTTCTAGGCATGACAGAGCCCGAACAGTGTTGTAGGCGTCGACTTTTGCCTTATAGTGTTGTGGGCGCCGCCATCATCCCTCGGACGCGGACCCTGACATAAGCATACGACAACCACTACAATCCAGGAGGGAACTCACATCATCTATAGTAACGGAAGTATGGTCACTTCCTCATCTGCTCCCCGTTGGGTCACGGCTTGGCACCCTGGCATGCCGCACCGTCCGTCGGAGTAGGATGGGACATGATCACTTGCTAAATGAAGCCAGAGCACGGCCCTATCAGGATCGACGAACGTGCTATCCCTAGCACCGTCTGCCATGTCAACAGGGCAGGCTCAAGGGAAAAGAAAGACCCGACACCTTCGAAGGACCTACTCTACCTCTGGTTTTTTTCCTCTTTCTCCCATCTATAATCCGTGCTCCCCCTTTATCTATAAAAGGGAGGGCAGGACACCCCACTATAGGGATGGATCGATTCAACACACATCACACACACACACCCAAGCAGCAATCGAGCTCTTGGCATCCTTTGGACCTTTTCATCAGAGACTTGGGACCTATCCCTCTCTCGACCGTTTGTACCCCCTACTATGAACCTTTTTTAGTGCTAATAACACGAGTAGTAACAAACGGGACGTAGGGACATTCTGCCTGAACCAGTATAAACCTTGTGTCCTTTAGTACACCATCTAGGCCTAACACGCAACAAATATAAATTTACTAGTTGGAGTTTGTTCGAAACACCGACAGTTGGCACACCAAGTAGGGGACCTTTACGCGTTCCGACGATAAACATCAGGCCCCGGATGGCTAGCCATGGCAACAGCTGGGTCCCAGGCACACACATGCATTTCAGGAGCCTAGACTTCATCATCCTGGTGGAAGGAGAGTTGGCATTGGCTCACGTTGCCATCCAATCTCTCCCCTACATTGGCCTCAACCACAAGAGGCTTGAGTGACAGCTTGGTGTCTCCCTTGGACCCTAGCAGTCCATGGAGGTCCAGCGCCGCCTCACCCTCTCTGATGCCAATGACACGGCGTGGTTTTTCGGAGGAGGGTCCCTCTCTCTGGAACACCACATACGGAGCGCCCCGACAGCGCTTCCGTTCGGTCTCCGCAACGCTGTGGCGACCGTTAGCCACCTTGTGGCGCGACGCATGGTTCTACCGCCCACGAACAACGAGTTCGTGGGGGTAATCGAACACGTCATGGAATCTCTCCACAACCTCCTCATAGAGGAGCCGAGGTCGTCCTCTAGCTCTGACTCCAGCAGGGGGAGCCATCACCCCTCCTAGGAATGCTTCATGATGGGTACCCCCGAGGGACACGTTGAAAGCATCCTCACAGAGGAGGCTACCCCGGTGGGCAACCTTGGCGACAAAACTGAGGGGGACACATTGGCCCCACCTCGCATAGGGGTGGAGCAGCTGAAAGCCCAAAAGTGAGAGATCGAGGAAGCCGAAATCTAGCTTGTGTAGGAGTGCGCGGAGCTCGATTAAGAGATGGAACGCCACAGAGATGGTGGGCGCGCACATGCCATGGCCCATGATGTAAGCTGGAGGATCATCGCCGATGATGAAGCCCTTCCCCGATTCGCTCGGGTAAGCTAGAACATCACCACCGTGACAGCCTTGCTCCATGGCCTTCCAGAGGCTGCGACGCCCGAGGATCGTCAGACCCACTGTGAGATTCGCACGCTGCTTGAGCATGTGGTGGCACAGCAGGCAGAGAGCTTGTTGTCTCAGCAATGTGAGCTCGACACTAGCCAGCGCACGCCCTTGGCGCACCCCGCTAGGGATGTGTCAGTCCACCAGGCACCATAGGGCGGTAGGCAGCGTGCCGCGGTCTCGGTGCATCAGCGTCTTAGACACAACCACAACGCACGCAACACCCTCAACGCCCGTAGACACACCTATGGTGACCCAAGAGAAGGAGCCCACCATGGCTATCATCCTTGTCACGGTGGACACTACGACAGCGCATGAGGACCAAAGCCCGAGCCCTGGCCTGCTGGGACCTCAGGCCTTCGGGCGGCACATCCTCAACGCTGCTTTCCCTCCAAGGTACCGATCACCTACCAATATCCCGAAATACTCTGGGGAGACAAACCCCGGACTTTGGCTTGAAGACTATCGGCTTGCCTACCAAGCCGGTGGTGTGGATAATGATGACTTCATTATCCACAACCTTCCACTGTTCTTAGCTGATTCGGCATGAGCATGGTTGGAACACCTATCATCCAATGTGATCTAGAGTTGGGCGGATCTAAAGAAGATCTTTGTGGGGAATTTCTAGAGCACATACAAGGGCCCTAGGAACCCATGGGACCTCAAGAACTACCGTTAGAAGGCCGGTGAGACCCTTCATGGCTACATCCAGTGCTTCTCCCAGCAGTGCAACGAGCTCCCTAATGTCACCAACGCTAACATTATAGGAGCCTTCCTGTCCGGGACTACCTGTGAGCCTTTGGTTCATAAGCTAGGATGCAAGGGCCCATGAACCACTAAGAAACTCCTGGACATCGCCACCAGCCACGCCTTAGGAGAAGAGGCGGTCGGAGCAATCTTCGATCGTCTCGAAGGCAAGGCAAGGCGGGATGAGGGCGCCGGCGAAGGCACCTCTAATCGTTCTGCCAAAAGGAAGAACAAGAAGCAACGGCGCGAGGACTCGCTCGTGGCCGCTGCTGACCGCAAGGGTGGTCAAAAGCCCACGGAGGGCACTTCGAACCACTTTGAGAAACTACTCGAGGGGCCAAGCCTAAACCACGCCTTCCTAGTTAAACATCTGCTCAAGGACTGTAGCCTCATGCGGTGGTTCTTGTCTGAAGGCTCCAACAAAGGGGAGCAGGGAAAGGACCCTGCACCCACTGTGGATGATGCTGAGGAGAAGGACAATGACTTTTTGACACCGGATGGCTGCCTTATGATCTTTGGAGGATCAGTAGCCTATGACTCCAAACGTCGTCAGAAGGTCACACGCCGCGAGGTCTACACGGCTGAACCGGCGGCACCTCCCTTCCTCCGGTGGTTAGAGTCTGCCATAACCTTCGATTGGACCGACCATACGGATAGCGTCCCACACCTAGGGAGATATCTGCTTGTGGTTGACCTAATCATTGGCCCAAAGCGACTCACTAAAGTACTAATGGATGGAGGCAGTGGCCTCAACATCATGTACACCATGACGCTCGATGAGATGGGCATCGACTGAACATGCCTCTACCTAGCCCGAGCACCTTTCCACGGCATCATGCCAGGGAAGCAGGCCATGCCACTCAGGCAAATCAATCTACCCATTACCTTCGGAGATCAGTTCAATTATAGGACTGAAACCCTCACCTTTGAGGTGGTTGGGTTTCCCCGAAACCTTCCACACCATCCTAGGATGTCCATGCTATGCGAAGTTCATAGCCATCCCCAACTATACATACCTCGAGCTAAAGATGTCGGGCCCCCATGGGGTCATCACCATCGACTCCTCCTAGCAGGTCGAGTGCTACGGTCATGCCACATCAATCGTCGCCTCCGGGGAGTTCGCCACCCATAAGGAAGAGGTCACCAAAGAAGCGCCCGACACCAAGAAGTCGATCGGGTCATTCGAGTCAACAGAGGGCTCTAAAGAAGTCCTCGTAGACCCTGGGAGCACCGAGGGCAAAATGGTACGCATTGGTACCACGCTTTCCTTCGAATAGGAAAGTGCACTCGTCGACTTTCTCCACAACAACAAAGATATCTTTGCATGGAAACCCTTGGATATGCCAGGCATTCTGAGGGAGGTCACCAAGCATACCTTGAAGATCCACCTAGGCTCCAAGCTGGTGAAGCAACGCCTACGTCACTTCTACGAGGAGAAACGTAGGGCCATTGGTGAAGAGATAGCAAAACTATCAGCTGACGGATTCATCAAGGAGTGGTTAGCCAATCCTGTTCTTGTACAAAAGAAGAGTGGGAAATGGAGGATGTGCGTAGACTATATGGGTCTCAACAAGGCATTCCTAAAGGATCCGTTTCCTTTGTCGCGTAAAGACCAAATAGTCGACTCTACCTCGGGGTGTGAAACCCTCTGCTTCCTTGATGCATACTCCGGGTACCATCAAATCATGATGAAAGAGTCCAACTAGCTTGTGACATCTTTCATCATCCCTTCGGATCATTTAGCTACGTTTCAATGTCGTTCGGTCTGAAGAACGTTGGGGCTACGTACAAGTGATGTATGCTCAAATGCTTTGGGGATCTCATCGGGTGGACCATTGAGGCCTACGTTGATGACACCGTAGTTAAGTCCAAATAGGCTGACCACCTCGTTGTTGATCTTGAGCAGACCTTTGCAAAACTCTGAGCGAATAGCATCAAACTCAATCCCGAGAAGTGTGTTTTCGGGGTCCCGAGGGGCATGCTGCTCAGCTTCATCTTCTCCAAGCATGGCATCGAAGCCAACTCAGAGAAAATCTCAGCCATCACAAGGATGGGCCCAATTCAGAATATAAAGGGGGTTCAATGACTCATAGGGTGCCTCACCGCACTTAGCCAATTCATCTCATGCCTCGGCGAATGAGGTCTCCCCCTTTATCGCCTCTTGAAGAAAGCCAACCGCTTTGAGTGGACATCTAAGGCCCAGGAGGCACTTGACATGGTCAAACAATTTCTGACAAGGACCCCGATCTTGGTTCCTCCAAGCGATGGAGAATCCCTCCTACTATACATAGCGGCAACCATGCAAGTGGTCAGCGCTGCCCTGGTAGTAGAGCGAGAGGAAGAGAGGCAAGCCCTTAAGGTGCAGCGCCCTATGTACTTTATGAGTGAGGTACTATCCGACTCTAAAACCCGCTACTCTCAAATCTAGAAGCTCATGTATGCTGTCCTCATCACCAAGAGGAAGCTATGCCACTACTTCGAGTCACACCCGGTGATGGTCATGACATCATTCCCCCTTGGCGAGGTCATCCAAAGCCAGGATTCCATAGGAAGAACCACAAAGTGGGTGCTCGAGTTGATGGATTAGGGCATTACATATGCCTCCCAAACGGCGATCAAGTCCTAGGTGTTGGCTGACTTCATCGTGGAATGGACCGAGGTCCAAACACCACTGGCGGTTGTCGATCAAGAGTACTAGATGATGTACTTCGATGGATCGCTGATGAAGAAGGGCGTCAGCGTAGGACTGGTCTTCGTATCACCCCTCAGGGTATGCATGAGGTACATGGTCTATCTCCATTTCCCCTCATCCAATAATGTGGCTAAGTATGAAGCGCTCATCAACGGCCTACGCATTGCCATCGAGTTGGGCATCCAACGCCTTGACATCCGATGCGACTCCTAGCTGGTTGTCAACCAAGTCATGAAGGAGTCAAGCTATCACGACGCCAACATGGCTGTGTACTGCCAAGAAGTCTGATGGCTGGAAGACAAATTTGATGGCCTCGAACTCAATCACATCCCAAGATGCCTCAATGAGGCGGCCGACGTGCTTGCGAAGGCAACATCTAGCTAGGAGCTAGTACCAACAGGTGTCTTTGCTAGTGACCAACACAAGTTCTCGGTGTGCTACGAAGGGTCAAAATGGGCCAACAGCGGTCCATCCAATCTAGCCTCGGGGGCTAACCAACCGACGGCTCTATCTAGCCCTGAGGTCATGGAGCTTGAAGAGGATCCAACGATAGAGCCCGACCCTCTAGTCGACTAGAGAACACTCTACCTCGACTACCTCCTCCATGACATGCTGCCGATGAACAAGACAGAAGCTCGACAGCTCGCACGCTGCGCCAAATCCTTCGTTCTTATAGAAGGTGAACTCTACAAACAAAGCCACACTGGGATCCTGCAGCTCTGTATCCCCATCGAATAGGGGAAGCTTCTGCTGAGCGATATCCACGGTGGGGTCTATGGTCACCACATGGCCCCTAGAACCTTGGTTGGGAACGCATTTTGATAGGGCTTCTACTGGCCCACTATAGTAGCCGACGCTGAGTAGATCGTATGCACCTACGAAGGGTGTCAGTACTACGCTCGGCAAACTCACCTCCTAGCCTAGGCACTCCAGATGATCCCTATCATGTGGCCCTTCATAGTCTGGGGGCTCGATCTGGTTGGACCTCTGAAGAAAGCACCTGGGGGCTACACCCACTTACTTGTCACCATAGACAAGTTTACAAAGTGGACAGAAGCTCGACCGATCTCTGTGATCAAATCCGAGGAAGCCATCATGTTCTTCCTCGACATCATCCATTGCTTTGGAGTACCAAACTCCATCATTATAGACAATGGCACACAGTTCACTGGCAAAAAGTTCCTTTGATTCTATGAAGAAAACCACATCCGGGTCGATTGGGCCACCATCGTGAACCCCCAAACGAACGGGCAGGTCGAGCGCACAAACAACATGCTCCTATAGGGCCTTAAGCCCATGATCTTCAACCGATTGAACAAAATTAGCGCATGTTGGGTCGCTGAGCTCCCTGCAGTGCACTAGAGCCTAAGGACAACTCCTAGCCAAGCCACCAGCTACACGCCTTTCTTCATGGTCTACGGTTCTGAGGCCATTCTCCCAACTGACCTCGACTATGGAGCGCCAAGGATCAGAGCATACGACGAACAGGGAGCTAAGGCATCCCACAAAGACGCCATGGACCAGTTAGACGAAGCCCGCAACATCGCCCTCCTCCACTCGACCAAGTACCAGTAGGCATTGCGAAGGTACCACAACCGACAGGTGCGAGACCGAGCCTTCAATGTCGGGGACCTAGTTCTCCACCTCGTATAGAGCAACAAGGACCGCCACAAGCTCTCCCTGACCTAGGAGGGGTCATACGTCGTTGTCGAAGTACTCTGGCTAGACGCCTACAAGTTGAAAACCATCGATGGCAAGGTCTTCACCAACGCCTAGAACATCGAGCAGCTACGTTCGTTTTTACCCTTAAATAAAGGCATACTTTCTCTTATCAGTTTTGTCATCAAAATCCCTGATCTTTTGTGACATCTGACCCCTGCAAGTGCGAGGGGTCGGACCTCACTCGGGGGCTGGTATGAGTACGCTTATCTTGCAAACATTCTTTGTGTTATCTTGCAAACATTATCTATGTTTTCCCTCTTTTCTCATGGTAAGTCCTAAGGGCTAGGATTTCAGGAACAAAATCTGAGTATAACTTGTAGGACTACGGGAAACCCACGCCCCAGCAGCTATGGTCTCCTTGCTCACTAGCATGATTAGAATTGGCTTGCCCGCACTCTAAGTCTTTTGCGGCTGTAACTATGGGAAGGTCTGAAGGCATTAGACCTCTTTTGCCAAAAAGAGGGAGAAGAGCTAAAAAGCTATTTGCCATAATGAAATTTGAGAACATGTTCATTTTTGCACAAATTCATCTCTTACAAAGTGATTTCATCACGAAAAGGGACTGATGTATTCATGAATACAAAAGACTTCCCATGGGGGCTCCCCTGACAACTTAAACAATTACACTTTCTGACCAGTTCTACTCTAAATACTACTGCGGTCACCACGCCACGCTCTCCATCAGCAATGTCCAACCGCTCCACAGGATCCCTGAGGGTGCCATCGTCTACAACGTTGAGCACCACATTGGTGACCGTGGCACCTTTATTGGGGTGTCTAGGGACTATGCCATCGTGATCAGCCACAACCCTGACAACGACACCTAGACAGGGGGCGCTCCCTGTCGAAGAATGGCTACCATGGCTGATGGATGTCTCTGGCATCTCATCAAGCTTCATGAACTGGCCAATTGAAGGGTCGAGATGGCGACTAGAGGGGAGGGTGAATAGTCTTTTCTAAAACTTAATCGCGTCGGCTAACCGATACAAATGCGGAATTTAAACTAACGGTCTAGCCAAGATTACACCCCACTATATATGTTCACTAGCACCTTGCAAAGATAACAATTATGCAACAAAGGTGCCAGGCTAGCTAGAGCTCTCCTAAACAATTCTAGGAGCAAGGTTACACAAACCTATGCCACTAGTACTTTAAGCAACAAGGGAGCTCCTACACATGCTAGTAAGCAAAAGCACAAAGCTAACTAAGCTCACTAGCAATGCTCAATAACAAGGCAACCAATGCCTAATTAGAGAGCGCAAATACTTAGCTACACAAACTAAGCAATGTGACTAACAAGGTTACTAAAACCAAATTAGCCACGCAAGGGAGCTACTTCTATGCTACACAAGCAAGAAGGTAATTAGCAAGCTACGCAAGCTATCTAATTACAAGAGCAACTATACAAGCTTAATATGTATAAAAGTAATTGCAAGCTTGTGTAATGGGGATGCAAACCAACGGGAAGAACAAGGTTGACACGATGATTTTTCTCCCGAGGTTCACGTGTTTGCCAATACGCTAGTCCCCGTTGTGTCGACCGCTCACTTGGTGGTTCGGCGGCTAATTAGCATCACCCGCTGAGCCCGCACATCGGGCGCCGCAAGAACCTACCCCTTGAGTGAGGGTAGCTCAATGACACGCTTTACTAGAGTTGCTCTTTGCGGCTCCCACGGGGCGAGCACAATGCCCCTCACAAGCACTTCTCCGGAGCACCGCACAAGCTTCTTGCGCGCTTCGACGGAGACCACCACCAAGCCGTCTAGGAGGTGGAAACCTCCAAGAGTAACAAGCACCACCGGCTTGCAACTCGATCACCTAGTGCCACTCGATGCAACCTCACGATGCAATCGCACTAGAATCACTCACTCACACAATCGGATGATCGCTATCAAGTATGTGTGAGATGGAGGGCTCCCAAGCACTCTCAAGCATGGACACAAAGTCCCCCAAGGTGCTCCTCACCAGCCATGGCCGAGGGCCACTTCTATTTATAGCCCCAAGGGCTAAACTAGCCGTTACCCCTTCACTGGGCAACGGTCGGGCCGACCGGACGCTCCGGTCGTGTTGACCGGACGCTGGACCTCAGCGTCCGGTCGCCCACAGACGACCACGTGTCCCGGTTCCAATGGTCACTTGACCTGACCGGACGCTCCAGCTTCAACTAACCGGACGCTGAACCCCCAGCGTCTGGTCGTTTCCAGTAAGCTCCCGAGCATGACCGGATGCGTCCGGTCGAACGCGATCGGACACAGCCAGCGTCCGGTCACTCTCCAGCTACTGCTACACTCCACGTCAGTGCGACCGGACGCAGCCTGCCAGCGTCCGGTGCATTCAGATCCAGCGTTCGGTCAGTTTACCAACGCCAGCATCTTCTCGATTCTCTTCACCCTTGCTTAAGTATGAAAACCACAAGAATTTGCATCCGACGCAATAGAAAATAGGCATTCCATTTTCCCGAAAGCGTCGATCTCAACCCTGCAAACACCACCTCCTTTGTAAATGTGCCAACACCACCAAGTGTACACCACCATGTGTAAGTGTGTTAGCATTTTCACAATCATTTCCCAAAGGATGTTAGCCACTCAACTTGCCACGCCACTCGATCCTAGCAACAATGCAAAGTTAGATCACTCGAGTGGCACTAGATGACCGATATGCAAACAAGTTTGCCCCTCTTGATAGTACGGCCATCTATCCTAAACCCGGTCATAAACTTCTCTACACACCTATGACCGGTGAAATGAAATGCCCTAGGTTATACCTTTGCCTTGCGCATTCCATTCCATCTCCTCCAATGTCGATGCAACACATGCACCGACACGATCAACAATGATATGATTCACTTCATATCATCACATGATCATATTGGTTCATCGATCTTGACTCTACTTGCTCTTCACCGTTGCCATCGTCCATCGGTGCTAAGTCTTGCTCAAGCTTCACCGCCACGCGGTCCATCACTCCAAAGCCTTCGACTTGCCCTTCACGCTTGCAACCGGTCCATCAAGCCAAGTCTTGTCTTGATCTTCTCCACCTTGATCACATGACTCAATGTCATGTCTCATGTGCAATTAAGCTCCTTCATCATCACATGTGTGAGCTTTGCAACATCTCCAAGCCATTTTTACCTCCATGGCATATGTTGCTCACACACATGTACCTGTGGACTAATCACCTGTGTATCTCACATAAACACAATTAGTCCACCTAAGTTGTCACTCAATTACCAAAACCAAACAAGGACCTTTCACCAATCTGAGCGGCTGCAAGGGCAAAACCCCCCATCAACGTGGGCCTAGGTGGCTTCCCCACCAACAAAGGCCTCGTGGACGACGACAACGTTGATGACGCTCAGCACCCTCCAATGTGCCTCCTCCTTCGGCGGAAGCGGCCCCTTCTTGGCAAAGGTAGCCGGCACCATCTCATCTATGTTGGATGACCTCTAGCTCGACATCACACTCTAGATTCATGATTGGATCTATGAGTTCTCCTCTCCCTCACATTACCCTATCTCACTTAGGAATTACCGCGACATGCGAACGCGCTCGGTGAATAGGAAGAAGGAGGGGAGGCGGTAGCTCAAGAATAGGTGGAGGAATGAGATGAGAACTCCTCTCCCTCCCCCTATTTAAGGAGGAGACACAACAGTTGAAGAAAGGCAAAAGGTTGGGACGAAAAACCCTCTCCCTTCCCCTATTCAATGCAGATGGGAATTCGATGCTGATGAAAATTCAAGGGGACGCATCTGGACCGATGGGACGTGCCCTGCTCAATGAGATGGCATCTGGTCAAATGAGACATGGCATGGGCATGGCCCACCACTACCACAAGCTGGGCACAAGAAACAAGGCGCACTCGCATGTAGGCGACTCTCCGCTTCCCCAAGCAGGACCCGGAAGGACCCAACGACGGAACCTCCATCAAGGGAAGCCCAATGGGCCTCTTGGGTTGATCGAACAGCCTAGGTGAACGCCAAACGAATGGCTGCCGAAAGATAAGCGCCTTTGTTTACTTACTTTGCGTGTCAGTTTTACTACCGAGCCTCCGACCCCTGCAACGGTAGGGGTGCGGACATCGCTCGGGGGCTGCCAAGAGTGTCTACTTGTTTAGACATTTCTTTTGACCAACCCCTCCTTACGTTTAAAAACTAGAGGCATGGTGTGCGGGTGTAAAACTTTGAGTAAAACTAGATGAACCGCTAGACCCTACGCCCCAGTGGCTACGGCGTTTTTGTTCACCAGCATAATCGAATTCACAGTTCTCCGTACCCCGAGCTTTAGCATCCACCTTCTCAAGAAGGGTCTGGAGGGGTCTGCCTATAGAATCTCCTTCAAGGAGAAGCTATTAGGTCACCCAAGTCAATCGAACAGCTCGGATCGCCGCTGAGAGACAAAAACAAAAAATTGCAATGCTCGTGCAGGTCACACCAGCCCCGTCATGAATGTTGGACCCAAACCCCGCACGGGCATATCTGGTAAGAGCTTTCGGTCACTCATGACCACCAAGGTAACATCACCGACCCTCGCTCTCATTTCCATTATATCGTACATACATCCAAGCGTTGCATATGCAATTACTGCATCTTAACGCTTTGCGTCGCATCACAGAGCGGTAGTCGCCTCATTCGATATGAGTGGCAACTGACCGAGGTTCGAAGGCCGGCCCACGAAGGGCTCGAGGCCACCTCACGTCAAATAGAGCTAGGGGAGAAAAACCGAGATGAGCCCCAGCGGCCTTGCCCGACCCCACTCAGAAGTGGACAGGGACATCTCAACCTTTCTTGTTCAATTCTAACCTCGAGCCAAACCCACAAAATCTCCATTGAGGAGAGGCCAACGGGCCACCCTAGCCTATTGAATGGCTCGGGAATCTGTCGGGAGGTGGGTTAAGAAGTAGTGGAATGCCACATAAGGGCTTTGCCGATCCTGTCAGTGAATGATGGACCCAGATTCCACACGAACGTGCCCGTTAGCGAGCTCATTAAGCGCGACACTCGAGCCATCGAGGCAAGTATCATTAGCTCAGCCCCTCTGGTTGTGGAAACCGAGGATGGGGTAATGCGTGAAACATGGACGACCCCTATCAGACCCAAGGGTCTTAGGGGCTCGAGCCGCTCGATCCTAGATCGAGAGACCAAGGTTCGAAGGATGGCCCATGAAGGGTCTAAGACCGCCTTGCGTCGAACAAGAGCTAGAGGAGAAAACGTAGATGAGCCACAATGGCCTTCGCCCAACCCACATAGAGGCGGATAGGGTCATCTCAACCTTCTAGTTCAATCCAGCCTCTAGCCAAGCCTATAGAATCCTCATTGAGGGGGAATCTATTGGAAGGCAGGTTACAAAACAACAAAATGACACCTGAGGGCTTTGCCGACCTTGTCACGAGAGATGGGACTAGATTCTGTTCGAACATCCCCATTAGCGAGCTCATCAAGCGCGTCACTCGAGCCATCAAGGTAGGCGACGTCGCCTCAACCCCTCTAGTTGCCAAAACCACGAACAGAGCGACAGACACAAAATGAGCCGACCCTTGACCGAATCCCCACCATGCGTGGGGGCTCGGGGAAGGCCAGGCTTGTAATGAGACCAAACGCACGGTCACAGAATGATAGCTAAAATCCTAAGTAAGGGGTACGTGCGAATACAAGAGTAAGTTCGCTACCCTCGCTTTGGTCTCTAGTAACATCCGGCCCAGCGACCGCAAGGGGTCAGATCTCACTCGGGGGCTGATAAAGGTATAAATACTTCCTTTTTTCAAAACAGTCATTGTGTCAGACCTCTTCCTCATGTTAAGGTTAGCGGCAAGATTTGTGGGAACAAATAAACAAGCATACCTGGTAAGACTGCAAAAACCCCATGCCCCAATGGCTATGGTAACTTTGCTCACCAGCATAATCAAAATTTCCCTCTTATACACCTTGGGCCCTACGGTCTTAATGAATGGAAGGGTCAAATTGCATAAGCACCTTTCTTCGAATGCAAAAAGGGAAGAAAGCAAGTTCAATCAAACAAAACGAAATTGCGAATTTGTTTAACAAAACAAAATTGTGAATTTGTTTAACGAAACAAAGTTGCAAATCTGTTTTCAAAAGAACCGACATTTGTCCACAGATTATAGATAAATGTCCATCAGACTCATTCGACTAACTACCCCCTATCGGGGAGAACCATCAGCCTGTTCGCTTGCTCATAAACGATCGTAAATTTCTAGCCAGGAACAGTGTTTTTCTCTCACACCAAACCAGCCAGCAGTAAATAATCCACGATCGTTTACGGCCTCCCGAACAGGCTGCATATCTTCAATTCTGCTCACTAGGGTTTCTGCAAAGGGAGTCACCGTCGCTTCTATGGCATCCAGCTCAGAGGGTTCATAACCAGGCACGAAGCCAAGGTTCATCGCCTCGAAATCGATGTCGTCATCGTAATGCGAGCGGGCGACGATGAAGGTTTGGGTGATCCCTGTGCGAAGAGCTTCCTTCTCTAGTTGGCGCACCCACATCGTGATATCTACGGCATGGGCCGCGAGTGAGCTGGTCCCCTCTGTCTACACCACCTATAGGTCATCGCAGACTACGCTAAGGGCAACCTTTAGGATATCGAGCTCGTCGCTCTCTGCCTGAAGAAGACTCCTCGCGTTGGCGAGATCCATGGCCAGTCCGGCAGCGGCGCCCTCAACCTCCAGCTTCTAGGCTCTCACGGCCTCCAGCTCGACCTAGAGGGAGCTGATCCTCTGTTGCGTCTCATCACACTCTCGGATGGCCTAGTCACACTCCCCGTAGGCCACACCGTGCTTCGAGTAGAGCCTCTCCGCAGTATGGCGTAGCTCATCTTGCTCCATGCGCAGCCGGGCGACCATCTCGACATCTAGTTTCACCCTTTGCTTTAGGGCCGCGGACCTCTCCTCAGCCACCAGCCTAAGATCTTGCTCCCTCTCGGCCTTGGCCAGGAGGTCGATGATCCGCTGGCGGGTCTTGGCGTCCCACTGGAGCAGCTCGTCCCGCTCCTTTCGCACTTCGGTGGCCTCCTCCTGATCCCCCTACACCCTCTCCAATAGCTCATCAAAAGACTTCTCAGTGAGCTCCTCATCCCCGCAGGCCTTGGCCTCCCATCGTCGAAGATCATCCGCCTCCATGGTAAGGGGAGTCAACTCGGCCACCCTCTATCAGAGCTGGGCAATCGCGTCCCTATGCAGTCGCGCCTCATCGATGAGGCAGTCCTAACTCTCCTTGTGATCACAAAGGAACTAGGATTTCTCCTGGCTGCGAGTTATAAGAGACTAAAAAAAGACGGTGGTCAAAAAATAAAAATAGACGAAGAAAAAAGAGATCGAGAGGTAGGACCAAGTGAATACCCAGCCAATGGGAATGATTACATCTCAAAGGACACCACTAGCCTGGTTCAGAGCTTCCAGCGCGGCCATGATCCCCTCGCTGAGCTTCTCCCGCTCCATGCCCTCGGCGGCATCATCGAGGGTGAAGAGTTCCAACGACAGGTCCCATGGAATCACCCACTGGAACGGGGGCTCATCCCACATGGGCGGGTGGTGGTCCTCTGATGGTGGGACCAGGGACAACTCCCTACCGGTCTCCTCAACAACCACCGCGGTGCCCGAGGGTCCCTAGGATGACCCCCTCGGTCCTACCTAGGGCGGGCGTCGTCTCTAGGGCTACCAGTAGCACGGGACGTGCCGCTACCTCAGACACCTCCACCACTGCTCCTGGCTATGACCCATAAGTCATAGCCACCATCACCTCCTCCTCCATCGGCAAGGCCTCGTTCAGCTATGCCGCGCCTACCATGGTCGACACAACGAGTGCGGTCGACAGCTCCGCCCGACCCAATGTCGGTGGCGGCATCACTTCCATCGTCGGTTGAGCAGCAACCTCCATGGGCGCCTCCTTAGCCTTGCCGATGGCTTGACCCACCGAGGGCACGGGCACCATCGCGAACAGCGCTAGACCAGCCAATGAGGCTATGACAATGGCTCCGTTCTCTCCCAAAACGGGAGCGATGTCTGGCGGCGGCCCCCGCCTTGCCTAAAGGGTGATGGTCTTCTTGGGCGCCAGTGCTATGGAAGTGCCCCGTCTGACCCATCTCCCGATGCTGTAGAAGAAACAAAAGGCGTGAATCACTATGAAAATAGAGAAAAACAGAGGAATCGACAACTCACGTTGGCGTTGTTGGGCGGTGGAGACATTTGGGGGATGAACCCCTAGTTCCCTGCTCCACCTCGTCAGGGCAGGACCATTTTGAGCCCGTCCCCTGCTCTCGAGCTGAGGGGCTCACCTCCCTCGTATCTGGGGGCACGACGGTGGAGCCACCCCCTCTCTCGGCACCACGGGCATGGCGGCAGATCCACCCGCTCCCACTGGTACCTCGGGCACGGCGGTGGATCCGCCTGCCCCCGCTGGCTCTTGGGGTGCAGCGATGGGTTCGCTCACTCCCACTGGCACCTTGGGCACGGCGGCAGATCCACCCACCCCTAATGGTGCTAAGGACGACCAACGGTCCGGCCCACCTCCTCCTCCAGCCTCACGGCCTCACCTTCCCTCATGTGGAATGGGAAGGGTCCATGCATTGACAAGTGGGTGCCTGTCAGCACGTCCTCGCTTCCTAGGTCACCCACTCGATGTCGGCGACTACCTTGTCATATTCCTCATCGTCGTCGCCACTGTTTGTCTCCTCTCCTCACTCCCATGATTGTTGTTTCTGCTGCTTCTTCCTCTTGAACTCCTTTGTCTTCTTCTCCTACTTGGCCGTGGTGCGATTCGCCACTGCCACGAGTGGGTCCTTCGGTAGCGGAGCTGAGCTATCCATGAAGACGAGTCTCTTCGGCTAGTCCCGCTATCCCAAGGTCAGCATCAAGGGGTTAGAAGTTCAATTAAAAAAGAGGCATGGGGAAAGGGAACTTATGAAGTCAATGTACCCAGGTTCTGGCCGCATTGGGGGATGCCCCAGCACTGGGTACATAAAATTAAGAACGATACTAGCGCCGTCCTTCAAGGGCTCCATTGCCTCCTTGATGCGCTGCACCACTTCAGAGGGGGAAGCGCTCCCTCGGCGAGCGTCATCCCCTCGATCGATGCTCTAGGCGCCATCAGATACAGGGGAAGCGCATGACTCATTAGCAGCACCACCCTCCATGTGTGATAGGTGCCGATGATCCCCGGCCCCTTCATGTCCCTCTCCTTCAGAATTCGGATGGCGGCGAGATGGTCCTCGATTTTCTTCTTGTCCTTATCCGGGACACCCCACTTCCACGGCTCTATGACCTCTTTGATAATGTTCTCAGAGAACACTGGCAAGGGGGCGACTGCGTCATCCTTGATGTAAAACCAAAGTGAATGCCACCCCTTGTTGGAGGTCGACAGACGCATCGACGGGTATTTGTTTACCCGGTTGTTGCGGAGATGAATGTCGACACATCCCACTGGAACGCTCAGCTCTTGCCTCTTCTCCCACTTCTTCAAGAGGGTGACGGCAAAGAAATACCACCATAGGTCGACGTGGGGACTAATCCCCAAGAATCCCTCACACAGGTCAATGAACGCCGCAATGTGTTGGACTCCATTGGGGGTAAGATGTTGTAGCTCCACCTTGTAGTAGTGCAGCAAGCCCCAAAGAAACTTGTGGGCACGTATGGCAAATCCCCACTCATGGAAGTGAGCAAAGGATATGACATACCCTTCGGGCGGCGACGACGCATCCTCATTGCCGGGCAACCACCACTCCTCGACGGCGGTCCATAGGCAAAGGAGGCCACGACGAACGAGGCCCTCCAGGCGCTGAAGGGTGATGTCAAATCTACACCATGGCTCCATTGAATGATTGGGAGGGATGGTTGGATGCGAGCTTGACGGCGGCTGCGATGCGGGTGCGGGAGGCTCAGGCGATTGGCGACGGAGATTGTAGATGCAAAAGCGAGGAGGCAAAGTATGGAACCCTGGGGGCGAACCCATTGGTTTTATAGGGGCGACGGATGCGAGAAGGGCAACCATCTGCCTAAATCTCTGTGCTTGCCATGATACACCACCATGTCACATCGCGGGATATGCGTCCGCGATCCCTATCCTTTCCCACCAAAGTCACGCCGGACGTTTCGCCTTCCCGGGCAGACCAGGACTCTTTTCCCACAAAGGCGATACGGGTCAAAAAGCATTCCCCGGCCCGCCTGGGCCCAGGAGTTCAAGGGCTGACCCAATAGTTTCGACTCCCAACAAGGGATGGGCCCACGAGCGGACAGAACTCAGGCGCATGAGCCTCAAGGGAGTCTCGATCCACAATCGAGTCTCAACCAGGCTGACCCTAGATGAATCCCCGCAAATGGGATACCAGGGTTCCCTTTAACTATCCAAGTTGTCAAACACCAAATCTCACAACCATACCTGTGAAGGGTCCGAATTACCCCCCAGGTGATTCTATTCAAATCACCCAGGGGCTCGGGGGCTACGTCTGAATTACCCCCCAGGCAATTATATTCGAATCACCCAGGGGCTCTACGCCCTGCTCCTTCATAATGACAAGCACAGGGTAAGATAGGACACTCGAGTCAACCGTAGTACCGAGGACCATATTCTGCACGCCTGCGGGCGAGTACCGTCAGGATATGACGGGACGGGTGCTTTAAGCCCTTCCAGGCATGACAGAGCCTGAACAGTGTTGTAGGCGCCGACTTTTGCCTTATAGTGTTGTGGGCGCCGCCATCAGCCCTCGGACGTGGACCCTGATATAAGCATACGACAACCACTATAATTCAGGAGGGAACTCACATCATCTACAATAATGGACGTATGGCCACTTCCCCGTCTGCTCCCCTTTGGGTCACGGCTCGGCACCCTGGCACGCAGCACCGTCCATCGGAGTAGGATGGGACGTGATCACTTGCTGAACGAAGCCATAGCACGGCCCTATCAGGATCGATGAACGTGCTATCCCTAGCACCGTCTGCCATGTCAGCAGGGCAGGCTTAAGGGAAAAGGAAGACCCAGCACCTTCGAAGGACCTACTCTACCTTTGGTTTTTTTTCCTCTTTCTCCCATCTGTAATCTGTGCTCCCCCTTTGTCTATAAATGGGAGGGTAGGACACCCCACTACGGGGACGGATCAATTCAACACACATCACACACATAGCCAAGCAGCAACCGAGCTGTTGGCATCCTTTCGACCTTTCCATCAGAGACTTAGGACCTGTCACTCTCTCGACCGTTTGTACCCCTACTATGAACCTTTTTCAATGCTAATAACACGAGCAGCAGCAAACTGGACGTAGGAACATTATGCCCGAACCAGTATAACCTTGTGTCTTTTAGTACACCATCCGGGCCTAACGCGCAACAAATATAAATTTATTAGTTGGTGTTTGTTCGAAACACCGACAGCACCAAAAATCTCTGGTGTCCAGCACCTTCTTTTTTGGTGCGCCTCCAGAACATGCCGCCAAGACTTCACCATATCGCTTGTTCTGATGCACCCTCCCTCCGTAGCAAACCCTAAGGCACAGTGCAACGGCTGCATTCTCTTATGGTCTCTTAGGACCTCGACCGCGCAATTCTGGTGGATGCTAAACATAGCACGCCAAGCTCTTCTCTCAAACATTTTTCCAAATGTGCTAACTCCAAACAACGTCACACATGGCAACAACTCCTTGAGCACTGAGTTAGCATTTTCAAAGTCAATTTTAAGGATTTTTCATTTGCACCTTTCTATGCCACTTGATCTAAATGCAATGTAAGTTAGACCTCACCTAGTGAAACTAGACAACGAACAAGAAGGAAACAGAGGTAGATAGCGTGCACAGTAGGACATAGTTCTTGGGCAGTGGAGAAAGACGACTCATCATTTCTAATAGATGTTGTCACTCTTGACATTTAGAGCAAGTCTAATAAATGATCATGCCATATCACTTATAGCCAACATTAGCAAACAAACGTATAATAAGCTGGCTGTTTGGTTAGCTACTTCCTTGGCTATACGACTATTTAATAAGCTCTGTCAGGTAGATGGAGGAGCCAAACATCATGTTCTCTTATTGGTTTTAGTTAGGGCTTATCAGTCATAATACAGTATTTTTTTCTCACAATAAACCAGCACTAGCCGGGCTTATCAGCCCAGAAACCAACCAGCAAAACAGGCTAAAACGCTGATTCCACCGGCTACTTCGGCTGGATGCGGGCTCTTTTTCCTCGTGCACCGTGTTTTCACCCGATGAAGAATGAAGCGCCCGCCTAGCGCTCTCTCTCTCTCTCTCTCTCTCTCTCTCTCTCTCTCTCTCTCTCCTATACTGTATCCGCCAGGTCAGATTTTTGTGAGTGGACACACATTCAGTCGGCTGACTAGGCATTAGAGCAAGGCTAATAATACAGCTGGCGGCTGGCTGTAAGTTTTTTTTTTAGATTTCTCTTAGCCACTCATATAGTAGTTAGCTCTTCACTGTTAATATATGGCTCACTTGTCTCTCTTACAGAGTTTCTTGGTTCTCGTGTCTAAGCCGGCTGTAAACTTACAGCCCACTTCTTCTTTCTCTCCTCTTCTCTTTTTTCCACCTCACTATTTAGCCAGCTTAAGTCTGGTTGATTGATCTAGGCCGCGAGCCTCTTTGCAAGCCCATGCATTCGGTCTAGTGTTGTAGCCCAACTAAGCCCAGTAGTTGACACGAACGCTCACAAAATTTGTTCGATGTCGCACAATGTGCAATGCCTCGACGCAAGGATGCAAGGCTCTGTTCATGTTGGAAATGGATGCGCTGCTACTGCGCGCCAAGAAAAATTACTCACCAAGGTTACAAGAATGGATAAGTGGAATTTCCTAAGTATCAAACCTGTGGTGGTGCGCCTGTTGGCTTTCTTTATCTCATTCCTGGTTTCCTAAGTCTCCTAATGTCTTCTGAGAAACCTTGTAATCTGTTCTTTTTTTTGCCTTTTCTTTGGTTACCCCCTGTAATGTTACTCTTTTATCTTTAATCTATCTTCACTAGGGGCTTCAAACCCCTCCTGTTCTTTCAAAAAAGAAACAATGTGCCTGCATCACAAACAAGCCCTCCAAAGTATAAAATTCCGCAAACAAGAACAGCCTAAATTTCTTCCGGCAAACAAACTGGCCCGTGCCTGTCTACTTTCCAGAAACTTTCGCAATACCAGATAATCAAGTTCAAGCAAGGAAAAAAAAAGAGGAAATAAAGATTAAGTCCAGACTAAGCATCATTTCCTGTCTCCAAAAAGGTCTGGATTATGCGCATATAATACCCAAGATAAGTCGCAATTCAGCTCAGCAAGCATCCATGGATGCTATAGCAAAGTATAACCGCTCAGGTGATACCTATAAGGCTATAACCCTTTCCTCACAGTAACGGAGGTAAAAGAAAAAAGAGAACTCAACCACAAGTTCCACTTCACCCCAACCTGGTGCCTCAGTTGGAGCTCGCACCGAAAACCCTGATTCTCTCTACCACTTTGGTGCTGCAGCAGGGGCAGCGAGAGACGCCTTTATCCTCATGCAGCTTATTGCAGCCAACACAGAGGACCTGGTGGGCACACTGCAGTAGGATCACACAAGCCTCCTCCTTGCAGACAACACAATCCCGCCGGCGGCTTGGCTTCTGGGCTGGTAGTGGCCGGTTGGATGCAGGTTGTGGCCTCTGGATGGGCTGCTGCTTGGGTGCCCGCGCTGCGCTTCGGTTAGCTGTGCCTGGAAAGTTGGTTGATGGGACGGTTGGTTGAGTTGCACCTGCTGCCTTCTGCAGGCGGTTGAGTTCATCCTGGAGCCTGTGTAGGTCATCCTTGTAGCACTGAGATTCGACTTCTTTCTTACGACGAAGCTCTTCAAGTCGGCGGTCAGAGTCTGCTTTTGCAGCTTCCTTCTTCCTGCGCTCCTCTTCCAAAAGCACCATGTTTTCTTCTTTGGCCCTTGTGTCTTCTCTTATCTTTTTCTGCAAACCAAACATATATACAGTCAAGCTGTGTTGTTACAGTTATTAGCTCATTGGGATTTAGGCAAAGTCACGGTGCAAAACACTAGGTAGAAATACTTAAAATCCACATCATAACAATGCATAACACAGAGAGAAAAGTAAAACCACCAACACAAGGCATGAAATCAAGTGCTCCTAGTGCCCGAGAAAAGACAGTTGCTAGAAAAGAAAAGGATGATAAGGTCATAGAAAGATGTGATAGGAGGTTTGTTTTTTGTTCTTTTTAAAGGCCAGATTTTCAGTGACCTGAATATAAATGACGAACACACAACAATTTGTGTCAACCATAAATGAATCACCCAGTTAAGGTACATATCCAGAAAACTAAAAAACCTGATTGTAATGTAATTACCAATGGGGCAATGGGCATTACTCACATAAGTCATAACTCAATTAATGGTACAATAACAAATAAGACGTGATGACCAGAGTACAGGACGAAGCTTACAGTGATTATCAGGTACTATTAGCAAAAAGGAAAAAATGGAAGAGATCCAAATGAAAGCAGGGCAACCTCTGCATACTGGACAGCAGTGGTAGGTTAAGTAATGCCATCATTGCCTTGTTTTTAAATGTCAATGGTTTCTCTAAGAGAATGTGGAGGATATCATTTCAAAATAAATTTTGATTGTAAGAATGCTGTACCTGTACCTAGACACATTGACCAGTTTATAGAAAAAAATCTTTTGACATCTAAAGGACCAAAAAGTCATGACATATTTCGTGGTGGATTTAATAAAACTAACTGATGTTCTAGATGTAGGTGCTTTTCTTATAAAAAATAGTCAGAGTTAGAGAAGTTTGGCTTATAACAAAACTAAAACTACCTTTAATTTGGAACAGAGGGAACAAAATATAATTCAATAATTCCTGTCTTCACAACAGACAGTGCAATCGCTTCAGTTAAGAGCTCAATCAGTTCAAATTACAAGGCAACCTTTGCTATGCAGGAAGAAGTAATAATAAGTTCAAATCAAAGGTTAAGACTGAACAAAGAGATTTTTGTTTTCAGGTAACACTGATTGAGGCAATTTTCTATTTTAATCACCACAATGCACAGCACGATATAGTACAGAATGGGAATAATACTAATTTCAAATGCTTTATCCATGGAAAACATACACTAAACGCTAATACAAAAGTTTGCAATCATTTATTATATTTTTAGCTACGCAATAGCTTTCACTAATATGTTAATCAATGTTAACAGATTTAGTACAAAACTGAGCATGGAGGTCAACAAGATTGCCATGGAAGCTGGGATATGATAAAAACAAGGACAAAGTACGAGACAGGATTACATGGTGCACCATAAAGCAAGAAAATAATGTAACACAGCACAGGATCATTATATGTGATCATTTAGGAATAAAATTATGAATGTGCCCTTCGCCACACCGATTTAAGGATGATTGATACTGTAAAAGAATGCACATTCCATTTACCACATAGAAAATAATTAATCACCAACACCAACAAAGATAGTGTAATATTTTTGTCCTTCACAGCAATGTTAAAACTAAAACATGCACAGAATGGATCACATAGCTAATGATCATCTGCTGCCAACATCACAATACCATAAACTTAGCAAACCCAAGTGACAACTAACTAATGATTGTGTACACCACATTTCTGCGTGTTCTTCCTCTCCCAGTACACAATACATGTGACTAACACATAATAAAGGGAAAACCCATAGCACACTGGCATTGACATATGCATAGATAATCACTTAGGACAGCCCAAATTCTAAAACTGGTCCAAATAATTATAACTTGGACTAGCATTTGCATACCAACAATATATTAAATATGCATTTTGTGGTCCGATAGTTCAAAAGTGCAGGCACTTATTAAAGGTTGTGGAGCTGGAGCCCTCTAAAACAAACCAAGATGCAGCATGGAGTAGTTCTATGCTATCTATGCCTGAAACCATACATTCTATCGCCAAGACACAATTGTTTGGATCCCTGATTGTATGTTTAATTATTTATTGGCTTCCAAGTTTCATTAACATATGAATATAAGCAATCAGATGAAGAGACCTTTAGTCCCTGGTTTCCTGATAAATCTATTTTCACCACCAATTCTTCATTAAACACCCTTAATCTCCTATAAGAGGACCCTATAATCTATTCAGGATCACCTAATAATTCAATGGGTTAGCTGTCTCTTATAATGACCGATCTGTAATTCCAAATAAGATATGGCCTAGGGTTTAAGGGTGGATGGGATATGAGTGAGGTAGGAGGTTTTGGGGTCCTGGCCCACCCCCAACAACATAGAGCTGTCACACAGATAGTCGGCTGTGCCTAGGGGGGCTCGAAAGAGAGTGAGTTCCTGATAATTCCTTCTCACACTGACGACCCCTCCTTTTAAAGGGGATGATTTAGGATATGGCATCCAGTGGCAATTTAGGATATGGCATGCGGTTGAGGAGTCCCGTGTCACTGACAAATAAATTCACAAATGTGATACTAAATTGCCACTGAACTAGGAGTCATTGCCTGAATTATTCCTTTTAAAGATAGGGAACGAGGAAATTAATAATATTGAGAATAATCAAAACAAAATAACACACCTAAGTACTTAACAAACCTCTCCAAACCTAATACAGTAAGCAAGAAACTAGCCAGGCGGTAGCTCAGGGTCACACTAACACTAGGTTGACCTGGCTGGATGTGCTAGTCCTATGAATGAATATACAAAACACACCACAACAGTAGTCTCGTACAGCTATGCTAAATCGTAGATATTCAATCTCTGCTAGTAGAAAGCTTCTGACATGACTCTTACCACCTAATACATAACAAAACAGAATATGGAATTATAATATAAAATAATCGGACT
Organism: Miscanthus floridulus; assembly: GCF_019320115.1. NCBI lineage: Eukaryota > Viridiplantae > Streptophyta > Magnoliopsida > Poales > Poaceae > Miscanthus > Miscanthus floridulus. The sequence continues at coordinate 71,214,981 of NC_089583.1, read as the reverse complement.
GATGAATGTTCAAGTTCTTCCTAACCTCCATATTTTTTATTGCCTTGTTGACCTCAGCAAGCTCCCTTTCAGCTTGTGTAATCTTTGTCTTGCATTCAGCTATGTCCTCTTTCAGCTTCGCTTTCTGGCGCTCCCAGACTTCAAGCCTTTTGCTATCCTTCTTCTCTTTCCTTAAGAGACCCTGGCATTGTTTTTCAGTCTCTGATGCACTCAGTTTCGCAGCTTCCATCTCAGCACGTATCTCTGCATTCTCCATTTCCAGCCTCTGCACAGTTGCGTTACTCCGGTCAAGCTGCCCACTCTTTTTCTTCAGCTCATTCTCTAGATGAGCAAGGCGCTTCATTGTGTCATCCTCCATCACCTGTTTTTCCTTCTTACGCCGCTGGTTCTCATCATGTTCCATCCGCAGCACACGCAGCTCAGTAAGATCAGCACCAAGCTTGCGAGCAGCCTGTATCGCCTTTCCCTGCGCCCATTCCCTTCGCTCCTTGAGTTGCGCCTCCATCTCTCTTGTCTGCTTAATGAGGTCACGCGCCATCTGGTTCCTTGGGTCAGGATTCGCATCTGGTGGATCCTTCTTGTCAATGTCCAGTGCCTCAAGCTCCGCAACAACAGACTCGATGAGCTCCTCAGTGGAGAGCTTCTTGGCAAACGATTCCTTGGGCTGCCCTTCTGGTGCGGCGCCGCTGGACCGTGACCACCCGGCGGCCTTCAGGCAGGAGATGGTGGCTGCAGCAGGACCCTGGCGTATCGCGAGTCTCATGAAGGCTTCTGGGTCAAAAAGAGTGGGGTCCTGAGCCGCTGCGGCTGTGGTGTTATGGTAGTGGATGCATCCACGCTGTGCAGTCTCCGCCACGGCTGAGGGGAGCTCCTCACTCTCAGCAGGAACAGCAGTAGATGAGGGTTCACCATTGAGAGAGCTGCCTATGGCGATCGCCTCTTCGAGACGGAGGTCACTGGAGAGAAGGCACCACAAGGCCTCGGCGCGGGTGAGGGTAGGGCGGCTGCTCTGGAGGAGGCAGACAAGCCCCGCCAGGGAGTACTCCTCGAGGCGTCGGGGGTCGGCGAAGCCACCGGACGCGCCGGTGTGACTAGGGTCGGAGAGGTAGGCGCGGGCGTTGGCGACGATGTTGGAAACGGGGTCGTTGAGCTTGCCGTAGCAGTGGCCTGAGTGGAGAACGGCCTCGAGGGATGCCTCCTCTCCGTGGCCGAGGTCGGCGAGGCGGGCCAGGGCCGCCGCGTACGCCTCATCCAGCCTCTTGAGCAGGCGCTCCTCAAGCTCGTCCGCCGTGGCGCGGAGCCACGGAGCCGCATCCTCTCCGGCGGCCGGATCGGGATCAGAGGCCGGCGGGGGCGCCGGTGCGGGCCCCGCGCGGGCGGAGCGGCCCTTCCGGGACGAGCGACTCCCGCGCTCGCGGGGTTGTCCTGCCATCAGGGGGCGAGTCGGAGGGGGGGGGGGGGGGGGGGGGGGGGGGGGGTGCCGGTGGTAATAGGGTTTGGACGATGGATCGTAGGTGCGGGTGGGCTGTGATGGGGTGCGGCGGCGCGGAGACAACGTCGATGTGTGCGAGTGCGAGGAAAATGGCGAGAGGTAAGGTAACGGAAGCGAGGAACAGGAAGGGGAACGAAGGCCTTGCTGCTGGGCTCGATTGGGCTCTTTGTCTTGGGCCTTAGGGCTTCAAGCTGGATAACTTAGGGTTTAAGGCCTGCTTGGACTTCTCTGCTCAGTATAGCTACAAACTTTGCTCTAGGATTTATCAAAAAAAATTCTGCTCTAGGAGAAATGTGGAATTGTGAGAGCAACTAAAGTGGTGCTCCAAAAACACCAATTTTTGTGTAGCTGCTCTACTATAGAGTTTGTAAAGCAGAGTTTGTGAAACAATCTCCAACAACCCTTTATTTGGTGTTGCTCTAGCTCTGGCTCTGATTCCTACTCTAGTGACAACTTTCACACTAGAATGGACAGAGTCGTACTGAGCATCCATAGGAGAAGCCGTTTTGGGCATCGAATAAGGGCCACTTTAGCAAAGCTTTGCTCCTAGTTTCTTCGAAGTTGATTCTGCAAATCCCTACCAAACGATTAAAATGCAACTGGATTCTGGTGGGGAGTTGACGAGAATCACTTCTCCATTTATACTACAAGCTGAGAGTAAGTTTCTCTATGGAAGCGAATTCTCTAAAAAAAAGTGATTCTATAGCAAAAAATGATTCTCTTTGATTCTTTAGCATAAACTCTCAAAATCACAATGGAGAATCACTTCACAAAATTAAAAGAAGCTACTTTTTCAGCTCTCAGTCTCTTAGTTCATTTCAAAGAATTACTTCACGGAATTAGTAGAGAATTATTTCTCTCTAGAAAATTGTTTAGTAGAGCTCTTGCTGGATTCAATAAATAGGACCTAAAAACCCACTGCCTGCTGCTCCCCATTCAATTAACACTAGAATCACTTCAAAATCAATTCCCACCTACTCCCCACCCCATTCCCCCATCAGAATCACTCCATTAGAAAAGCAAGAAGTAAAGCTCAATAATCAGGAAAAGGAGCCCCGCCAAACTTGTCCTATAGCATCCAAAGATGTTTTTGGGTGTATGGAGCTTCGACCTTCAACTCTGGCATTGCTAGTGGAGCAGAGGCAGTAAGTGGCACACAAAACATTGCCTTCAGAACCACATCAGAAAGCATGGATGATTATAGTTAATCATTTGGCGATTTGCACTGAATTTAGGACTTCTTAAGCCTTTGGAGTATTTGCAACAAGTCTAGACTTAAAGAAAAAAAATAGTTGGACTATCGAATTCCCCATCTAGCCATCTAGAGATCTTAACATAGGCGTCTGGGCTCTGCCAACTGGCTTTGGTTGTGGCCTTGGCTGCCTTCGGTTCTAGGTGGCTAGCACTGTTGCCGCCTCGGACCAGTACACTGTATACACGCACCACACACATATATGGGCGCGCAACCGTCACCCAGGCCAGGCCCAGATATAGCCGAAAGAGGTAAGAACACAACGAATTGAAGAAATTCACATATGTGCTTATAGTTTTGTGTTTGATGTTCTTGCTTGTGCTTTTCTTCAGCAAATAATGCAAGCATCCACATTTTTCTTCTTTCAGGTTATTGTTCTTGTTCGGGTATGCAGGTCGTAGTGCCACAGATTTGTCTCTCATGTTTGTGGCAGACTTGCAGAGGAAAGATGAAGGAGTTGACGCCGGCATCTTTGCAGCAGAGCACGGGTTGCATCGCTTGCATCGACATTTTCTTGTGTAGTGGCCGATTAGGACATCAGTGCAAACATCTCTGGCGAGTTCTTGCAGCCACCCGTCATTTCTTGTGGTCGAAGTGCTAATAATGTGTTAGACGTAGAGAGCGAGACACAACGAGTGATGCAAATGTTTCAATGTTTCTTTTTATATTCCATTATAAACAGTGTTATACATATATATACAAAGGCTCTACGTGGACAGCTACATGGCCAAAAGAGCGAAATGACACCCCTCCCGCTAAGAGGCGAGCAGAGGAGACTAAAGGGTACGGGTCGCCGGAGGGGAGGGGTGGGGAACAGGGACTAGAATGGCCAGCAAGCTCAGCTGAGCTCACGCGTCACGCCCTCTCTGATTCCATCGAGGGAGACCGGAGCTGGGAGAGCCAGCTTGGCAAGATGGATCAGCAGCAGGAGCGGGACCGGCGGCGGACGCTGCTGCTCTGGTGAACCTGGCGTCCATCATGGAGCGCGCCGACGAGGCCCTGCTCCCCGCGGTGTACCGGGAGGTGGGCGCCGCGCTGCACGCCAGCCCCGCAGGGCTCGGCGCCCTCTCGTTGTGCCGCTCTATCGTCCAGGCCGCCTGCTACCCGCTCGCCGCCTACGCCGCCGCGCGTCACAACCGCGCCCACGTCATCGCCGTTGGGGCCTTCCTCTGATCGTCCCGGAGAAGTCTCCGATCGTCGGCCTGCTGGCTGAGCGAGTGTACGGGTACAGGCCAAACGACAAGGGGGAGAGCATCGAACAGGACCGGGGTATTACCACGAGCCTGCGCTCCCACAGGTCCTAGATCCACCGGAGCTACAACATATAAGGTCTTTGACCCTTACTCAACCCAAAAGACTAACCTTATAGATAGGAGCTTCTTCCGTCTTATATGTTGTGCTCTCCCACCATCACTGCACAATGGGACTAAACCCAACATGGGGAACGCCGCGTCCCTAGCCAAGGCGCTGTACACGTCCATAGCGATACCGTTCGTAAGTCTGCACCGCCAGATACTCGTTCCTGTACTGCAGCTACCCCAGGGACAGGGAGCGCGCGCGCATGCAGTCTCTCATCGAGTCGGAGCTCCAGCAGATGGAGCACGAGCACGAGAGCTCCTGTCTGGAGCTGGAAGACGGCGGCGATGGTGTGCCCAAGGTTTTCGGCTCGGCGAACGACGACGGCGAAAGGGCTACCATAGGCGTCACCTATGACCACAAGGAGGTTCCTGAAGCTGAGAAGGATACTGTCAGCCTGTTGGCAAACCGGGAGTCGTGATAGGAAGTCGAATGGTGTGTATTCTAACTTAGAGATTGTCAGATATATGGATGTTTGAAAGTGAATCCGGCAATGCCCATGTTAGACAAACCTTTTAAATTTATGAGAAAATTGTAACACCGAGAGGTATTTGTTGGAACGAGTTTCTTGTGGCCGGTGCTAGAAAGTCTTAAGAGTACAACAGTTAGAATTCGTTTGTTGGGACAGGAAAAAATAATACAGTACATACAGGAGTTCAGATTGATGATGGATTCATTATGCAAACGGTAGCGAAGTCAGCGTCTTGCTTGTACTGGGAAAATGATCTGTACTTGGTCACTGCTTGGAGGCTCTGGGGCTGCTAGTATCAACAATACTAACTTAAATCTCAAGTAGTCTTGGGCTCCCGATCTCAAGGGGATGAAGTCAACATTTAGCATGATCATCTGATGTGTTGCCTCGTACCGAGAGTACTGAATAATAAGAAATACTGTAAGATACAAACGACTTAATAAACAGCCCTTTAGCTACGCCGTCAGCATTCACGTGAGGACCATCACACTGTCTGTTCCAAATGTTATTTAACCCCTAATTTTTATAAGACAGAAAAGCGCCAAGCAGGATTATAAGAGTGCCTTTAGCAACATAGACACGTTACTAGTTTCCTTTCGGGAAGATAGCTGAAAAAAGAGTGAGTACCATCCTGTGGTTAAGCTAAGTCACTGGCCAGTGGGGTGCACAGGAAACCACCAAAGTAGCCAACAGAAAATGCTCGGCTCAGGCAAAGGCCCAACGATACCAGCTCAGTGAGACAGTGACCGGCACGGTAGACCGTAGACAACTATAAAGTACGGAGTATAGACATCCAAGGTTAATAATTTAGTCAGCTGAAGGCCGTAATACAATGCCATTTTATATAGAACTAGCAATATAGTCAACTCGTATTATATGTTGACTATTTGAATGGCTTTACTAGAGAGATAAGTATTTAATACTTGCATCGTACTCCCTCCGTACTGGAAATTAAAGTCGTTTTAGTGGGTTGGAGCGTTTGCATCGTTTGGGTTGTTTTAACAGGCATGTGGACCCGTTGCTTTGGTTCCCGTCGTCCCGCTTCACGAGGGAGCTGGATTCAGTGACTTAGCTTGTCCAAGTCACAACGTAACTTACCTCTTGTACCTGTCGTCCAACATAAATCTAAGAGTGACAATGGTTGCAGGTGACCTAGGGTCAGAACTTAGCCTTTTTTTTCCTCAACTGTGAAGACAGACCTCTGCAACAACAATAGTAGGAATTAATCAATCACGAATTAATCAATCAGTGATATACTTCCCAGCTGTCGCCAGTACTAACAAATATAGCACAAGAAAAAAAGAGCACGTGCATAACACTAAATCATTCAAATATATTAGGATTCAATTGACAAGTAAGTCACTGAGTACTGATTATCCAAATATTAGCCTTGGGCTGACAAACAAGTCACTGGAGCAATTCAATTATGCTATTGCTTGGTGCTTCCTAACAGTAGCAACAAGAGCATAGCTAATCAAGTGCTTAAAAGCAACCATGAACTACTTACATTTGTATTGATTGGCATTGTGACATACTACACAAAATGGTATAGTTATCCCGCAAAATACTATAGTCAACTATATCCAAAATACTATATATCTAACTAGCTTTAGAAGCTAGAACAGATCTGGAAGGTCCACATTTGCCAAAGTTGGAGCTGTTATGAGCTGGGTAAAATTCCCAATAACAGCATACTCTTGAAGCTCAACTTCTTTGCTGTTGCCATCATGTTCCAGTTCTACTTGAGGCTCTATACCACCTTTTTTCTTTTGCTGCTGCCAATGAAGCACATATAATTAGTTTAGGATAACAACAACATATAGAGATTGATCTAAAAAAAGCAACATATAGAGATGTCAACTACTTAGTTTACAGATTGCAGTACATATAGAAATGTTAAAATTGTAGCTGCAACACACCTTTGCTGTCTTCTTTGTTGCCACGGAAGATTTAGTCGACTTGCGCCTCACCTTGTGTAACTTATCGATCCAAGTTCTCTTTCCCATAGCAGTACATATACAAATGTTTGACAGCATTCTGCATTATGTGAAAGGTGCACAAACCATGGTATGACTCTGTGAACATATTTTTTATAGCCTTTTCCATAGCTGCATCTTGATCTGTATAAATAGTTCTAGGCTATTTTCCATTATGTGAAGCTACAAAAGTCTCAAAGAGCCATGTAAAAGAGTCTTCTGTTTCATCAAAGAGTATTGCAGCACCAAAAATAGTGGTTTCTCTGAACTGGTTGAGCCCAAGAAAAACACCAAATGGCCTATACTCTTTGTTTGTGCCAAATGTAGTGTCAAATGTCACTACGTCACCAAAATGTGCATAGTCAAGGATCATTTTTGCATCAGCCCAGAATATGTTGGTTATATGCTCCTCACAATCAAGCTGCAAAGCATATTGGAATGATGGGTTCTCAGAGATTTTGTTATGAAAATACTTCAGCATACTACCAGCCTGCCCAAAAGCCAACTCCCTCTGTCGTTTGCTTTGCAAATAATTTTTGCGATCACGACAAGTGTAGCTGAGGTTAAGCTGTCCACCAACTTGACGACTAGCCAACTCATGTGCTGCTTTTGGTCTAATTCCAGAATCATTAGCAGTTTCAATTTCAAATGCTTGTAAGTCTGAAATTTTTCTTTGCGATGCCATCAAAAGTGGCGAGTTTCTGGCAAGTGAAGGAGGTGATTGTGTTCAAGCACAACATCAGTGACTTCATAATTATCTTCCCCTCGATCTAATGTGAGAGTCATTCGAGCTTTGCAATCAGTTCTTGTTTCAGCTCTAAAACACTTTGTCACATGGTCTGTTAGTCCTTTCCTTCGATGGCCCTCATTGGAACAAACATATCTGCATGAAGTCACCTTACGATCATAGCTGCTCACATTTGTATACCTTTTCCTCACATCAAAGCCCATACGACCACCATATGCCACCCAGTATTGCCAAGCCTCCTCTTGATTTCTAAACCTAAAACCAACTTTTGGTGTCTCCTGATGAATTCTGCCATTCCTTTCCACAGCACTCGCAATTGCACAAAAGTTGTGTTCTGGAATCAAACATTAACTAATTTTGTAACCCAAACAATACCATAACAGTGTGTATGAAAATATTAACTGCATATAAAACTATAGCAGATGATAATCCTATCACTAAATCAAATAATTTAACCTAAAATTGGTTCCCCGAATCTAAAATTCATAAGCATTGTTCGACTGAAATTTAATTTATGAAAGTCATCGAAATAAGAGAAGCTTACTGAAAAGGCCGACCTCTGAACCCTCCTCCACGATGGCGCCCAAGCAGCAGCACGAGTTCGACCTTCTCCTCGGCGGGGGCGGCGCGACACTGGAGAGCTCCTCCACGAGTGTTGACCTGCTCGGGCTTGGGGCAGCACGACGCAGGAGGGCAACAAGGCGTGTCACGATGGCTGGGCCAGGGCGGCGCCTGAGGTCTGGCGTGGCGTGGCACAGCACGCGAAAGCTGTGGCGGCAGGAGACCGGAGTGGCACGACGTGGAAGAGCTGTGGTGGCGGGAGAGCGGAAGGGCGCAGCGTGGAAGGGCCCCAGCGGTGGGAGAGTGGAGCCGCGCGGCCGTAGGAAAATGCGTCCGTCCGCGCGCTTTGCCGAGGAGGCTCCCGCGTGCTCCTGAAAAAGTAGTCTTTAGGCCTGGATCACCTGTGAGCATTGTCAGCCCTTGGATTCACATTGAATGGCAGATACAAGGAGGTATGTTACGTTGTGACTTGGAGAAGCTAAGTCACTGAATCCGGCTCCCTTCACGAGGAGCAATAAAATTGCACCTCTTCTGTTGTCATCCCCTCCACTCCCTCTTCATTCCTTGCTCGCTTGCTCGCACTGGGTCCGGGAGCGGACAGACGCGCTCGATGGCCACCATCAGCTTCGATGCGCTGGTGTCGTTGGCGCTCTTTGGCGCATTCGTCAGCTGCGCCCAGTTCACGGTGGTGGACGTGCTCAGCCGCGCGCGTGTTCATGGGACTCCTCATTAGACTATGCGCCATGCCATGCTCCCAGCGTACGTTAGCCATGGAGGTGGCGCTAGACTCCATCACGTCGGAGGAGATGGCGGCGCATGACCTCATGGCGGTGGACGTGCTCAGTCTGCTCGTGTTCGTGGGACTCCTCGTCGGATTACACCACGGCTTGCTCCTAGCGTACGCCATAGAGGTGGCGCCGAACTTTGTCATGTCGAAGGAGATGTCAGCCGCACTAGGTTCACGGCGGTGGACGTGCTCAGCCCGCGCATGTTCATGGGACTCCTTGTCGGACTACTGTAACACCTCGAGTGTTTAAATACTAAAACCTGCCATGTCATCATATGCATTGCAAAGCATTTGGCATTTAGTGAAAATTTTGATATGTATACACTAAAACAAGTTTACCTTTATGTGGTATGTGTTGAATTGTATTGTTTGAATCAAGTTCAAAATTTGGTTTGGATTTGAATTTTCAAGAAAAAAAACCATGATTTTCAGTATTTAAATCCTACTCTGAAAACTCACTTCAAAATCTAAGCATATTTTGGGGTTGAGCCTAAAAGCAAAAGTGTAGAGCTTGTCAAGTTATACAAAGTTTATTTTTGGAGTTTTCAAAGTTGTTATGAAAAATTTGAAGTAATTTGAAAAGGCGAAATTCGTTAAATGTCCCCTATTTGAATTCAAAATTTCATTTCAAAATGTAGACCAAATTAAGGGTTGGTTATAAAATAAAAGTTGTAGAACTTTGGATTTTGAGCAACTTTTATTTTTGGAGATTTTTGAGTTGTTATACAAATTTGGGAGTAATTTGGATTTTAAAATGAATGGCAATTATGTAATTAAGTGGAACAGTGTCATGACCACCGCCCCATCGTCGGCGACCTTTTGCTCGGTTCCAGACGCGCCTGTGGCCGCTCTTGGCTTCGCGCTAGCGTGGAGAAGGCCACTGCGTGTCGCCTCCTTGATCTCTTGGCCGCTCTATAAAGCTCAGATGCCGTCGCCGACCTTCCTTTCGTTGCTCTGCTTTTCCTGTCGCCCTTGCTCATCTCCGGCGAGCTCGCACCGTCGCTGTAGTGTCTCCACCGTCGTAGCAAAGCGCTCAATAGCTTCGCCTACTCCTTGCACGCCTAGCCATCCAACTGTGGTCACCTGATTTCGCCTGGAACCCGCGGTGCGAACCCTTCTTCCTCGCGGCCGGCAACCTCACCCTCGCAAGCGCATCTCCGTGGCCAGCGCTCTCCAGTGAGCCGTTGCCCTTGCTTTGTGTACCTATAGCTCCGTCTCGATGCCGTGGTGCTTAATACCTTGTTGCTTGGTCATTTTGTCCAGCACAGTCGCCTGAGCACCGCCGTCGACGAAGTCTGCTCCGCCGTGGTCGCTGTGAACGACGATCCACGTCATCGTTGCTTCTCCGGTCTCGCTCTTTGCTCCAACATGTTCGTGGTGAGCTGCTGAACCTTCCCGTGCCTTTTGTTTACACTCTACCGGCCTTGTTTCGCCGGTGTGGCGTCGCCGAGCCGTCGTGTCCGCCATGGCCGAGATCAAGCTCGTAACTCGCTATAATTGCTCAAGCTAATGCCTTCAAGCGATGCGGGGTGGTGTGGGGAGTGTTTTGGTACTTTGGCCGTCGCCGTTGGTCTCACCGTCGGCGAGTTTTCGTCGGTCAGCGCCGTCGCCGTCGTGGTCAAAGCGGGAGGTTGGGGATGATAGGTGGGGTCACCCTGTCAGTGACTGTGTAGTTGAAAATGAATTTTCTATTTTTCAGATTTGAATGAATAGTGATGTAATTTGTTATTTTTGTGTAGATTGATTTAGAGCTTCAAAAATTATGAAAATTTTTGTGTGACCTCTCTGTGATGAATACTATTTAGGAAAAATATGAAATGTTATTTTTCAGCACTTTTTGAATGTGATAAAAATTGCTCAATTAATTAATAAATGGGTTTCCATGATTTTTCTAGGCTTAATTAATTATCCAAAAAATATGAAATTTGTTTTGCCACTTACTTATCATGTGATGAACATTTACAAAAATTTTGAGCTCAATTAGAATAAGTTTATTTATTTCATAATTTTGAATTAAATAATTAATTCATAAAAGCAAATAGTAACCTTTAATGATTTAGGTTTTGTTTGAAATTTTGGATTGAGTGATGACCTTGGGTCATTAGTTGGTAATGATCCTTGGCAATTGATGTATGTATTATGAAACTGGTTTAGTTAGTTTGACTTGCAACTGTACCGCGAAGGAAAGTTGTATTCGAATTGTTAATTTTGCATCCATCATCAATCATCATGTTTCGTATCCCGCATCATGTTAAACATGGCATTGTTACTACGTGTAGTGAACGAAGGTGAACACGTGGTAGTTAATTAAGTTGCGGAGGAGGTTAATCCGTCTGTTGAGGTCGGGTCGGATACTTATGGAACATCGTAGGAACCTAACTTTTTCGTCAACGAAGGCAAGCCCCGGATGCATTTAACCCTACCTTGTGTTTTACAAATTTTATCGCTTTTGCTTTTCTGTACTGCATTAAGTGATTAGGAGTCAAGTGGAAACCTAATTGCTGCATTGCCAACCTTGTTTTTCCATATCTACCTTGTTACCAGTTTTAATTCGTAATGACTAGTTATGCTTAGTCATGCTTAGTCGGGTGATTACCTGTCACCTGAGAATTTTAAATGGATCTTTGGTTACTTATGTTATCATGAGATATGAGCATGGAAGTAATAAATCTAGACCGAGCGGACTCGATGTGTGAGAGCCACAAGACATGGAGATCTTGTGAGCGACTTCTTTTCGCCTGTATCGATTAAGGTCCGTCCATTGTTGAATTGCATGAGATGAGACTTTGTAGTACTAACCACATACTTCGGTAAGCCTTAACTTAGCAATTTTATTATGAGAATGGCTACTCGCGCACTGGGAGTGGAGAGATGGTGGGAATAGCGTGTACCCATGTGGCAATGGGCCGGATTGGTGGAGTACTGTATTCTCGGGTGACGCGGACCCGTTCTTGTTTTAGAAGATCCGAGGATAGGTTGATATATGTAAGTCGGGGACCTGCATATGTCGTGTGGTCTAGAATCCCCAGCTGGGTTTATAATCGGTTCGAATCGTCGTTGCTCCTCGGTTATGGAGACTCAACTCACTGTTTATCATCGTAGTTAATAACTGAAACTTGAGCTGGATTTGAGAAAGAGTTTGATATGAAGTTCATGATCTCATTACGGATCATGGCAGATTCATATATTGTTCTTATGAAGTTTAAACATTGAAATACTGAAATTTTGTAAAGAGCTTTTACGCAAAAGAACTTTGAATATTGCTAAAGCCAAACCTTGAATCCCTGAGCCTGCATTCCTGAGTCTTCTCAGTTTTTATTTCAGTTAAGTCTTGTTGAGTACTTTTGTACTCAGGGTTCGTTGATCCTTGTTGCAGGTGAACCTCATGAGCAGGTCTGTTTTGGACCTTGCTGCATGACTGTTGTTCAGGTCGATAACGATAAATGAATGTGTGATCCTTGGGCAGGATGCTTATTTTGTGTGTTATGTTTATGTTAATTATGCCACTCCACTACTATTAGGGTTTGTAATAAGTATCGAACTTAGTTTGTAAGGTTTGAAACAACTGGTTTGTAAACTATGTTATCGTAAGACTTTCGCTATTTTACTCTGATGTATATATTTGAATAAATGTTGTAATACTGCAATGACTCTGTAATGTGATCCTGCTCAGAAATCGTGGATGATTTGGGGTTCCCCGAGGACACCCGACAGACTTCTTAAGTTACCAGGAACATATGCATAGTTGTCAAAGGTCGTTGGACAGTGACAAGTGCATGTGGGTCCTATAATTTAGGAGGTTCTGCCACAACTACGCCACAGCGTGCTCCCAGCGTACGTCGAAGGAGATGGCGCCGTAGGACCTCATGGCGATGGACGTGCTCAGCCCGTATGTGTTCATGGGACTCCTCTCATCAGACTACGCCACGCCATGCTCCCTGCATACGTCAGCCATGGAGGTGGCGCCGGACTTTGTCATGTCAGAGGAGGTGGCGCCGAAAAATGCCTACCCTACGAGGGATGGAAACCTTGCTCCTCTTGGCTCGCCCTCACTACGCTAACCAACACAACTGTAAACGTTTGTTGAATGTGATATACCCAAAACACTATTTAATAAGGAAAAACATGAAAAATACACCCTAATTAATCACTCCTTGGTATGTTAAATCCTGTCCAAAACGACCTAAATTACTAGTATGAACTATGGAGGGAGTAAATGATTTGTTGTATTGTATATCTATACCGGATTGGGTAAGAGAAAGCAAGCGAACCTTTTTTCTCATAACATGTGCTGCTGCTGCGGGGCGAGGAGCTTAATGCCTGCTCCCCAGTCTCTTTCTTAAGAGTAAGTATAATAACAGGCTGTATGCTGAGGTGGAGGAGAGAGAAGAAGTGGGCTATAAGGACGTCCCCAACAGCCATATAAATATCTAGCAGATATAGTAATGTATTCCACGTGGATGAAAGATAGCCCTGGGCGTTCGGTTCTACCGAACCGAACCGATCGGTTCTTCGATTTTTGAAGAAGTTCGGTTCTCAAAAAACCAGTTCTGACCGGTTCTTCAAAAAACATGGAACCGACCAAGTTCGGTATCGGTTCCGGGTAGAACCGAAAAACCGAACAATACCCAAAATCCATGTAACAGCATGTTCAATAGCAAATTTTGACAGCATATCAGCATGATTGCACACAAAAACCACAGTGACAAATATAACAGTCAAATAGAGTAACAAATACATAAATAGAGTGCTAACTTCTAAAGCAAGGCATCAGCATTCAGCAAGAGTGCAAGACAGCTGGGCTGGGTCTTATTGCCTAATGGGCCGGTTCCTCAGTTAGTTCGGTTAACCGAGGGGGGAACCGATTTTACCAAATAAAATTCGGTTCCTCGGAAAATGAGAATCGAATAGGGAACCGAGACTTCAGTTCTCGATAAATTCGGTTCCATTCTCGGTTTTTTTGGTTCGGTTTGATTCCCGGTAAAATTTAAAGGGCTAATGAAAGAGAAGGCCAAAACTGAACTAGCCAGCGACTATGCAAGCAGTAGACTCGCACTTCCCCCAAGAAAATACCAGACTGTGACCTGTGTGGGCCACTTTTCTTGTGATGGGAAGCTGCTCCTTTCCTCTCTTTTTTTATTCCTTCGTGTCTCAAATCGTCAGTTGACTTAGAAAAAAAACCTAAAAAACTTTGTGAAAATATCAAGTAGAGCGCGAATGAATAGCGAAGAGCTAACTATTATATAGTTGACTATATTATTAAAGCATCTTTAGTAGACTTTCTAAACCTATCTATCCTATATTTGGATAGTGGAGACTAAACGAGACACTCTAGCAGACTACTTATTTGACTACCTATTTTTATTGGTTCAATAAATTCCTCCTCCCACTGCCACCATCTATTGGCTTAACAAATCTGCCTACCAATTTTTCTTCGTCAGTTTCTCTCCCCACACATCCCGCCCTGACACCGGTCACGCGCCTCCTCCCCACCGGCCGCGCTCCTCCTCCCCGTCGGTCCTCCCGGCGTGGCCGCGGCATCATCACATGCGGTGACCCTCAAACGTCGGCGGATCCCTTCCCCGGCAGTCCTCCCGGCGTGGTCATAGACCCTGGCGCGGCCGCGAAGGGCCTCACGATGTGGGCGCGGCGGCGCTTCCCTGTCCAGTGCAGCTTGCCCAGTGCCGACCGCCTCCTTGCTACCCTCCTCCGGCCATGCCCATCTCTGACACTCCCCGATGGCGCCCATCTCGATCGGGTGCTCCTCGATGGCGGGCCTCCATGGCTTTGACGTGGACGGATCTCCCCAGTGCGGCAAGCTTCTCCAGCCTCGGTTCCCAACTGTGGTCCCACTGGTGGATGGCCCCGACGCGTGGCCTGCCCGGCGCGGCAGCCTCATCCCCGACGCATGTCCTGCTGTGGCGAAAAGAACATTGAAGAGGATGACACATGGATCACGCGTGTCATTCTCTGCAAGGTTTAGTTTAGGCAACGTATTTTAGGTTGTACCGCTGGAGTTGGGAGTAAAATATAGGTTATATAAATAGTATAAAAATAGGTGGCTACTCAGATAGAGAAGTTCTAGACAGTAGTAATACTGGATATGCTCTTAGTCTAACGTGGCTGCTTTCCTATAACGTAAATATCTTGTCGCCGGCTGAAAAACGCTTAGTATACTTGCTCTAAGCCCTTTCAAAAAGTACAGGCCCACGTGACAAAAAACGTGACATTGTAGGTAGTGTGACCTGTTGATTAATTCTAAACTTTTACTCCAACCAAAGACAAGCGGTAATAAAGAATTCCCGCCAAGACAAGACCCAAGATCGCCGGCGACTGCTGGTACGCTAGCAGTGGCGGCCGCCCCGATGCCGGGCTGAGCTTCCCATCCCGCAGCGAGAGGAGAGGGACAGTGCGGAGGACTCGGACGGATGGGGCCGGCGGCGTGGGAGCGGCGGCGGACGCTGCTGGTGGTGAACCTGGCGTCCATCATGGAGTGCGCTGACGAGGCGCTCCTGCAGGCGGTGTACCGGGAGGTCGGCGCCGCGCTTCACGCGACGCCCGCGGGGCTAGGCGCTCCGACACTGTGCCGCTCCGTCGTGCAGGCTGCCTGCTACCCGCTGGCCGCCTACGACGCGGCGCGCCACAACCGTGCCCACGTCATCGCCGTCGGGGCCTTCCTCTGGGCCACCGCCACGTTTTTCGTCGGCGTATCGGACACCTTCCTGCAGGTGATCAGCTTTTTTCCGCTGCTGCTTTACAAGCTCTGTTTGATTTGTTCCTTGCCACTTGTTTCCATGCTGTTTCTTTGAAATCTAGTCTGTAGATCTTCTCTGGTAGACTGGTACAGAACTACAGATGCACAGTGGATCAGCAGAGTCTGACAAGTGCTCCTTGACAACCAACCAACACTTGTATGAATGTTCAGATTGCAATCTCACACGGCCTGAACGGGATTGGCCTAGCTCTGGTGGTGCCATCGATCCAGTCACTGGTGGTCGACTCCACCGATGAGGCCACCCGCGGCTCGGCGTTCGGGTGGCTGCAGCTCGCCAGCAGCCTCGGGTCCATCTCTGGCGGTTTCGTCGGCCTGCTCCTGGCGCAGACCACGGTTCTCGGCGTCGCCGGCTGGCGTGTCGCGTTCCACCTCGTGGCGTCTTCATCTCCTGGAACTGTCCGGCGACAAACTTGTAAGCCAACCATCGCATCCAAATGTTCTTCTTGTAATTCTGCAACGGCATTCCAACTCGATCTTGCTAAATCTTACAGCCCGATCATGGCGGAGATCCTCCCAGAGAAATCAAGAACCAGCATATATGCCCTCGACGGGACACTGGAATCCGTGCTAGCATCCTTTGCGCCTCCGATCGTGGGCCTCCTAGCTCAACGTGTGTTCGGCTACAATCCAGACGACAAGGGGAAGAGAGTTCACCGGGATCGGCAGAACGCGGCCTCCCTGGCCAAGGCGTTGTACACGTCCATGGCGATACCATTCATAGTCTGCACCTCCATATACTCCTCCTTGTACTGCAGCTACCCCAGGGACAGGGACCGTGCACGCATGCAGTCTTTAGTGGGATCGGAGTTGCGAGAGCTGGAGGAGCAAGGAAGTTCTTGCCTGGAAGACGGCAGTGGGCATCGGAGTCAAGCAATGGCCTGACGACCGAGGTAGCATAGCTAAGGTGAAGAAAAGAGTACTTGCATTAAGTTGAGGAACTAATCAAGCTATGTGAAGTCATATTATGTTAAGGATCAAATCATTAGTGAAAGTGACTTAAAGCAATGGGCTGAAGTCACATGTGTTGGAAAGATTCAGGTCACAAGATCAACATGTGTTTCCTCAAAGAGATGAGACAAAGATAATTTGCAAACCTTATGAAGTAATATTGAGAAATAGGATAATACATACGATGGTGGAAACTCCAAATTACAAAGGTTGCAGCAATCGTCTCAAAGGCATTTATAATTCATTTATATATTGAAATTGAGTTTAGGAAAAGCTATACTATAAAGAGAGATACAATGCACAAGCTTTAATGTGCAACCAAGTACTCATTTATCCACCAAATATCCTTAAAGCCTCAGCCAAGACAGCAAGCTTTGCAATCCTATCTTTTGTGCTGCCTGGCAGGTGAGGCACTGCTGCACTAAGTCAAGGCACTACCACATTGAGGCACTACCATAGTTCAGGCGAGGCACTATCGCAGTTCAGCCGTGGTACTACCCCGACTTAACTGACCATTGGGAGCACAAGGTATTTATACCTTCTCTTATTCCTCACAATGGTAACCTGGTTTTCAGATCGACCATTCCCTTTACAAGTGTGACTCTCCCTCACTCACCATTGGAGCCCCTCAAGCTTCTCCTTTTGATTCCCTTCCAAATCCAAGAGAGTTTGAGCCTCTAAATTGCATTAGAGAGCAGCCCCAACTGTTCTTCATCTCCTAGAGCACTTGGGGTTCGCGTTCAAGCCGGTGGATTGTTTGTTACTCTTGGAGCTTGCTCCTAGCCGGCTAGAGCGTTATCCGTGGAGCTTGCCAACTCATGTGGCAGCCCTGGAAGGTTTGTAATCACCCCAATCATCTAGTGGAATCACCCCTCATCTCAAGAGTTCATTCTCTTGACTTGAGAACAAGGATAAAGTTGAAAGAGACCAAAGCCTTAGTGGCTTCCTCAACAACATGGACATAGGCAAGCCTTGATGGCGAGCTAAACCATGGGATAAATCGGTGTCTCACTTGTGTTCTTGTGATTTGTATTGCTATACTTGTATTTGTGGTGATTCTAAGGTTTGGTCCTGATCTACTTGCTCGTGCACTTCCACCAATATCTAGGTGGTGGAATAGGCTCTACACTACCTCAGAAACATCAGTAATTTGCTCGATCTACTTTTCCTTGAGCAGTTTTTGAATTGCAGTTCGAGCTTGTTTGTAGGCACAATAGTGCTACATTTTTAGTGCGGTAGTGCTGCACCTTGGGAGCAGCAGTGCCGCACTTAGAATTTAACTTTTGCTGCAAGTTTGTTTTAAACAAGCATATTCGTCCCCCTCTAGGTGACATCAAGGTCCTTTCAAATGGGAACCTCAACACCCATATGGGCAGTTGGTACAAGCGCGGGCTTGGCTCCTAGCCGGCTTCCGTGAGGTCAAAGTGTCTTGAGTGTTAATAGGTGAGGCTGAGCTACAACATGCACTACTATAGAATTGGACATCACTGTCGGCCTCATCACTGCCGGATTTGTGAGACTGACAGTGATGTACCTTCACTGCCGGTTCTGAGCTTGAAAATGAGAAAATAATTGGGGCTGGGCTAAAACCGGCAGTGAAGGACCACATCACTGCCGGTTTATGGCTTGCACCGGTAGTGAGTTGGTGACCACTTATCACTGCCAGTTTTAGCCAAGAACCAACAGTGATTTGGTGCTACCATTGTCAGTTCTAGCCAAAAACCGATGGTGACAAAATGATAGTACAAAGAGCTAGCGCCGTCCTCTCCTTCCTCCTCTTTTCCATCCCAAGCACAGAGGCGCGTGTTTGGGCCGCTCCCTCCATTGCTGCGGCCGCTCTTCACCATGAAGCTAGCTCTTGGATTTGGAAGAATGGCAT
Source organism: Miscanthus floridulus (assembly GCF_019320115.1). Lineage (NCBI taxonomy): Eukaryota > Viridiplantae > Streptophyta > Magnoliopsida > Poales > Poaceae > Miscanthus > Miscanthus floridulus. Next base: position 71,196,735 of record NC_089583.1, on the reverse strand, counting down.
GATCTTTTTGCTTTAAGGTTAGTAACAAGCATCCACTTCTTTGATTTTCTTGCTTAATTAGTGTTGTTTTGATGGCTATATTGCTTGATTCTCATTCTAGTTCTTTCTCCATTCTAGAGAGCACTTTTCCAATTGGACTTTGTGCAAGGCTTCCAAGCAAATTATGGTGAATCCATCATCCAAAAGGTTAGTGTCTATGAACATATTTAAATTCCTAGCTAATTATTACATGGTGGTCAAGATCGTCATTGTTAATATGTGATGCTATAATTAGTTCTTAGGAGTAGAGTAGATTCTTTTACAATTTTGATGAGCAAATTAATCTGTGTCACCTAACAATGCATTGTTTGAAGCTACATTATTGTTTATGATCATGTCTCTAATTTTAGTCTTTTTTAAAAAAACTAGTGTCTCCATTTTTGTGTGGCATGAAGTAGAATAATTGTTCTTCATCATTGTGCAATAATTGTTTTTTATGGGGCTATGATTTTTAATTTATATGGCCGGGGCTACCAATTTCAATTTTGAATAATTAGTGTACAGTAATTTTTTCCAAAAATGGGGTGACTAAATTAAATAAGTGTAGAATAAATGGTACTTTTGAGCTACAATTGTTGTTCATAAAGCTCGACTTCTTATTAATTTCTCTGTAATTACTGTCTCAATATTTTTTGTGTAGAGATGGACCAAGAGTGGATGCATCTATCCCGAATGGACAAGCAGTACATGCATGGCATCAGCCAGTTTATTATCAATGCCAAAGCCCATGCTGAGAATAGGAACACTATCTTCTGTCCATGCAAAGATTGCATGAATCAAAGGAAATGACAGAAATTTGAGTCTATACGATTGCACTTGATTACCAGGGGGTTCGTGCCAAACTATACGATATGGACTATGCATGACGAGGTTCGTATGAATGTTCTACAAGAAAATGATGATGATGTGGCCATACCTGACGTAGTCATCCACGATGATGGCGAGGAACCCGGTGTCAACATGGAACCTATGGCCACAGTTAATAATATGTTTAGAAACATGCTAGCTGACGACATCGAGGATAATGATGGCATTTCTTAGCTGCTACATAATGTAGAGACCGGATGTCTTAGTAAAAGACAGCTGAGAAAGCTAGAGAAAATAAGACAAGATGGCAAAACACCATTGTATAAGAATTGTCCAATGAGCAAACTAGAAGCCGGCATCATGCTGTTAGAGTTCAAATCGACAAACGGATTGAGCGACAAATGATTTGATCAGTTGTTAGGTATAATAAGAAAAATGCTTCTAGAAAAAAACAAGTTGCCAGAAAAGACATACCTGGCCAAGTAAATGATCTGCCCCATCGTCCTCGAGGTTGAAAAATCCACGCATATTCCAATGATTGCATATTGTATCATGGAGACAAATACAAAGACTTAGATGCGTGCCCTAAGTGTAAAGCTCCATGGTATAAGAAAGGGCCGTCAGATGAGGGTACCAAGACCAGAGGAGGTCCCGTAACGGTTGTTTGGTATTTCCCTATAGCTCCCCGGGTGCATAGGCTATTTGCATGTGCAAAGTCAGCCAAGCTATTGCGCTAGCATTGCAAAGAGCGTAAGAAAGATACAATGATGAGGCACCCCACCGATGGGAAGGACTAGAGGACTATCAATACTATGTTCTATAAGAACATCGGTGGAGAGATAAGGCACCTTTGGTTTGAGCACAGATGGAATGAATCCTTTCGACCAAGTAAGAAGCAATCATAGCACCTGGCTAATGACGCTCTGTATATACAACCGTCCACCTTGGCTCTATATAAAGTGGTCGTACATCCATATGCCACTACTAATCTAAGGGCCAAGACAACTTGGGAATGACATCGATGTGTTTCTAGAACCAGTGATCGATGAACTAGTGGAGATGTTTGAAAAGGGTATGGATGATGTTTGGGACGAGTAAAAAAGGAACATGTCATGATCAAGGCAGTACTTATCGCTACAATCACTGACCTACTAGGTCAAGGTTGCTTGTCTGGAGAGAAGACAAAAGACTATACTGGATGTGTCGAGTGCTTGGACGACACCGATGTGGTACATCTATTAAATAACTCAAAGATAGTTTATATGGGACACTGTAGGTTCCTACCTAAGGATCACCCTTACCGCAGAAATAGAAAAGATTTTGATGGGACTATTAAGAAATGCTTACCTCCAAAATATCAAGATAGGTCTGTGATACTTCGAGAAGTCAATAAACTAGAGGTTATCCTTGGGAAAGGGGACAATGTAGTAGCAGCGCCTGATGGGAGTATCTGGAAGAAAAAAATAAATTTTCTAGAAACTACCTTACTAGCCAGTACTGAGTGTACACCACTATCTTGATCCCATGCACATTACTAAAAATGTGTGCGGTAACACGCTTAACACCTTGATGGACACCGGGGGGACATCGAAGGATTCACTAGCCACATGCCTAGACATGTAACACTTGGGAATCAGGAAGGAGATGCATCTCATGGCGCTAGAAAATGGCCAGTTCGAACTTCCAGTTGCATCATGGACCTTGAAGAAGGAAGAAAAGCATGCGCCTATTTCTTTCTTCAATGATCTCAAAGTCCCAATAGGCTACTGTGCGAACCCGAAGAGGCTAGTGAATATGAGAGAACTCAAGTTCAACTATGGCACTATGAAGGCCCATGACTATAATGTCATTATGACTCAGTCGCTCCCTGTTGTCCTGCATGGTATCCTCCCCCAAAAGGTCAGTGCCCCAATCATAAAGATGTGCTCATTCTTCAATGCAATATCAAAAAAGGTCATTGATGTGTCCACGCTGGACCAGCTGCAGCGGGACATAGCCGAAACTCTCGTTAGGCTTTAGATGCATTTCTTGCCGACTTACTTTGATATCTCAGTGCATCTGCTTGTTCATCTTGTTAACCAAATTAGAGCCCTTGGCCCAATGTACCTGCATCAGATGTTCCCTTTTGAAAGGTTGATGAAAGTTTTTAGGCGGTATGTTAGGAACAACTTTACTTCAAAAAAATAAAAAAAACCTACCATGACTGCTAGCCCCTATAAAATGGCCCTCGGTCGGCAGCCTCTCAATGGCCAAGTCTTACCACCCTCTTACTGCTTATTTATCACTTCGTTCTCTCTTAGCTAGTATATACATCTAAGGCCTCTCTGTGGGAGAAAGCCCTCCACATACAAATATAAATAAGCGTAGTCATCCACAAGGATGGTGCACACAAAAGGTACTAGAAGAATATTTCTAAAGATAGAGCAACGTCGAAGCTTGGGGACGCCGCGAGGCTGACATAGTCATCCTATTCGGTGTGCTCTAGACTATCTGACTAGAGCGGCATGGATTCATCGGTGCTTGGCAACCATCCTGTGTGCTCTGGACCATCTATCCGGAGAGGCATTGGTTCAATAGTGCCCGGCAAGCACTCTATTCGTCTCCTGAAGGCGTAGCTCATCAGCCATCTTAGACATTCTCAGACGGCTATATGACCCTAGTTGGGTGCTAGAAGAATGCTCCTGAGATGGTTATCTTATAATGTGTTTGTACACTTCGATTATAACATTAACCTAGATGGAAATAGGTTTTTGTTATCGTATATTTAATTTTAGTGTCATGTCTTTGTTATCGTATACGTAATTTTATTTCAAGGTTTCTCTTATTTTATGTTGTATTTCTGTAACCGAAATATAAATATATATATCAACGTTTGTCTCTTCAAATGGCAATGCATGTATGGATATTTTACATATATATGGTGCCCTAATAATTAATTATCTAGCTTTTTGGGTGGACGACAGTGTTTTTGTACCCATATATGAAATTATGCAATTGATACGAAATTTTTGAACATTATTTAAGCATTAAATAAAGATCATAGGATTACCATTTTTTCGTAAGTAATGACCTTTATTGCAGTGCATGCATAGAAGTACGTGGTGTCAGCCACATTACTGTTGGTTTTCATACAAAACCGACAGTGATAGGGTTACATCATTGTCAGTTTCATTACAAAACCGACAGTAATGGACACCATCAGTGTTGGTTTTGTTTTAAAACTGGTAGTGATGTGTCTGCCCCCTATAAAAAGGAACCACCAAGATCATACACACATGCACCCTCACTTCACTCTCATTTCTCAGTTTCCCATACTCTCACTTCTCACTCTTTTCACTCTACGTGATTTGGTCATGGCTTCTAGATATTTTATTGCAGGGGGTATTATATATATGTTCTCCTCTCTCATATTGTAGCTATTTATATATGCATCGATCCATATTTATTTAGTTTATGACATTTTACTTGGCATATTTTATATAATGCAATATATATTTCTATTCATATTTCTTGAATTTTATTAGGTATAATGCAATATATATTCTCCTCTTCCATATTCTAGCTATGTATATATATGCATCAATCTATATTTATTTAGTTTGCTACATTTTACTTGGCACATTTTATATAATGAAATATATATTTATAGTCATATTTTTTTAATTTTATTAGGTGGGATGAATGGACCTCCCCCACCACAAGAACCACCCTGACGATGATCCATTCGATCCTGGCGTGGCCATTCCAAACGACCCTATTCTAGCTATCATATGAAGTATTTTCCAACATCTTATTTTTGGATGCTTATTAATTAATAATTGTAGTTTAAATTCCATAAGAAGTGTTGTTTCATAATATGTATGGACTCATTCAAATAATATCATTGTTGCATATGTCGTAGACGATAGCCCTGATAGAGTGGCTGCAAGCAACACTTAGCTTGCTCATTGTGTCGGACATCGTTGAGAACACGACATCTGCTGATGATGGTCAAACTTGGACGTGTGAACTAAGCTTCTACATCCCTTCGAGGCTACCATCAGGGCATCAGGAATTTATCTGGCAGATGGGGTCACGGATGCCGAGTAGGAGAAGCGCCCATTTCTTTGTCATGCATAATTGTTTGGTGGCACTTCAGCACATTTGCTATTAGGTGTCCAATTTCTCGCACTTCAAGACAGAAGCTTTGTATGCTAGTGATGTCTCCGTTCCGCAAGTAAGTGAATACTAGGTGAGCTACAACCAAATGGATGTGGTAAACTTGACATCACTGATACCTGAGTTGTGGTTATTTATTGTTGTTATTATAATAATGATCTCTCATTTTTTGTTTTGCTCGCTTGTAGCTAGTGCTCCATGATAGTACCTATGCTGCATTGGGCTTGTCAACCATTCTAGACCAAGCTATGAAGACTCAGGTATGACTGGGCATACTATACTGGGAACCTCGGCTAGCACACTACTGTAGGATGCCAGTTCTGCATAAGATTTACTAACGGGTCCAATGGTCATTCAATAGGTTATATCTATGGATGACCATGTCAACGGTCTTTTGAGGCACGAGAGAGTGCAATCATACGGGCATTGGCCTTCATCGATAGCTGTCGTTATAGAATCTATGACATCAATTACCATGCTTGGATTTAAATGTATGGTGTTACGCATCCACCCCCTCATTAGTGTTTGTTTAGGTTTAATTTACAAGATTTAAGTTTAATTCGGCTTGTGTTTGTCATATAATTCATGTGTTGTTGAACAAGAACTCTAAATTTTGGTGTTGTATTGGTCTCAAACTTTTTCTCATAGTTGCACGTGCCACAGGTGAATGAAACATCAAGTTTGGGATTTTTCTGAGATGGTTTGGTACTTTCTTCAGCTTAATTGAATTTTCGAACAACGTCACTGATTAATTAGAGGTTGAACTGAGCCTACCCTGAAATGATCTAGAATGATGCCAAACTTTTCCACGGGGTCTTATGTGCCCTAAGACTGTCTCCAACGACGTTACCCAGACTCAAAATGAGGCGTACATACTGTTTTGGGTGGCGATAACCACGGTCCAACAGAGCACCCAAACAGAGTACTCATTTTGCATTCCACCCGATACACAACGCAAATAAGCGTCTCTAGGGAGACGACGCAAATGTCTGACGCCCATAGTGGTTGGATGTTGGCGAGGCGCGGCCGGCTCGGCGAGGCGAGCCCACGGCGGGGAGACACCGATGCTTCCAGACGGGTCCACGGCGGGGCGTGGCCAGCGGGGCAAGGCAGGGAGCGGCCGCGGCGAGGAGCAGCCGCGCGGCCCAGATCCGGCTCCCAGCGGTCCGAGGAGGGAACCCAGGAACCAAACGCGCCCCTGGTGAACACCCAAGCTCCACCGCCGCCAGATCAGCTCCATGCCGCCGCCGCCCTGGACTTATCCATTTCTCTGGCTGCCCTACGCGCCCGCGCTCCAAGGATCTGGAGAGGCCTAGAAGGATCTAGAAGGGGAGGGCGGCGCGGAGGAGCTGATCTGGCGGGGAACGAGCGTCGGGCTGCCCCTCGCGCGCGCGATGGGAGGAGGTGGCGAGAGAGGTGGAATCGCCGGTGGGTACTCGCCGTCGTCGGCAGCTCGGCCATTCAACGGGTGGCGCCCAGACCCAGCTCGCCCCCGCGGCGATGAGTAGCGATGCCATGGAGGCGGCCTGGCACGGAGCTGGACGCCATGAGGTGGAGGCGACGCCATGAGGGAGCGGACGCGAGCACGAGGTCCACCGGAGGAGCAGCGCCGCGCACGGAGAAGGCGGCCTGGTCGTAGGAGCACGGCGACGGCGGTGTTGAACAACTTGAACGGCGTGGCCACCTTGCTCCTCCTCCTCGCTGGCTTGGGGCGGTGCGGATCTGGAGCTGCCGCCTGGGGGAGAGAAGAGAGGGAGAGATCGAGCGGAGAGAGAGAGGAGAGGGAGCAGGTGAGGACTTGCGTAGGCCGTTGGAGAGGATATTTTCTACGTCCGTGACTCATTCACTGTGTATAACCTAAATTATGGTTTGGGTCTCTGGTTTGGGTCTCCATCGTTGGAGATAGTCTAAGGACCAATTTTTCGTTGAGATGGATGCAAAATTCTAATGTGCCCAACATGTAATTGGGCCTCTTTTGTCCTGTTTAGCACAAAGAAAAATATAATAATAAAGAAAATGGTCATAAAAACCTAAGATCTTGTGTGGTGTCATAATTAGGGAGTACATGCTTATAAAAAATTCAAGCCATTTAGACATAGGTGGTACATACCTGCTTCACAAACCTATAGAAGTCGTGTCATGCTACAATAACTAAACACTTAGGTTCTCAATGTTTTTATGGTTCATATGCATTCCAGGGTCATATTGGTCTCAAACTTTTTCCTAGGCTTGCACGTGCCAAGAATGAATGACACACCAAGTTTGGGATTTTTCTGAGATGGTTTGGTACTTTTTGCTGTTTAATTGAATTTTCGCGTGATGTCACCAATTAATTATTGGTTGAACTGAGCCTACCCCCAAAATGATCCGGAATGGTGCCAAACTTTTCTATGGGATCTTAGGTGCCCTAGGGACCAATTTGTTGTTGAGGTGGATGCAAAATTCTAGTGTGTCCAACATGTAATTGGGCCTCTTTTGTCCCGTTTAGCACAAAGAAAAATATAATAATAAAGAAAATAGTTAGAAAAACCTAAGATCTTGTGTGGGGCCATAATTTGGGTGTACATGCTTGCAAAAAAATTTCAAGCCATTTGGTCATAGGTGGTACATACCTGCTTCACAAACCTATAGAAGCCATCTCATGGTACAATGACTAAACACTTAGGTTCCCAAGGTTTTTGTGGTTCATATGCATTTCGGTATCGTATTGGTCTCAAACTTTTTCCCAGGCTTGCACATGTCACGGATGAATGAAACACCAAGTTTGGGATTTTTCTGAGATGATTTGGTACTTTTTGTTGTTTAATTGAATTTCCGCGTGATGTCACCGATTAATTAAAGGTTGAACTTAACCTACCCCCAAACAATCCAAAATGGTGCCAAACTTTTCCATAGGGTCTTATGAGCCCTAGGGACCAATTTGTTGTCGAGGTTGAAAGCCTTAGTTTGGTTTTGGATAATTGATGAAACCTCGTTGGACTAATCTTTGCATCTAAGTGTATGATTAGATAAGATAGTCCAATCCTAGTTGAGGAGCTAGGTGGCACTCATGGATGAAAATGGCCACATGAAATGAAGTCCATGTTGGTGGTGTGGACATGTGATGATGATCGAGCTCCGGGATTTGGAAAAGAAGAAAGAGAAAAAAATAGGCTTAAGGCAAAGGTGATATCCATAGGGCCATTTTGTTTTTGATGATCGAGACACTATAGAGAGTATGATCACATTTAGGATAGGTAGTCATACTATTAAGAAGGGAGCTCTTATTAGACAACTCGATCATCTAGTGCCACTAGGTGTTGGAAAACATGCATATGCATTTTAGGCCTAGTGCATAATCGATGAGAAGTGTTTGACCTTTGAAAAATGATTATGAAAATGCTAAAACACTTGCACATGATGGTGAAACACTTGAAGTGTTAGCACATTTACAAAGGTGGTGAGAAAGGTGAAGAAACAGAGGCAAAACTCAGCTTGGGGTGCTACCACTAGGGCACCGCCACCCCTATCGAGGTGACCGGCTGGGAGGCTAAGAGCAGCGGGTTGCCCTGGGGGCACCACCACCCTGTTCGGTGGCACCACCACCCTATCCGGTGGCACCACCACCCCTAGGGCGGTGCCCACCTAGACCTGGCTAAGAGTAGTAGAGAAGGGCATGGCACCGGTGCGTCCGGTGTGCACCGCTGCTGTGAGGGCGGTGCACCGCCTGGTCACCACCACTAGTGAGGTGGTGCCACCACTATTTTCCACCTAAGAGCAAGGGAAACTGAGCTAGTCACCACCGCAGGTACCATCACACTGATGGCAATGCACCGCCATAAAAGTCTAGAGAAGCAGGTATTCGAGCAGATGGTCGGGTGGCCACCGCCACCCTAGGGGCGGTGCCACCGCCACCCTGTTCAGTGCCCTAATTGCTAGTTACTAGCCATTAGAAAGTGACCGTTGGGAGGGGCACCATCATGTCTGGTGCCAGGCACCGCCGTATCCAGTGCCCTCATAGAAAGCTGCTCCAAAGGGTCAATAGTTCCATTTGCTTGTGGGCTTATAAATAGAGCTAGTGGCCGGCCTTGGCCACTCTCTTGGTACTTCTAACAGCTGCATACACCCTTTGAGAGCTGAGCACACCACTCCACTCACTTGCACACTTGATTTCATCATCTTAAGTGAGATTAGAGAGCCTCTAGTGCATTGCTTAGTGTTCTAGCATCTTGTGGCACTAGTTAGGCATTTTGGGATGGTGTTCTTATTACTCTTGGTGTTCGCCAACACCTAGATGGCCTAGTGATTGGGGGATCATTGAGTGAAGGAAGGTGATTGTCTCTAGATCCGATCATTGTGATTGTGAGGGGTTCTTGTGCCTTCCCTGATGGAGCACCAAAGGCAACTCTAGTGAATTGCGCGTGGCTTGTGGATCCTCATCTTATGTTGGTTGTGCGGCACCCAGTTGCGGGTTAGGCATGTGATGTATATTAGCGCGTGAACCTCCAAGTGAGTGAATCTCCACAATGGAGACTAGCTTATCGGTAAGCAAGTGAACCTCAAAGGAAAAATCATTGTGTCTTGATTGTCTCCTCAGTATTCATTGATATTCATTGATCGATCACTTGCCATGGTGGTATATCACTTCTACTTCTCCCTCATTACTTTGTATTCACCTTGTGTAGTGCTTGTAGTTATCTATCTAGCTATGTTCACCTAGGTGTAATTTAGCGACATAGCTCTTGTATGACATACTAGAGATCATAAAAATTAGAATTGGGTAGGTGGCTTGCAACCCCAAGTGTAGTGCTAGAGCAAAATTCGCTTCGCCATCTTATTGACTAATCACTTGCTTTAGTGTTGTTGTAGAATTTTTTAATAGGCTATTCACCCCCTACTAGCCATTAGGACCTTTCAAGTGGTATAAGAGCTGTGGTCACCATGATTTGAGGCTTAAAAACCTTTGGTGTCAAAATGGCTCAAACCAACAATACCAAGAAGCCACCCCAATTTGATGGCTTCAATTATCCTTATTGGAAGGCTAAGATGACAACATATATCAAGTCAATCAATAGAAATGTATGGAAGGTGGTGGAGACTAGGATTCAGATTGCCAATGAGGAGGCTCCCACCATCGCCGAAGAAGTGCTACTCCAAAACAATGGCATTGCTCTTAGTGCCATTCATGATGGTTTGGATGAGAGAATATTTGAGCAAATCAAGAACATTGAGAGAGCTCATAAAGCATGTAAGAAGTTGGAGGAATCCTTTGAGGGAACTCAAGTCATAAAGGGTGCAAAGTCATATATCCTCAAGGAGAAGTTTGCTAGTTTCAAGATGAAGTACGATGAGAGGGTGTCGGAGATGTTCCATATGCTTTAAGTGCTTGTCAATGATCTCAAAGCACTTGGAGAAGAAGTGAAGGACAAGGACTTCTTCCACAAGTTCTTGAGAAGCTTACCTTCAAGATTTGGCACATTGGTCACTATTCTAGTGAGGAGTGGTTTGGATACCATGACACCAAACCAAGTGTTGGGAGATGTGATGACTGATGACACCTATAGAGATGATGATGAGAAGGAAGAAAAGAGGGAGAAGAAAGATAAGAAAAAGGATGAGAAGAAGAAGAGTGTGGCATTCAAGGCCACATCATCCATGAGCAAGGCAAAGCAAGAATCATCAAGTGAAGATGAAGACTTGAGATTTGATGAGATGGATGATGAGAAGATGGCTCTCTTCATGAAGAGATTTGGCAAGTTCATGGTGAAGAAGGGCTACCATGCTAGAAGAAACAAGTCTTCATCCAAGAATAAGGAAGAGTCAAGAAGATGCTTCAAGTGTGGAAGCAAGGATCATCTTGTTGCTCAATGCCCATACAATAGCAACAATGATGATGATGACAAGAAGAGCAAGAATGACAAGAAGAAAAAGAAAGAGAAGGACATGATGACATTCAAGAAAAAGAAGAAGGGTGGTTCATATGTGGTCACTTGGGATAGTGATGCTTCCTCAAGTGATGATGATGATAGTGATGATGACAAGACCACCAAGAAGAAGGCTCTTGCAAGCATTGCTATCAATGAGAAGCCTTCTCTCTTCAACACTCCATCATGCTTCATGGCTAAGGCCACTAAGGTACAAACTTGTGATGATGGATGTGATGAGGAACATGATAATGAAAGTGAAAGTGACAATGATGATGAACCCACTAAAGATGAACTAATTGACATGTTAGAAGATGCTAAAGAACATTTTGACATTAAGAGAAGGAATGCAAAGACTTGTGAAAGGAACTAAAAGCCCTTAAGCAAACCTTTGATGAGCTCAATACATTTCATGAGAGGCTAGAGGAAGTGTCAATAGAATATCATCGACAGTTCTCTGAGGGGTATCCCATGAAGGTAGATTGATCGATAGAGATGTGTGTAATCGAGAACAAGAAGGCAACAAAAACACACGAGTTAGATAGGTTTAGGCCATCAGCGTGACGTAATACCCTACTCCTATGGTTTGTTGGATTGTATTGGCTATTGTATGATATTGCGTGTATTTGGAGGGGGTCCCTGCCCGTCTTATATAGTCTGGGGGTAGGGTTACAAGTCAGTTAGATCTAGGAGATAATCAGAAAGTAATAATAGATTATAGGAATCATGGGATCATACATAACCTAACAAATCTTGTAGTATCTTTAGGATATCTTTCTAGTGTCTTGCAGGATGCGCCGAGCAGCGCCGTGCCCCGCAAGGCTTCGTCTTGTGGGCTGGGCCACCCCTGGGGGCATAGCCCATGTGGTCTACCATGGGTATCTGAGGTTATACCCCCACAGCTAGTCCTTGAGCGCCTTATATCAATTGTGCAACATAGTCTTGAGCTTGTCCGAGCAGGTGTGAACAAAACCGAGCAGTCAAACTCATGGTCCAACCACCGTGATGAGTTGTCGAGCAGTTGTGAACCATCACCAAGTAGTGTGAACCATCACCAAGCAGTGTGAACTATCATCGAGCAGTGTAAACCATCGCCGAGCAGTGTGAACCATCGCCGAGCTGCGTGAACCGTCGCCGAGCAGTGTGAACCATTGTCGAGCTGTGTGAACTGTCGTCGAGCAGCGTGAACTATCGACGAGTAGCGTATCCCAAGTTAGGCTTGCCATAAGGATGTAAGGAGCTCAAGTTCAAAATAAAAAATTTCCTCGTAGTGGACCAAGTGTGCCCACTTAGAGTTCAACCATGAGAAAGGGAGATAGTCTTCTTCAGCTTCGGGAGGCGTGGAGTCTTCTAGATTAAAGCAAACACACTCACCATGAGGTGAAGTGTGCTCACTTAGTCCTCGAGCCTAATAGTAGGTGACGTAGTCATGTGGTGCCAAGGTCCAAAGTAAAGAAAAGCACAAGACTAGCCGAGCAGGCAACTAGTCCTTAGGTGTAGCCCCAAAATAAGAAAAGCACATTTATCGTAAGGTGAAGTGTGCCCACTTAGTCCCCAAGCCTAATAGTAGGTGACTTGGTCATGTGGTGCCAGGGTCAAAAATAGACAACAAAAGAAAGTCCCTAGTGCGGTGAGGAACCAAGTCATATTGATGACACAGTCCCCAAGCCACACGTGGTAATCTTGGAGAAAACAAATCATGGAGAAAAAACTAGAGTAATGGTTGTACAGTAGTAATTACTGAGCCATAACAGATGGCAGAGAAGTCTATGAATATTCAATGAGTAGTAACAAATTATGGTGATAAATGGGTGATACGGGCTGCAGTTGCGTGAAAGCCCAGGTAATGGCCCACCATGCTGTTGTAGAGAATTCGGAGGGGCACAAATCATGGAGCGGTTTCCCAAAAACCCTCGAATGCAAAAGGTGGGGGAGTGCTTTATAACTGCGCCGGCAAACCCTATGCTCCCACCTTTACCACTTTGCCATTTCATCTTCCTCCTTAGCCCTCACACTTCTAGATTCACATGTGCTTCCACCGCCAATCCCAAACCAGATCTGAGAGATAGCGCCAAAGAAGGGAGCTAGAAACCCAAAAAAGTCGACCGCCAGAGCCAGCCGTGACAACGAGTGGGTGTTGTCGAACATGGGGGAGGTGGAGATCAATAGGATGGTGGAGGTGGGGGTTCTTTCTGACCACATCACTGTTGGATGGCGGCCAGCCAGCGGTGAGCCCTTCCCGATGCCACATACTGACAAAGTAGTTGTTTTTGAAGATTATTTCTGATACGGGTTAGGTTTTCCCATTCATTCTTTCTTGAGGGATCTACTAAAGTTCTAGAGAATTAGTTTATGCAACCTCCACCCAAACACCACCTTCTACATCTCTATCTTTATCCATTTCTATGAGGCATATCTCGAAGTTCTTCCCCACTTCAACCTCTTCCGTCATCTATTCTACCTGAAGAAGAAGGGTGGCGGCGGTTAGAAGGTGGTCGGTGGCATTTATCTTCAACTCCGTGATGGAATGGCGGGCAAGTACATCACTGTACCACTGAATACCTCGCTGAAGGGGTGGAATGCCAGGTGGTTCTACATGAAACAGAGCCATCTCACCATCCGCTACGACATCGATCATGTTCTGGAGAACCGAAGGAGCTAGTCGGAGAGGCCGAGCAATGCTGACATGGAGCAAGTGAGGGACCTACTTGGCCTAATAAAGGGCGTGAAGATGAATGGTGGGTTGGTGGCGGCGAGCTTCATAGTGTGCCACGTCTAGCCCTACAAGGAGAGGGCCCACGCGGGCTTTGACTTCAAGGGGGACATCGATGGTACCTAGGAGAGGTTGGAGAGGCTGTCAAAGGATGACATGCTAGAGCATGCCATAAGGCTTTTTTCTCCAAATGCCTCGTTCAACGTGTTAGGGTAGACGAGGGCCTTTAATTGCATGAACCCGCCTCCTCAGGTAAAAGTCTCAATTGTTTGTTCATGATCCTTTTTATCCTATAGCGTTGCCAAGTAGTGTACTGATTCACTTGTGGAAAGATCCATTCATAGGAACGAGCTACGTACTTCTCGGGCGTGCTGAAGAGCAATTGGCCGAGGGCAGTGGACACCCGGCCAACAACACAGCCTGAGGAGGGTGTCATTAGTGAATCATCGGAGTCCAAAGGCGTGGACATTGGTCAGACAGAGAGTCCTCCCCCAGTATTGGAGAAAGTTCGAGGGAAGAGGGCAGCGGCAGATGAGCTAGCCCAGAAGAAGAGGAAGAAGCGGGTGCTTCTCCCCACAAGTTGGGCGGCATCTCACTTGGCGGTGACCAGACCACTCAGACGCAAAGTGCGGTGATGTCCAAGTGGTCGGATGATGATGGGCTCTAGTGGCTCCTCCACCAAGCACTCAAGTGCCTCCATGCAACACACGCATAGAGGTACAATCAAAGGGAGGGGAGGAAGTCCTTGAGCCGTAGGCGAAGGGAGTCCCCGAGCAGCAGAGACAGAAGTCCCGAGCAGCAGCAGGTGGAAGAGAGGCCGATGACAGAGGCCATAAGACCTCTACCTTAGGGCATGTGGGTTGACCCTAGGGCCACGCCTAGGGACTCGAGTAGGCATCACCGGTTCTAAAAAGTGTACCGAGAGGACGACACGTAAGTATCCTTGCCTTGGATTTATTTTGATGTCGTATCTTTAACTCTTTTGGTGATTGACAAGCTAATCTGATGCAGAGCGAGGCGTATGGAGGATTTGAATCTGTCTGGCTAGACGAATGAGTAGCTAGGGGCTAGTCCTAGCATAGAAAAAAAATCCAGCAGACCCTGTCCCAGAGGCCCTGTGTGCTCGACGGCCTACGAAGGAGTCAACCACCACTGCTAATGAACTTGGAAGTGGAGAATGGTTGGTGTCGATGGTGAACGAGCTGGTAGCAGTGCCTAGGGCAATCGGGGGAGCTACTGGGCCTTTGGAGGTGGAAGCTAGAGTTTCTGATGCCATGCTAGAGACTAGAGCGAACAAGCTGGTGGTGCCGGAGGAGCAAACGACGCTCCATGAGGCGTCGGAGGGTGTGGTCGGACACGCTGTGCGGACACTAAGCCCCCTGGTGGTGCCCCCAGCTATGGAGGAAGAGGATGAGGTGGAAGAAATTGAGCATGAGGAATCATGACCTCAAGCCGTCTGAATCCTCCACAAGCAGGGCGATAAAGTGGTGGTCGTTGAAGAGGAAGACACCACCAGGGAGCTCAGGAGGCTGGAGGCTACCCTTTCTACAGTGATGAAGCAGATCAATGTTAGCATTGCATCATCAATGCTCGTGTTTGATGTTGGATATTGGAGTTCTTAATAATCTTGGTGCTTTTACAGGGCATAGCTCGAACTACTGAACAATGGTAATAGCCGATCAAGAGGATAGAGCCCCTAGCTGAGGAGAATGCAAAACTAAAGGAGGCAATGAAGCTCATGGAGAAAAATGTCCAGAGGGCCTAGCGCGAGCAGGATCTTGCCGGGGCAAACATGCGGGATCTGGAATACCAAAAGGGGGCTCTATCCGAGCAGCAGGCAACTATGTCCGAGCAGTTGCGGGGTAGGTTCGAGCAGCTAGCCACCATCACTGAGTAGCTGATGAGTATTTTAGAGTAGCTAGAGATCAAGTCCGAGCAGTTGTGGAATGTCTCCAAGCAGAAAAAAGGTATGGCGGATCGGCGAATTTACTTTGCATTGCTGAAGTCTTATTGTTGCTAACGACCGTTATGCTTATAGGCCAAGACATGGAGCTTGGCCAGTTACGCCAAGTCTTCGGTCAACTCCAGGAGGTGGAGGAGAAAAAAATGGCTAGGTGGGTGGAGAAGTTGGCCGATGAGCTGAAAGGTAAGTACTTCTTGGTCGGAGTTACTGCTAGAGTAATTTCTTTGCTTGATAGATCCTTGTGATGTGTGCAGAGTACCATCGAAGGACCAAGGCACAATTTGATGTGCTGGAGCAGTAGGCTAGGACCAAGAGGAGCAAGCTCGATGCCATAGTTGTTAGAGTCAAACCGATGCTCGACTACATCAACATGGAGGTGGCTCCTTAGCCCGATGGCAAGCCATCGTGCCCAGAAACCATCATCGACAGGTGCAAGGTGGCATGGGAGAACTTTAAAAGCTTCAACCGTGACGCCACCATCACTACTGTTATGCACGCTCTAGCGGTGGTTCGGTCCCACTACCCTATTATTGACCTTCAAGCGATAGGGGCTGGATTCACCAGAGGGGTGGGCACGATAGAGCATCAGCAGCTAGAAGATGAGGTGGAGGACACAGCGAAGAAGCTGGCCGGTGACATCGACCTATTCAGCAAGATGGATGGTGATGACCAAGCCAAATGACCTGCTCAGAGATTGATCTATAACAACTAGAGAGGGTAATTAAAATGCGCAAGGGCGCAGATAGACATTTATGTATATGTATAAATGTTGTGAAGTGACATGTGCATGTTTATGTAATTTGCAAGTATTTTGGTGAAAAAAATCACTGTAGTATTAACCCTAATGCAATTATACATAGTATAAGTAGCTTCTGAGCAGTTGACTCTATACTGGACTCTTGGCCTTGGCTAACCCATAGTCCATAACATCGAGCATGGAGCCTGTGCACGTGTAGGAGGAACAGGCATGACCAAGGAACCATAGCCGACCACCCATAACCCAGAGCACGGAGCCCGTGCACGTGTAGGAGGAACAGGCGTGACCAAGGAACCGTAGCCGACCACCCATAACCTAGAGCACAGAGCCCATAGCACATGTAGGGAGAGATCAAAGACTAGGTCTTCTCCATAGAGCATAGAGTGGAATGTGTGATGCTTGGTGGTTGGCAAAATATCTTGGAGATATGGAGAAACATGGCGGAGCATTTATGGAGATCACATATTGGAGTTTGTTAAGTAGTAGCTTAGAGCTGGCAACCGCAAATGGAGATTAAACCATAATGGAGATATAATGAAGACAAATTATGGCACCCAAAACTTCATTCATTATGGAGTGGAGAATATATATCTAGAGTATTTCAAGGATAGAAACGTATAAGGTGCTCGATGTGCCATGAATTGGGGATATCGATTCTGTCCAAGTCACATAGCCGGTAAGACCCTAGTCGGGTAGCCTCTTTGACCACGTAAGGCCCTTCCTACAGGGAGGAGAGCTTGTGCATGTAACACCCCAAGTGTTTGGCTTCCACATTTGCACTGGCATTTCATAAACATGAGCATCATTCATCCATGCATGAGCTTTGATTGTTTGGAACATGCTTTTGAAACATTGCAACATATGTCTATATTCCATGTGTGTTTGTTTTATGAAATGAATAGTATGCAACACTCAAAGTGCAACATGTGCAACTCACTCTTGAAACATGTCACATACTTTAGTGAAACATGGTTAGTTAGTACTATGCCACAAACTCATGAAACA
Source organism: Miscanthus floridulus (assembly GCF_019320115.1). Classification (NCBI taxonomy): domain Eukaryota; kingdom Viridiplantae; phylum Streptophyta; class Magnoliopsida; order Poales; family Poaceae; genus Miscanthus; species Miscanthus floridulus. Next base: position 71,179,390 of record NC_089583.1, on the reverse strand, counting down.
CATGAAACATGACTTTGAAACAAAAGTAGCAATTAACTTGTTTTTCCTTGTTTCAATGCATGTGATGTTTGATTTTGGTGTGATTAATGTGTGGTGTGGATAATTATCCTCTTAAACAACTTAGATACACTTAGAATGTCATTAGGAACAATGTTCATGTTGACCATATTGTCTAATTATGCTTTCAAGTAATGGTTTGACTAGTGTTGACCCCTAGAACTCTGTTGTTTGACTATTTAAAAGTATAGCTTAGAGTGTTTGCATGTCTGAGAAACCTAAAGCAAAGTTGTAGCAAATTTTATAAGGAACAAAAGTTATTTTATGACCATCTCATGAAAATATGCAAAACATGCTCAAAAAGGGCCCACAAGTTAGTTTTGAGGTCCATTTGGAGACTCTGGAAAATTTCTAAGTCACAAATCAAATTTCAGTTTCATGTACTCCAGTTTGGCGTGATTTTACTCTGCATCAGTTGAGAATTAGGCCTTGGTCTTTTAATAGAAGTTGAAGATGGTTTAAAGGGCTACAACTTTCATCTAAACTATTTTCGCTGATGATTAACGGTTTGGGAGATCGAGCGCTGTCAAGTATCGCTATCAGGCTCGGATTGAAACTCTGAATCGACGCTATAGTACCCAACCACGTTCTGAGCTTGAAGGCCGTGTGGAGCCATGCGTCATCGGCGTCCTGATCGTGCTGGCCACATCGGGCCGGAGCACGCCAATTGAAGCCCTAGCGCGCGCCCCTGACTCCCAGCGCCTCGTTTCATTTCTTTGCCTTCTCCTTCGCCTCAGTAGACCAGCGCCATCGCCATTGCTCCGCCAAGCTCGCGCGAGCTTGCCGCTGCACCACAGCTAGTGCTAGCCCTCACATAGCTCTGCTAGCACCTCACGAACCTCGTCGACATTCTCTCTGAGCCAGATGAACCTTAGGTGAGGGCCTTTGGCCAATTTCGACGCCGTTGCCATGACCGTTACCTCCCCGAAGTTGGAGCTCACCATGGCTAACCACCACCGGAGCCCTCTCACTCCCTTTTCTACCCTCCATTAGCTTCCCCGCGTGCCCTAGAAGCTCATACCGAGCTTAGCTGTGCCCTACATGGCCGGACCTCATCGGAACACGGTCGCGCACCGCCGTGTGCCATGGCTGAGCCACCGTGCGCCATGGCCGACGCACCTTGAGGCCAGTAGCGTCTAGGGTTAGGGGGTCAATCAATGCGAGAGACCTTGGGAAACACTATGGTACCGGTGCCATCGCCGGAGATGCCACCGTCGGTGAGCTCTACTAGTTCCACGCCATCCCAAGCCGCTTCCTCTGTTTTTCTTTCGCTGACACACGTGCCCGGCTGACCTGCGGGTCCTAGCTGTCAGCGACACTGATTTGAAAAGCTAGTTCAAATATTTCAGTTTTGAATGATGTTTTGTAAAATTTATATCTCTAGTTTTGTAGATCCAAATTGGGTGGTTCCAATTTTTTTAGGATCTTGGTGAAGTGTAGTATTTAGTAAAAATATAATATTAGCACTTATAGTAGAGTTTCTAGAAGAATTAAATTGAAACTTGAAATGTGTTTTTAAAGGGACACAAACTTGTTTAATTCATATCTAGAGTTCCTGTGCTCCAAAAATTATGAAATTTGGATGGTGAGCTTTTAATGATGAGTAGAAGCTCTGGTAAAAATTTGAGATTCAGTGCATGAGTAGTTTTTGAGTTATAGATTTTATTTTTATCATTAGATGATCCTTGTGTGAATTTTAGTAATTTATCTATGAATTCAATGATCATGAAATTTATTGGAGGTTGTCCTAGTACCTTAAGGATGTTAAGAAAAATATAAAATCTGTTACTTGACACTTTTCACTAGGGTTTCCTATTTATGTTATTCTAAGCCTTTATGCCTTGTCATCTTTGTGTAGGATGTTATACTTGTTCAAATGATATGAAATTTTTACAGTAGCCTACTTGGAGCATGTAGTACCTACTATAATTTTTGTAGATTAAATGGTGTAGTTTTCGTATATGTTTATTATTCCTCTTAAATAATTAAATAAATTAAGAAAGGCATTAAAAGAAATGAATTGGTGGTCAATACTTTACTTTCTGGTGTTATTTTGATATGTGTGATGAGTTAGTAAAGTTGGTTTTGTCCATTTATATGTTTGCCACATAAGTTAATAATTATTTTCTTGCATTATGTCTTTCTAGATAGTTCTAGGAACTTTATAAAGTTCACTATGATAATTTGGTTTTCTGGGAAAGTGGTGAATACAAAAGTTGTAGATAACTTATGTCTCTAACTCCTATTCAAATTTGGTGGTATTTGGCCTAGTAGTTTAGGAGTTACAGTCATTCAAAGTTGAATCATAGTTTTGCTTGCTCTCTGTCTTATTTGGACCTGATTATGTGGTTCTATAAATTCGACCTGGTAAAGGTTGGAATCGTGCCTTGAGGTCTGAAAATGAATTGTAGGTAAGTTCATAAGATTTCCAAATTGTCTTGTTGCCTATCATTTTGATTTGTAGATCTCCAGTTATGATTAGTTTACTGTACCGCTGTATAGTCCCTGTTTTGCTGAAATATGAATGTTTGTGTGTATGCTTTGTTGTAATGTTCTTGTTGATTGTTTTGGTGCTAGCCTAACTTGAGAACATGCTTAGGTGCAGGTGCTAGGTCCTTAGCTGAAGATGAGCAATTGTACATTAGGTTGTATAAACTTGGTAAGTTAAAGTGATTTGAATAGAGCCTATGTTAGAATATGCGGACTGCAGTAAGCATGTGCATTCCCCGAGCATCCCTAACTTCGTTCATGTGCATCCATGATATTTATCTTGCACATACATGCAATAGGTGTGCTAGAGGGAGTGACACTTCTGGAGTTCGAGGGAGCGAGCCAGGATGAGGAGCCCGAGGTTCAGGCCACCGACGAAGGAGCCGCCGAGGGGGAGTTGCCCGAGTGCCCTAACCACCATACATCCTCTTTCCTAAAAGGCAAGCCCCGGAGCATATTAAGTCTCCCATGTTTTTACAAATATCTTGAGTATCCTTTATTGTTGTTGATACATTAAGTATAGAAATTGGTTGGAACCAATTGTTGCGTTATATATCTACCCTTGTCCAGATATCGCACTTGAATCCTATTTAAGTTCAGGAACGGGTTAAATGCTTAGCCATGCTTAGTGCGGTAGAAGTCGGGTGATTTCCTGTCACTTGCGAGCTTTAGGATGAGGTGGATCACAGTTGTCTATATTTGCTATCGTGGAAAAGAACCATGTTAATAATAAATTAAGACCAGGTGGAGTCTTATGTAGGTTTGAACATAGTGACTCTGTCTGTGTCATTAAAGGACTGATACGTTGTACGTCATTATGTCATGTTGAGCGCAGCCTAACATTTAGCTGGCTGGATAACTCATTCCGACCGCGAAGCCTAGTAGCTCAATTCCAGCTAGGAACACGAGCAGTTGGTCGCAATCTGGATGGTAGTAAGTGTCGGGGACCTAACACCAGGGTACCCCAGAAGGTGGAACCAATAACCACCGAACGTTAACAACTTCTGGACGCATAAGAACACTATTTCATCCCTTATTCGAATAACAGGAGTTTGGTTCCACCTTGCCCGACGCCTTTTGAGATAGCTCTGCCTTGCCCGAGGGCTCAGGGTTAGTCTCCATCTCGCCCGACGCCTTTGAGGTGGCTCTACCTTGCCCGAGGGCTCAGGGCTAATCTCCGTCTCGCCCGACACCTTTAGGGTGGGCTCAGTCTCGCCCAAGGGCTGAGGGATAGATTCTACCTTGCCCAACCCTAGAGGGGCAGGGTTGGTCTCACCCAAGAGATAGGGATTGGTCTTTGTTTCGCCCGATGGCAAGGAATGAGCCTCACCCTGCTCCATATCGAAAGACTGGATTCATCTTACCTGACAACTTTTCCCCGTTCCCTCAAGATGATAGGTACAAGGCAAGACAAGACATTCGGGTCAACCATGGCTCCAAGGACCATACCCTACGCCCTGGCAGGAAAAGTACTGCCAGGGGATGACGAGACAGGTGCTTTAGACCCTTCCAGGCACCGCAGAGCCCGAAAGGTTGCACAGGTGCGTGTTCCTCACCCTATAGAGTTGTAGGCGCCGCCTTCAGCCCTAGGACACGAAACCGGATGAAGATATACGACAACCACTATGCTCCAGAGAAGGATTTGCTATCCCCACGAACAGCGGATATTCCATCACCACGCTATGGACTCGAGGGAGCGGCGCCCGCTTCCGACCCCTCAGGTCCGCCAAGTCAGAAGGCCTTGACCACGACGTTATGCTAGACCCTGACCTCTCATCCCTCCAACAAAGACTCACATAAACCAGAAGGCATGCGGAGCAAGGCCAGGAGAGGCTAATAAGTCAAAACCACTATACTATAGCCCATACCCTGCACAAGGCAGCATTCTGTAATAAACCTGACATTCTACAGAGACATCGACAGTATTGTAGGCACCTATCTTCCTTCGCACTCATTAGGATGAAAAACAAGGCCGAGTAGACATGAGCCACAAGATTAGGTAAAGCCCTTATCCTTGTAAGGCCAGCCCCTTCATCTATAAAAGGGGATGCGCTTCTCCCATCAAAGGGAGAGGAAAAACTTGGGACCGAACAAGAAGACACACCTACATACAGTCAAGCTGCTACGAAGCTCTTGGCCTCCTTTCAACCCTTCCATCAGAGACTTGGGACTAGTCCCTCTCTTGATCATTTGTACCCCTTACTACAGTCCGTTCATGATGCTAATAACATGAGCAACAACAAACTGGACGTAGGGACATTCGGCCTGAACCATTATAAATCTTGTGTCCTTTAGCGCACCATCTGAGCCTAACGCGCATTACTATAAATTTACTTGCCGGTGCTCATACGAAACACCGATGGTTGGCGCACCAGGTAGGGGACTTTGTGCATTCTAGAAAAGGCCTTGGATGGCCACCCACGCAATCAGCTAGGCCTCGGGTGCACACATGCGTTTTAGCGACCTAGATTTCATCATCACACTAGGAGGAGAGCTAGCGCTCACTCACACAGCCGCCCTGTCTCTCCCTTCCATCGACCTTAGTCGTCTTAGGCTTGAGAGCCCGCCGGGCAACTCCCTTGGACCCCAGTCATCAAGGGAGGCCTCTCACAATGCCACCCTAGGTTTGGAAAGGCCCGTACAGAGCGCCTCGACAGCGTTTCCGTTCGGTCTCCGTAATGCTGCGGCGACCGCTGGCCACCTTCTGGTGCTATGTATGGTTCAGTCACCCACGGACATCGAGTTCATGGGGGCAATTGAGCTTGATACGGAGACCCTCTACAAGCTCCTCAATGAGGAGCTAGGATTGTTCTCCAGCTCGGATTCCAGTAGGGGGAGCCACCACCCTTCCTAGGAATGCTTCATGGCGTAGACCCCCGAGGGTCACGTCAAGAGTGTCTCCAGGGAAGAGGTCACCCCTACAAATAACCCTAACAGCGGATCTGGGGAAGAGATGATAGCCCCATCTCGCCTAAGGATGGAGCAGCTAAGGGCCCGTCAGCAAGAGATCGATGAGGCCAGGCAAGGGCTCGTCCGAGAGTACACGGACATCAATCGCGAGATTGAATGCTGCAAAGACGGGGGGCGCACATGCGCCACGGCCCGCACCATCCACCAAAGGATCCTCACCAACGATGGGACCCTTCCTCACTTTGCCCGAGCCAGCCAGAACATCACCGCAGCAACCGCCTTGCTGCATGGCCTTCCGGAGGCCGTGACGTCTGAGGATCGCCGCGCCCACTGAGAAATTCGCACATTGCTCGAGCGTGCGGCGGTGCAGTAGGCGGAAAGTTCATTGTCTCAACGACGCGAACCCGACACCAGCCAGTGCACACCCTTAGTGCGTCCCACCAGGGACACGTCCGTTCACCAAACACCGCCAGCCGGTAGGCAGCCCTCCATCGTCCTAGTACATCAACGCCTCGGCCATGGCCACGATGTACGCAACATCATCGACACTCAAAAACACGCCCATGCGACGATGGAGAAGCAGCACGCTGTGGCTACCATCCCTGACGTGGTGGACGCTACAACAACAATGAAGATCGAAGCCCGAGCCCCGGCCTGCCAGGACCTCAGGCCTTCGGTCGGCACATCCTCAATGCCGCATTCCACCTAAGGTATTGACCACCTACCAACATCCCTAAATATTCTGGTGAAATAAATCCTAGGCTTTGGCTCGAAGACTATCGGCTTGCATGTCAGGCCGGTGGTGCGAGTGATGACAATTTCATTATTCGCAATCTCCCACTGTTCTTGGCCGATTCGGCGTGAGCATGGCTGGAGCACCTACCGTCCAATGCTATTCAGAGTTGGGTGGATCTGACGAAGATCTTCGTGGGCAACTTCCAGGGCACATACAAATGCCCTAGAAACCCATGGGACCTCAAGAACTACCGCTAGAAGGCCGACAAAACCCTTCGTGGGTACATTCGGCGCTTCTCTCGGTAGTGCAATGAGCTCCCTAACATCGCCAACGCCGATGTGATAGGAGCCTTTCTATCTAGAACAACCCATGAATCCCTGGTCCACAAGCTAGGATGCAGGGGCCCGCAGACTACCAAGGAACTCCTAGACGTCGCCACCAGTCATGCCTCTAGAGAGGAGGTGGTCGGAGCCATCTTTGATCGCTCCGACGGAAAGATAAGGCGGGACGAGGACGCTGGCGAAGGCGCCTCCAACCGTCCCATCAAAATGAAAAATAAGAAGCAACGGCGCGACAACTCGCTCGTGGCCGCTGCCGACCGCAAAGGTGGCCGGAAGCCCGTGGAGGGCACTCCGAAGCACTTTGAGAAAATGCTCGAGGGGCCATGCCCAAACCATGCCTTCCCAGCCAAGCATCTATACAAGGATTGCGGCCTCATGCGCAAATACTTGGCTAGGGGCCTTAACAAAGGGGAGCAGGGGAAGGAGCCTGTTCCCACCATAGATGACGCAGAGGAGAAGGACGACGCCTTCCCAATGTTGACCAGCGCCCTCATGATCTTCGAAGGATCGACGGTCTATGACTCCAAGCGTTGCCAGAAACTCGCATGCCGCGAAGTCTATACAGCCGGACCGGCCACGCCAGCCTTCCTCCGATGGTCAGAATCTGCCATAACCTTTGACCGGACCAACCATCTGGATGTCGTCCCACACCCGAGAAGGTACCCGCTTGTCATTGATCCAATTGTCGGACCAAAGCGGCTCACAAAAGTACTGATGGACGGAGGCAGCGGCCTCAACATCATGTATGCCAAAACTCTCAATGAGATGGGCGTTGATCGAACAAACCTCCGCCCCATCCGAGCGCCTTTCCATGGCGTCGTGCCTAGTAGGCAAGCCGTGCCACTGGGGTAGATCGACCTGCCCGTCACTTTCGGGGATCAGTCCAATTACCGGACTAAGACCCTCACCTTCGACGTAGTGGGGTTCCCGGGGACTTTCCATGCCATTTTGGGATGACCATGCTACGCGAAGTTCATGGCCGTCCCCAATTATACATACCTTAAGCTGAAGATGTCAGGCCCCAGCGAGGTCATCACCATCGACACCTCCTTCCAGCGCGCTTATGAGTGCGAGGTCGAATGCTGCAGACACACATCCGCAGTCATCACCTCCGAAGAACTCACCACCCTCAGGGAAGAGGTCGTTGGAGAGGCACCCGATGCGAAGAAATCAACCCGGTCGTTCAAATCAGCAGAAGGCTCCAGGGAGGTCCTCTTGGACCCCAGTAGCTCCAAGGGCAAAAAGGTCCATATCGGGACCGCGCTCTCTTCTGAATAGGAAAGCACACTCGTCGACTTCCTCCACGACAACAAAGACAACTTTGCGTGGAAACCCTTGGATATGCCGGGCATCCCGAGGGAGGTCGCCGAGCATACTCTCCAAATCCTCCCAGGCTCCAAGACGGTAAAGCAATGCATACGCTGCTTCGACGAGGAGAAACACAGGGCCATCGGCAAGGAGATAGCCAAATTGCTAGCCGCAGGATTCATTAAGGAAGTATACCACCCAGAGTGGTTGGTGAATTCTGTTCTTGTGCAAAAAAAGAGCGGGAAATGGAGAATGTGTGTCGATTATACCAGCCTCAACAAAGCGTGTCCAAATGATCCGTTTCCTTTGCCACGAATAGACCAAATAGTCGATTCCACCTCAGGGTGCGAAACCCTCTGCTTCCTTAACACATACTCCGGTTACCACCAAATCACGATGAATGAGTTCGACTAGCTTGTGACATCTTTTATCACCCCCTTCGGATCATTTTGTTACATTTCAATGCCTTTCGGTCTGAAGAATGATGGAGCAACGTACCAGCACTGTATGCTCAGTTGCTTCGGAGACCTCATCGGGTGAACTGTTGAGGCCTATGTCAATGACATCGTAGTCAAATCCAAATGAGCTGACCACCGTGTTGCCGACCTTGAGCAAACCTTTGCGAAACTCCAGGCAAACAGCATCAAACTCAATCCCGAAAAATGTGTTTTCGGGGTCCCAAGGGGCATGCTGCTCGGCTTCATCGTCTCCGAGCGTGGCATCGAAGCTAACCCAGAGAAAATATTAGCCATCGCAAGGATGGGCCTAATTCAAAACATAAAGGGGGTTCAGCAGATCATAGGGTGCCTCACCGCCCTCAGCCGATTCATTTCATGCCTCGGCGAACAAGGACTCCCCCTTTATCGACTCCTGAAGAAATCTGACCGCTTCGAGTGGACAGCCAAGGCTCAGGAGGCGCTTGACATGGTTAAGCAATTTTTAACTAAACCTCCGATCCTAGTTCCTCCATGCAACGGAGAATCCCTCCTACTGTATATATCGGCCACCACCCAAGTAGTTAGCTCTGACTTAGTGGTAGAACAAGAGGAAGAGCGGCACGCTTTCAAGATACAGCGCCCTATATATTTCATCAGTGAGGTGTTGTCCGACTCCAAAACCCGCTACTCCCAAATCTTTTAACTCCTCTACACCATCCTCATCACCAAAAGGAAGCTATGCCACTACTTTGAGTCACACCCCGTGACAGTAGTGATGTCGTTCCCCCTCGGTGAGGTCGTTCGTAGCCATGACGCTATGGGAAGAACCGCAAAGTGGACACTCGAGCTAATGGATCAGGGCATTTCTTATACCCCCCGAATGACGATCAAATCCCAGGTACTGGCTGACTTCATCACAGAGTGGACCGAGGTTCAGATGCCACCGGCGGCCATCGATTAAGAGTACTGGACAATGTACTTCGATGGATCTCTAATGAAGAAAGGCACAGAGGCAGGACTAGTTTTTGTATCTCCCCTCGGGGTCCACATGAGGTACATGGTTCGGCTTCATTTTCCCTCATCAAACAATACTGCAGAATACGAAGTGCTCGTCAACGGCCTATGAATCGCCATCAAACTGGGCATCCAATGCCTCAACGTCAGGGGCGACTCTTAGCTGGTTGTCAACCAGGTCATGAAAGAGTCATGCTGCCATGATGCCAAGATGGAGGCATACTGTCAAGAAGTCCGATGGCTAGAGGACAAGTTAGATGGCCTCAAACTCAATCACATCCCAAGGCGCCTCAATGAAGCAGCTGACACGCTTGCGAAAGCAGCGTCTAGTCGAGAGCCAGTCCCGGCAGGCGTCTTTGCCAGCGACCAACAAAAACCCTTGGTATGCTACACGGGGTCAGAACAAGCCAACGACAGCCCATCTAGTCCGACCCCAGGGGCCGATCCTCCAACTACTCCACCTGACCCCGAGGTCATGGAGCTTGAAGAGGACCCAGCAGCGGAGTCCGACCCTCCCGATGACTAGAGAACGCTTTACCTCGACTACCTCCTCCATGACATGCTACCGACAGACAAGATGGAAGCCCGACGGCTCGCACGACGCATCAAGTCCTTCATCCTTGTAGAGGGCGAACTCTACAAATGGAGTCACATCGGGATTCTACAACTCTGTATCCCTGGTGAATAGGGAAAACTCCTGCTGGGCGACATCCACGGTGGAGTCTGCGGTCATCATGCCGCACCAAGAACTTTGGTTGGAAATGCTTTCCGACAAGGTTTCTACTGGCCCACCGCAGTAGCCGATGCTGAGCAAATTGTACGCACCTATGAAGGGTGCAGTACTACGCTCGGCAAACACACCTCCTGGCCCAGACTCTCTAGATGATCCCCATCACATGGCCCTTCGCGATCTGGGGGCTCAACCTGGTTGGGCCACTCAAAAAGACGCCTGGGGGCTTCACCCACCTGCTTGTCACCATAGACAAGTTTACAAAATGGATTGAAGCTCGACCAATATCCATGATCAAATCTGAGCAAGCGGTGCTGTTCTTCCTCGACATCACCAATCACTTTGGAGTACCGAACTCCATCATCACAGACAACAGCGCGTAGTTCACCGGTAGGAAATTCGTTTGATTCTGTGATGAACAACACATCTGAATCGACTAGGCAGCCATCGCACACCCCCGGACGAACGGGCAGGTCGAGCGCGTAAACGGCATGCTCCTTCAAGGCCTCAAACCTAGAATTTTCAATTGGTTGAACAAGTTCGGCGCACGCTGGCTTGCTGAGCTCTCGGCCGTGCTCTAGAGCCTAAGGACAACACCTAGCCGGGCCACCGGCTACACACCCTTCTTCATGGTCTACGGTTCCAAGGGCGTTCTCCCAACAGACCTTGACTATGGAGCGCCAAGAATCAGAGCATACGACGAACAGGGAGCTAAGGCATCCCACCAAGATGCCATGGACCAGCTAGAAGAAGCCCACGACATCGCCCTCCTCCGCTTGACCAAGTACCAGCAGGCGTTGCGATGGTACCATAGCTGACGGGTGCGGGGTCGAGCCTTCAACATCGAAGACCTCATCCTCTGCCTTGTGCAGAGCAACAAGAACCGCCACAAACTCTCCCAGTCCTAGGAAGGGCCCTATGTCGTCGTGAAAGTACTTCGCCCAGGTGCCTACCGGTTGAAAACCATCAACGGCGAGGTCTTCACCAATGCCTAGAATATTGAGCAGCTACGTCGTTTCTATCCTTAAAATAAGCATACACTTTTCCTTATCAGATTTTGTTATAACAAAACCCCGATCCTTAGTGACTTCCGACCCCTGCAAGTCACGAGGGGTCAGACCTCACTCGGGGGCTGGCATGTGATCATAACATGTGACATATGTAATACAAGTATTGTGCTTGCAAAAACCTCCTATGTTATATTTATAAACATTCTCTAAAGGACTGCGGGACACCCATGCCCCAGCGGCTACAACCTCTTTGCTCACCAGCTCAATCAGAATTAGTTCGCCCACGTTCCTAGTTTATTATGACTTAGACCATGAGAGGGGTCGGAAAGCACTAAAATCTTTTCTACAAAAGGAGAAAGATAAAAATTGCTTGCCATAAGCAAAAGATGTAAATTTGTTCATTTTTTGCACAAATTCGTCACTTACAAAGCGATTTCATTACAAAAAGGAACAATATACTTGTAAATTCAAAGGACTATTTACTCGGGGGCTTCCCCACAAAATTATTCAATTACAGTCTCTGCTTAACTCTACTACAAGTACTACTGCGGTCGCCGCGCCACGCTCTCCATCGGCGACGCCCAGGGCGTGTACACGGGCCAGCTCGTTTACTACGGTCGCCGCGCCACGCTCTCCATCGGTGACATCCCGATATCCTACCGCTTCACAGGATCCTTGAAGGCGCCGCCATCTACAACGCGTCCGCCGTGGCGTCTGGGGACTACGCCATCATCGTCAGTCGCAACCCCGATAGCGACGCCTCCACCAGGGCGTCCGGGGACTACGCCATCGTCGTCAGCCGCAACCCCGACAGCGATGCCTCCACCAGGGCGTCCGAGGACTACGCCATCATCGTCAGCCATAACCCCGACAGCGATGCCTCTACCAGGGCGTCCGAGGACTATGCCATCATCACCAGCCACAACCCTAACAACGGCATAAGGGTAGGAAACGCCTCCCACCAAAGGAGGAGCACAGCGGATGGTGGCGCAGTCGACGACGTACGACGCCCACCGGCACCTCTTCTCCTTCGACAGCAGCGACTCCTCAGCAAGGGCGGCATGCACCATCTCATCTACGTTGGATAACCTCTGGCTCAACATCATGCTCTAGATTCATGAGCGAATCTATGAGTTTTCTCTCTATCTGGCATTACTCTTCCTCACTCAGGAACCGCCACGACGCACGGACACATTCGGCGGAAAGGAAGGAGAAGGAGAAATAGCGGCTCAGAGGTAGAAGAGGAGGTGGGATGAGAACTCCCCTCCCCCTCCCTATTTAAAGAGGAGGCGCTATAGCTAAGGAAAGGCAAAAGGTTGGACGAAAAACCCTCTCCCTTCCCCTCTTTAAATACGGAATCAATGTTGATTGATACCTGAGGGGACGCGCCAAAACTAATGGGACGCGCCCTGGTCGACGAGGCATCCCCCCTTGGTCAAACTGAACACTGCCTGGGTATGGCCTGCCACTGACCCGCTCCAGGCGCGATAATTAAGGCGCCCACATAGGCAGACAACCCTTCACCTTCCCATGCAGGACCACATGACGATCCGATGACAGGACCTTCTGGATCTCCTGGGCCAGCCATTTGGCACAAAAGAGACGACAAACGAACGTCCAAAGAAAGATAAGCATCTCGGCCTTCTTACTTTACGCGTTAAAATTCATTCTCGAGCTTCCGACCCCGTCAAACGGTGGGAACACAAACATCACTCGGGAGCTGCCGAGGATGTCTACCAATCTAGACATCCTCCTCACCTGACCCCCTCCGTACGCTTGAAATTAAGGACATGAAATATGGGCATAAAACTTTGAGTAAAACTAGACAAACTAGCAGACCCTACGCCTCGGCAGCTACGGTGTTTCTGTTCGCTAGAAAAATCATGCTCAACGCCCCTCGCGTCTCTAGCTTCGATGTCTGCCTTCTCAAGAAGGGTTCAGAGGGGTTCGCCTATAGAATCTCCCCAAAGGAGAAGCTGTCAGGTTGCCCAAGTTAATTAAACGGCTTGGACCACCACCGAGATATGAAAAACAAAGAATAGCGATTATTATGCAGGTTACTCCAACCTCATCGCAAACATCAGGGTCTAAACCCCGCACGGACACATCTGGTAGGAGCTTTTTGTCACTCATACCGCCAAGGTAACGGTACCGATCCCGCCTTCATTTTGATTATATTATACATATGCAAAACATCCCAACGTTTCGTGTTGCATCATGAAATGGCCGTTGCCTCATTCGATATAGGCGACCACAGGCCGAGGTTTGAAGGTTGGCCCACGAAGGGCTTGAGGCTGCCTCATGATGAACAGAGCCAGGGAGAAATAACCGAGACAAGCCCCAGCGGCCCTGCCTGACCCCGCTTAGAAGCGGACATGGACGTCTTGACCTTTTCTCGTTCGATTCTAACCCCGAGCCAAACCCATAGAATCTCCATCGAGGAGAGGCCATCGGGCCACCTGAGCCTATCGAACGGCTCAGGCATCTGCCGGGAGGTGGGTTATGAAGTTGTGGAGTGCCACCAGAGGGCTCTGTCGACCCCATCAGCAAATGATGGACCCGGATTCCACACGAACGTACCTGTTAGTGAGCTCATTGAGCGCGATACTCGAGCCATCAAGGCAAGTGTCATTTACTCAGCCCCTCCGATTGCGGAAATCGAGGACAGGGTAACACGCAAATTACGGCCGACCCCTATCAGACCCTAACAAGGCCCAGGGGCTCGAGCCAATCAATACAGGGACACAAGTTCGAAGGCCCCACCTTGCCGAGCCCATAGAATCCCCAGTTGGGGATTTTTGTTGGAAGACAGGGCGGGGAATGTTGCAATGTCATCCAAGGACTTCGTCGACCCTGTCACCAAAACCACAGTTCCGATCTCCAGTAACCCCCGACCCTAGCAAATGCAGGAGGTCGGACCTTACTCGGGGGCTGGTTAAGGTACGGCTACCTCCTTTCTTTCTTTCAAAACAATCTCCTCGCATCAAGACCAGCGGCATAATTTGGGGGAACAGATTGGTAAGATCGCAAAAAATCAAACAAAACGAAATTACAACGCAAAATCACAAAACCACGTCCAGACTCGAAAAATACCGACACTTGTCCACATATTACATATAAGTTGTTCTCAAAATTATTTGACTAACTACTCCCGTGAAGGGAGAACCATCTCTTTTAGACTATCCGCCAGGTTTTTCGCAAGGGGAGCAACCATCTTCTCCATTTCCTCTAGCTCATCATCCTCGTAGGTGGATGGGAAGCCTTCGCTCATCACCTTTAGGTTGATTTCCTTCCCATAATGAGCATGGGCGATGGTGAAGGCCTGGGTGATCCCGACGTGAAAGGCACTCTCCTCAAGCTAGCCCACCCGAGCCGTGATACCTGTGGCATGAGCCACGAGCGGGCTGGTCTCCACTAGCTCCGTCACCTTCAGGGCATTAAGGACCACCCCGACCGCAGCTTGCAGAAGATCGTGCTCATTGCTCTCAACCTGAAGGGCCCTTCGTGCATAGGTAGCCTCTTTTTCTAGCTTGACGGAGACATTTTCAGCGCTCAACCTTCGGCTCACCGCGTCACTGAGCTCCGCCCGGAGAGAGCGGACCACCTCGATGTCCTCGTCCGCCTTCTGCTGAAGGGCCGTGGCCCTACTCTCGGCCTTCCGCCAGAGGCCCCGCTCCATCTCCAGCTCCTTCAGGACTTCGCCGGCCTTCTCATTAGCCGCAGCATTCCTCTGCAGCAGCTCGTCTCACTCCTTTTTGAGCCTGGCGATCTCCTCCCCATCTAGCTTGGACCTCGCCGACAAATCCTCGAACATCCCATGGGCCTCCTCCGCGTCTTGACATGCCTGGGCCTCCCGCTCCTAGGTAGTAGCAAGCTGTGCAGCCATGTCTGCTCGCAGCCAGGCCTCCTTGGAGAGGCAATCCCACTCCGCCTTCTACTCGTGGAGGACTCGGGATTTATTCCGGCTACGAGCAACATGAACCTGAAGAAGACTGGAATCAGAAATGCGAAAACACAAAAACATGCGGAGAAAGAAGAAAATCAAGTGAATACCTGGGTAGTAGGAACGACAATTTCACGTAGGGCTCCTCTAGCCTAGTCCAGGGCCTCCAGCATGGTCAAAATTCCAATGTCAAGACCCTCCCGCTCCATGCTCTCAAAATGATCATCGAGTGAGAACAGAGCTGACGTTGGGTCCTGAGCGGCCATCCACTGAAGCGGCGGCTCCCCCCACGCAGGGGAGCGGCTTCCTCCCAACAAAGGGGCTGGGGGCGGCTCCCTCCTAACCCTGTGTGGCACCACCACTGCACTCGAGGACCCTCTGGCTAGACCCTCCTCCATCTGGGCCGCTTCGAGCGCCACGGACGGATCCACCTGGGCCCCTGGTGGTGCTGATTGCACTACGCCCTCGAGCGACACCATGACCACGCCCGACTGATCCTGGCTTGGCGCGGTCATGACCACCTCCACCGGTGGTATGTGGCCCTTGGCAGGCTGTTCCATGTCCGCCATGGAGGAGGCCGCCCGCTCAGTAACCTCCGTGGGCGTGGGCGCCACCACGGACGTCGTCAGGTTGGCCAACGCGGCCCCAACGTCGGCACCACTCCTGCCTGAAACGAGGGTGACACTAGGCGATGCCATCTGTCCCACTTGAATGGCAAGACTCTTCTTGGCTGCTAGCCCTAGGGGGTGACCCGTCCATAAGAACCTACACAAAGGTATTAATCATTAGATCAAAATAGAAATGGAAAAAGGATGAAAACAGGGGAATCAGCAGCTCATGTTGACGTCCTCGGCCGGCGGAAGCATTTTGGGGATGGATCCCCAAATCCCTACCCCGACTCATCCGGGCGAGACCGTTTTGAGCCTACCCCTTGCTCTGGGGTAGGGGGGCTTACCTCGTGGGGCGCGGCACCAGAGCCGCTCCCCTCCATCGTCTCATGGGGCGCGGCACCAAAGCCGCTCCCCTCCATTGTTTCACAGGGTGCGGCACCAGAACCACTCCCCTCCCCTATTGCTTTGGGGTCAGCAGCGGCAGGCACGCTTTCCTCCATCCACCTGTCCTCGACTGGCACACCGTGTGAAGTGGCAGACTCGCCAGCCTCCATCAACCTCATCGATTCACTTCCCTCCGCGTGGAAAGGGAAGGGTCCCTGCATGGATGGGTGACCACTCATCAGCGTGTCCTCGTCCTCCAGGATGTCCCAATCCACGCCGACGGCTACCTCATCATCATCATCATTGTCGTCGTCTTCATCCTCACTACTCACATCCTCTCCCTAATCCCATGCCTCCTGCTTCAGTCGCTTTGCCTTCTTCATCTGCTCTCTTGCTTTCTTGTCCTGCTCGGCCATGAGTCAATTCACTACCACCACGGCCTTGTCCTTGGGCAGCAGAATCGGACTATCCTTGAAGCCTAGCCCCCTCGACTAGTTCCAACGCCACGAAGGCAAGTATCAAAAAATAGAGATTCAGAAAAAAGAAAAAAGAGCACGAGAGAAGAAGGCTTATGAATTCAAAGAACCCAGGCTCCGACCGCATTGGGGGATGTCCGGGCACCAGATACATAATGTCTAGGACCTTGCTTGCGGAATCCTTCGTCAGCTCCGTTGCCTCCTTAATGCGCTACGCCACTTCTGAGTAAGGGAGCACCTCGTCAACGAGCACCGTCCCCTCGAACGATATCCCGGGCATCATTCGATGCAGGGGAAGCATGTGCGCCATTAGTGGCGCCACCCTCCTCGCATGATAGGCAACGATAATCCCCATCCCCTTTACACCCTGATCCTTCAAGGCTTGGAGGGCGAAGAGAAGGTCGAAGAGGTGTTTCTTATCTTTAGACTGGACGCCCCAGCTCCACGACTCCGGAGCATCTACAATAAGGCGTCCAGTGTACCTCGGTAGGGTGGGACTCACATAATCCCTAACATAAAACCACTGCGAGTGCCATCCCTTGTTGGATGTCGCCAGACACATGTATGGGTAACCCCTCGACCGGGTATGGCATAGATGAATGCTGGCACATCCCATCGGCACGTTCACATCTTTCTCCCCAATCTTCCTCTTCGACAAACTAATGTTAAAGAAATATCACCATAGATCAAAATGGGGATCTATCCCCAGGAAACCCTCGTACAGGGCAACAAACACTGCCATGTGTTGAATCCCATTGGGAGTTAGATGTTGCAGCTCCACCTCATAATAATCCAGTAGCCCCCGAAGGAATCTATGCGCGGGTACCGTGAATCCCCGCTCATGAAAGATGGCGAAAGAGACAACATACCCTTTGGGCGGCACTGGCTCACCCTTGTCGCCAGGTAGCAGCCACTCCTGGACGACGAACAGTGGGCGGAGAAGGCCACAGTGGATGAGGCCCTCCAAATGCCATGAGGTGATGCTAGATCTGCCCCACAACTCCATTAAAGCAATGAGGGAGGAGGGCAGGCGCGAGCTTGATGGCGGCTGCAACACGAGCGCAAGCTGGTCGATGGTGGTGATATGGGCGTAGGAGGCTGGGGCGATTGGCGGTGGATGTTTTAGAACGCAAAGGCAGGGGAGCAAAATATAGAACCTTGGGGGCGAACCCCGTGGTTTTATAGGGGGCGACGGACGCGAGAAGGGCAACCGTCCGCCTCGATCTCTGGGCCTGCCACGCGCACCACCACGTCATGTCGCGGGACACGCGCCCGCAGTCCCTATCCTCTCACCCCAAAAATCATGGTGGACGGTTCACCTTCCCCAAGCAAATCCGGACTCTCTACCCACCTGGGAAACGCAAGCCACGAAGGCCCTTTTTCTCTTTGGCCCACCTAGGGCCCAGAAGCTCGGTGGCTGGCCCAACTAAGGAAGGGTCCATGAATGATCCGAAATCAAGGGCACAAGCACCAGTTAGGTCAGCCCTGAATGAGTTCCCCATGAACGGGATGCCACGACCCTCTCAAAAAAACATCTAGTTGACGAAAAACTAAGTCCTTCAGCCTTACCCACGAAGGGACCAACACAACCCCCTAGGCGACTCTACTCAAATCACCCGGGGGCTCGGGGGCTACACCCATCGGGTGCGCTCGCACGCACCCTCTGGCAAAGTAACTTCAACAAAGTCAAAAAACACCCTCTAGGTAGTTCTACTCGAATCACCTAGAGGCTTGGGGGCTACTGTCGGGGACCTAATACCAGGGTACCCTAGAAGGTGGAACCAATAACCATCGAACGTTAAAAACTTCTGGACGCATAAGAGCACTGTTTCATCCCTTGTTCGAATAACAGGAGTTTGGTTCCACCTCGCCCGATGCCTTTTGAGATAGCTCTACCTCGCCCGAGGGCTCAGGGTTAGTCTCTGTCTCGCCCGATGCCTTTGAGGTGGCTCTGCCTTGCCCGAGGGCTCAGGGCTAATCTCCATCTCGCCCGACGCCTTTAGGGCGGGCTCGGTCTCGCCTGAGGGCTAAGGGATAGATTCTGCCTCGCCCGACCCTAGAGGGGTAGGGTCGGTCTCGCCCAAGAGATTGGGATTGGTCTCCATTTCGCTCAACGGCAAGGAATGAGCCTCACCCTGCTCCATATCGAAAGACTGGATTCATCTTACCTAATAACTTTTCCCCGTTTCCTCAAGATGATAGGTACAAGGCGAGACAAGACGTTCGGGTCAACCATGGCTCCAAGAACCATACCCTGCGCCCTGGTAGGAAAAGTACTGCCAGGGGATGATGAGACGGGTGCTTTAGACCCTTCTGGGCGCCGCAGAGCCTGAAAGGTTGCACAGGTGCGTGTTCCTCGCCCTATAGAGTTGTAGGCGCCACCTTCAGCCCTGGGACATAGAACCCGACGAAGATATACGACAACCACTATGCTCTAGAGAAGGATTTGCTATCTCCATGAACGACGGATATTCCATCACCATGCTATGGACCCAAGGGAGTGGCGCCTGCTTCCCGACCCCTCAGGTCCGCCAAGTCAGAAGGCCTTGACCATGGCGTTACGCCGGACCCCAACCTCTCGTCCCTCCAATAAAGACTCACAGAAACCAAAAGGCATGTGGAGCAAGGCTGGGAGAGGCTAATAAGTCAAAACCATTGTACTACAGCCCATACCCTGCGTAGGGTGGCATTCTGTAATCAACCTGACATTCTATAGAGACATCGATAGTATTGTAGGCACCTATCTTCCTTCACACTCATCAGGATGAAAAATGAGGCTGGGTAGACATGAGCCACAAGATTAGGTAAAGCCCTTATCCTTGTAAAGCCAGCCCCTTCATCTATAAAAGGGGATGTGCTTCTCCCATCAAAGGGAGAGGAAAAACTTGGGACCAAACAAGAAGACACACCTACATACAGTCAAGCTATTCACGGTGCTAATAACACGAGCAGCAACAAACTGGACGTAGGGACATTTGGCCCGAACCAGTATAAATCTTGTGTCCTTTAGCGCACCATCCGAGCCTAACGCGCATTACTATAAATTTACTTGCCGGTGCTCGTATGAAACACCAACAGTAAGGATGTGCGGAGAGCCATTGGCGTAAGCCCAAGGGCGGGTTAAGTCACCGAGCACTCATGGCAGAGTGGTTCTCTAATTTTGCGGCACTGATCGGACCTATGACTCCTAAATTGTCTCAAAGGTGACTTGTTTGCAACCCTGATGGGAGAAGCAGGGTTTGTGTTAGGAATACCCCTCCAGCTGGATAGGAATCAATTTGAATCGCCGTCTCTCCCGGATAGTGAAAACTTGACTGAGCAGCGACAACGTAGATTCACTTAATTTAACGATATGGTTAAATGGAGAATGATGATAAAGTTGCCACAGTTTATACCTGCTATGGTTAATAATGTTTGCATCTTAATCAAGTGATTTCTTAGTATATGTGCTAATATAGATGACAAGTTAATGGCTAAAAGTCACTGCTAGCTCAGGTTAAGAGTTGATCATTATTACTTATGTTTTTCTACAAAAAGAAAGTGTCAGCCAGAACCACTAAATTAAGCTATGCATGATCCTTGGTGTCAATTATTTTGGTTTCCATTGGGTAAGTCTAGCTGAGTACATTCTCACACTTAGGGTTTATTCCCTCTTGTTGCAAATGACCTTCTTTATCAGGGCTTCTATAAGTACTGTCTCCACCCAGCGGGTGATGAAGACTAGATCACAGACATGATCTCTGTTTATCTTATCCAAATGCTTTTGCGGGATGTGATCGGCAAGCTGGTACTTGTATTTGAACTCATGTGTGTGAGTTAAACTATTTGCTTCCACTACTTTACAAGACTCGGTTTGTAATAACTATGACTCTGATGTGTTGTAATCTATCTGCAAACTATTTGGGAAATGTTGTAACATGTGATGTGTTATGTTGAATTACTGTGATCTTGGTCGTATGCGAGTTGGCTTGAAATCCTTCGTGGTTTCAGTTGACTACCGAGTTTATAAGTGCTCAAGTGCGAGAATTTGATCGTTTTGGTGATTGTTTTTGTACTTGTGCTCTTATAAATTGGACAGTTCTGCAACAGCTGGCATCAGAGCTAGATTCAACACTAAACATGTCATACGGGTATTTAAAAATAAAAGCTTTTGTTGCAAAAATGGTTTTCCAACTTATAGTTATATATAGGTGTTTAAAAATATAAAATTCTAGTATGCTGGTGATCACATCCCTTGTAGCCCACATAAGGACTTTTAGGTGGCTTATATAATTACTAACTTGGGGGAAAGTTATTGTTTCTATTTCGTTGTCCATGCGGCGTGCTATTGCATGGGTGCCATTCGCTTGAGTGGTAATGTATGGATCAATTGCCTCTACGCCAAGGTAAGTGTGAGTTGTGAGAGCATGACCGTCCAACTGTCGGTCTAGGGGCGAGTTAGTTATGGTTACTAGAATATTTACATGTTGCATACATGTACATATGAAGGTACTTAATTATGGGTATATCTGTCGGGTAGTTTAGATACCAAAGTATATATATCCGGGGATGTATATATGGAGAGTATCTAAGTTACTACTTTCATTGTTAGTATTATATATTGTTGGGTTGGGCTGCAATAAAATTTTCTACAGGTACGCTAACAACGCACTATGTAGATCGACTAGTTACCGCTATTCGAGAGAACGTGTGTATGCCACCGTATATTCCGCTAGAACTTAACTTTTATTAGGTTTGTGAGGACGTACGGAACAAGCATGTATCATATTCACTCATGTCATTCATATTGCATTACTCCCTCCCTTATAATTGCTTATCCCAAATATTAAGTTTTATCTCTCAACAAAATAATCCTCTCACGAGAGTTGCATCCCTTTTGATACAGATGGCCGCGCCTGTGTCTCCTCCTAGTAGCAACACCTTTTTGGACTAGTTTGGTATGCCTACCTTGCTCTAGAGGGTGCTAAGCTTAGTTGTGTACCCGGAGGCACCCTGTTACATGTGGGTGTAGACGGTGCCATTTGGAGATGTGCCATGGTACAATATGACCTTGGTGGTGCCGCAAAACCCTATGAGACCGTTGTGGCATGGGTGGAGCACCGAGTCTGATGGGCAAAGCCCATGGGAAGCCATGCAGGTTGCTGCCCTTGAGGTGCTTATGGACATAGCATAGAGTTTTAGAGATGAATTAGTGGGTGGACCAGCTGCATCCATTCCCCAAGTGGCTCCTATAGATGCTGAGTGGACTTAAGAAGCTGGCCAGGCCTTGGTTTGAGGCTGTGGTGAACGTGTTCAGAGCGACAATGTGGTAATGAGTGCTATGATGGCCATCTTGAAGCTTTGTCGAGTCAGACAGGACACACTTTTTAGAGTATTAGAGGAAGCTGGCAAGGCAATGGCAGCCCAGCACAAGTTCAGGTTGCGTGCCCATAAGTATCACCATAGGGCGGAGGCATGTGGGCAAGCTCAGCTATGAGATTCAGGGCATTGCAAATTATTGTCTGTAGCAGTGGGGGCAAGCAGCACGTGAGAGAGATGAGCTTCATAACCAGCTTATGAACCTCACCATAGAGAGAGATGAGGCAATACAGGGTTAGACCGTATGACCCGTCATAGAGATGCAGCCCTAGAGTTGGCAGAAGAAAGGTGTTAGGGATGGATCATGGCTAACCACAATGCTTTTTAAAGGGAGAATGAGCTACAAGAGCAACTAGAGGAGCTTTAGGTTGAATACCATCACCTAAACAACCGCCTATTTCCTATTCCTCACCCTCCACCGGTTTACCCAAATCTTGGACCTCAAGTGATTGAGGCCGATGAAGAAGAAGAGGACATGCAGATAGATGTAAATGTAGCTGAACCTACAAATGAAGAGGAAGAGGATGACCCTGAAGAAGTCTAGGGCATTTCCGATGTGGACAGTGACCACTTCGATGAGTAGTTAGCTAGCAAGTCTCACTAGTTTAAGCTTTTGCAGCCATTTGTGTAATGGACCAAGTACTGTGGTGGATGTTGGATGTATCGTTTATAATTCAAACTTGGCATGTAATGTACCTTAATCCGCTCCCTTCAGGATGCTTATCTTAGTTGGTGGATTTTAAAACTTGTCATGTTGGAATGCACTGCGAACGGTGCTAGTAATCTATTGATGATGTGGTGATTGGAGAATGAACTGTTTTATTGCATGAATTTTACATTCTTTCTAGTAAATTCAGTTTGACAGAATTACATTGTTCCTCTCCAATGTGCTAATGTCACCAATAATTGCTGGTTGCGCATTGTTGCAGATGCCTCACACTCATTCCACTGGTGCGGCTAGTTCCATGCCATCCCAAGCCACCTCCTCTATTTTTCTTTCACTAACACATGGGCCCGGCTGACCTGCGGGTCCCAGCAGTCAGCGACACTGATTTGAAAAGCTAGTTCAAATATTTCAGTTTTGAATGCTGTTTTGTAAAATTTATATCTCTAGTTTTGTAGATCCAAATTGGGTGGTTCCAATTTTGTTAGGATCGTGGTGAAGTGTAGTATTTAGTAAAAATATAATATTAGCACTTATAGTAGAGTTTATAGAAGAATTAAATTGAAACTTGAAATGTGTTTTTAAAGGGATACAAACTTGTTTAATTCATATCTAGAGTTCCTGTGCTCCAAAAATTATGAAATTTGGATGGTGAGCTTTTAATGATGAGTAGAAGCTCTGGTAAAAATTTGAGAGTTAGTGCATGAGTAGTTTTTGAGTTATAGATTTTATTTTTATCATTAGATGATCCTTGTGTGAATTTTAGTAATTTATCTATGAATCCAATGATCATGAAATTTATTGGAGGTTGTCCCAGTACCTTAAGGATGTTAAGAAAAATATAAAATCTATTGCTTGACACTTTTCACTAGGGTTTCCTATTTATGTTATTTTAAGCCTTTATGCCTTGTCATCTTTGTGTAGGATGTTATACTTGTTCAAATGATGTGAAATTTTTACAGTAGCCTACTTGGAGCATGTAGTACCTACTGTATTTTTTGTAGATTAAATGGTGCAGTTTTCATATATATTTATCATTCCTCTTAAATAATTAAATAAATTAAGAAAGGCATTAAAAGAAATGAATTGGTGGTGAACACTTTACTTTCTAGCATTATTTTGATATGTGTGATGAGTTAGTAAAGTTGGTTTTGTCCATTTATATGTTTGCCACATAAGTTAATAATTATTTTCTTGCATTATGTCTTTCTGGACAGTTCTGGAAACTTTGTAAAGTTCACTATGATAATTTGGTTTTCTGGGAAAGTGGTGAATACAAAAGTTGTAGATAACTTTTGTCTCTAACTCCTGTTCAAATTTGGTGGCATTTGGCCTAGTAGTTTAGGAGTTACAGTCGTTCAAAGTTGAATCACAGTTTTGCTTGCTCACTGTCTTTTTTGGACCTGATTATGTGGTTCTGTAAATTCGACCAAGTAAAGGTTGGAATCGTGCCTTGAGGTCTGAAAATGAATTGTAGGTAAGTTCATAAGCTTTCCAAATTGTCTTGTTGCCTATCATTTTGATTTGTAGATCTCCAGTTATGATCAGTTTACTGTACCACTGTATAGTCCCTGTTTTGATAAAATATGAATGTTTGTGTGTATGCTTTGTTGCAATGTTCTTGTTGATTGTTTAGGTGCTAGCCTAACTTGCAGATAACCTTCTTTATCAAGGCTTTTGTAAGTACTATCTCCACCCGGCAGGTGACAAAGACTAGATCACGGGCATGATCTCTGTTTATCTTATCCAAATGCTTTTGTGGGACGTGATGGGCAAGCTGGTACTTGTATTTGAACTTATGTGTGTGAGTTAAACCATTTGCTTCCGCTACTTTACAAGACTCGGTTTGTAATAACTATGACTATGATGTGTTGTAATCTATCTGCAAACTATTTGGAAAATGTTGTAACGTGTGATGTGTTATGTTGAATTACTGTGATCTTGGTTGTATGCGAGTTGGTTTGAAATCCTTCATGGTTTCAGTTAACTACCGGGTTTATATGGGCTCAAGTGCGAGAATTTGATCGTTTCGGCGATTGTTTTTGTACTTGTGCTCTTATAAATTGGACGGTTCTGCGACAGTGCATCCCTTCAGTTTTATGTTTTCTATGGAGAACGAGGTCACCGACAGCAAATTAACGACCTTTGATGTTGCGGTTGTAGTATCTTCGCAAGCCTTCTAGATATTTGGCTGTGCAGACACAGGTGATCAGGTGTTCTTCTTTGGCCCTATCAACATCCTCTGTCCGAACAGCTATGGCTTGCTCTTCATTATAATGTTCTACCCTAGGTGCTCAGAAGGCAATGTCCGCTAGAAGTATAGCCTCAGAGTCATAGACCAAGAAATATTGAGACACACCGGTGCTGTGACTAGCTTGAGTGTGTAGTCCCTAGACCACAGCTAGTAGCTCTTTGAGCCATCTGCCCAGATGCTTTTCTTCTTTCTGATATAGCCTCTTTTTTAGGGCATCAAGGATCATGTCGTTCGCCCGTTCAACCTGGCCGTTGGCTCTAGGATGGGCAACAGAGACATATTTGACAAAGATGCATCAGTCTTCATAGAAGTCAAAAAATGATGACCAGTGAATGTAGTTTCGTGGTCGATGATAATGCTGTTCGAGAGACCAAATCTATGGATGAAATCTTCGAAGACCTCGACTGCCTTCTTAACAGTAGCCGAAACAAGCGGTTTGTATTTGATCCACTTGGAGAACTTGTTGATGGCGATGTACATGTACCAAAAACCACCTGGCGCTGGCGTGAAGGGCCCAATCATGTCCAGTCCCTAGTATGCAAAAGGCTAGGAAGCTAGGATGGTCTGCAGTTCTTGTGCCGACATGTGTATTTTCTTGGCAAAAAATTGGCATCCTTCCCAACGTCGGACGAGGTCTTCTATGTTGGTGATGGCTGTGGGCTAGTAAAAACCAGCTTAGAAAGCTTTGCCAACCAGGTTTCTTGAGGCTGCATGGTTGTCGTAGGAACCAGAGTGAATTTCAAGAAGTAGTTTCACTCCCTCTTCTTGGGTGATGCATTTCTGCAGTATCCCTTCCTTGGCACTTTTCCTCATCAAGTTCCCATCGACCAGCACGTACTGCTTGCTTTGATGGATTAGGCATTCAGTTTTAGTCTTGTTGGCGGGTACATTAGCATTGGTGAGGTACTTAATGAATTGTTCCCTCCAATCGGTGGCCGACAAAGGTACATTAAGTACCAGCTGCTTGGCGAGGGGAATTTCTTGAACTTCCTTCTCTTCCTTAATAGACGACATAAAGAGATCTTGAACGAAAACCCTAGGTGGGATCACGGTGCAAGAAGAGCCTATCTTAGATAGGTAGTTAGTGAGCTGATTTTGATCTCGTACCATGTGGTGGTACTCGATACCGTAGAACTTCCCTTCGAGTTTCCTGATTTTGGCGCAATATGCGTCCATCTTCTCACTAGAGCAGGAGCAGTCTTTGTTGAGCTGGTTGATGACCAGCATGGAGTCTCCATATACCATGAGGTGTTTTATGCCAAGCTCAATAGCTATACGGAGTCTGTGGAGACATGCTTCATATTTGGAGGCGTTGTTGGAGGCTAGAAAATGTATTAGGAGAACGTGTCGGAGCTTATCCTTGGTTGACATAATGAATAGAGTGCTAGCACTAGCACCATTGATGTTGAGGGTGCCGTCAAAGTACATCACTCAGTGCTCAGGGCAAGTAGCGGGGATGGGCTCTTGGATCTCAGTCCACTCAACAACGAAGTCAGCGAGCGCCTATGACTTGATGGTAGGTCTGCTTCTGAATTCAATGGAGTAAGTGTCGAGCTCAATAGCCCACTTGATGATATAGCCATTGGCCTCTTTATTGCAGAGAATGTCCCCTAGAGGGAACTCAGTGACCACAGCGATCTTGTAATACTCAAAGTAATGGCGGAGCTTGCATGATGTGATCAGAATAGCATAAAGAAGTTTCTGAACTTGAGGATAACGAGTTTTGTGCTCATTAAGGGCCTCGCTGATAAAGTAGACCAGACGTTGCACCTTGTAGGCATGCTCGGCCTCCTTGCGTTCAACAACAATAGCTATGCTAACAACGTGCGAAGTGGCGGCGATGTAGATCAGTAGAGTTTTGTCTGGTCGAGGCACCGTCATGATCGGAGGCTTTGTTAAAAACAACTTGAGCTGCTCAAAAGTTGTATCTGCCTCCTCCAACCAAGAGAAGCGCTCAAAGGCCTTGAGGAGTTTCAAGAATAGTAGTCCCTTTTCACTAAGGCACGATATAAAGCGGCTGAGAGCAGCCATGCAACCTGTAAGCTTCTGTATATCCTTTATAGACATTGGCTGTTTCATTTTTTTGATGGCAGAGACCTTGTTGGGGTTGGGCTCAATGCCATGGGCGTTGATAATGTAGCCTAGGAGTATACTAGATGGAACTCCAAAGATGCTCTTTGAAGGGTTCAACTTCCATCTGTACCTTTTTAGGCTGGCAAATGTTTCTTTGAGGTCAGTGATGAGATTATCGGCGGTCTTGGATTTGACGACCACATCGTTGATGTAAGCTTCAACATTGTGGCCTATCTATTGATCAAGGCACATCTGGATGGCCCTTTGGTAGGTCACCCCAGCGTTCTTGAGTCCAAAGGACATGGTGGTATAGCAATACACACTGAATGGCGTGATGAACGATGTCTTGATCTAGTCATCTTCCTTGAGGGATATCTGGTCATAGCCGGAGTAACAATCAAGGAAGGAGAGTAGATCGTAGACGGCGATGGAGTCTACAACCTTGTCTATCTAAGGCAAACCGAAGGGGTCTTTAGGGTAGTGTTTGTTGAGATCAGTGTAATCAACGCACATTCTCCATTCTTTATTCTTTTTTTGAACAAGAATAGGGTTTGCTAACCACTCAGGATGACACACTTCTTTTATGGTGTGAACTTGGCAAGAGTTGGCTGACCAAGTATGGCATGGTAGGCGGTGTTGAAGTCGGCAACATAGAAGTTGATGCGCTCGACGTGGTAGTTGCTAGCCATGCCGAACTGTATTGGTAGGGTCATCTCTCCAAGCGGTTTGGATGCCCTTCCAGGTACCACGCCCTAGAAGGAGAAGTCAGAGGGTGTGAGATCTCCTATGCCAAGCCCTAGCTCCTTTAGGGCTCTGGCGAAGAGGAGGTTCAAAGCGCTCCCGCCATCGACGAGTACTTTTATGAAAAGTACTTTCTGGATGGTTGCATCAAGAACAAGGGGGAAATGCCCTGTGTAATGGATGTCCACCCACTAGTCGGCTCTGCTCAAGGTGATGGGGACCTCGGACCAAGGGCAATAGCTAGGGTTGGCGATGGCATCTTTTGCGTTAATGATGAGCACCCAGCGGGCGGTGAGCTTTCGATCTCTTCTACTCTCGGTGGTGGCGAGGCCCCCAAAGATGGTGGTGACCACTTTATCATGATCCTAGAAGGCGTTGTTGTTGCCTCCAGGTGGTCGGTGGCCTTTGGCTTCATCGTTATTGTCATCATCTAGATTTTTAGCCTGGAACTCCTTAGCCAAGTTGAGGCAGTCCTTCATCTTATGCTTGGCGTTTTTATGGAGAGGGCATGGGCCTTCGAGGATCTTCTTGTACTACTCATCATAGTTGCGCTTAGCATGAGGTTCATCAACAGTGGCGACGATACGGTCTGGTCGGCGGCGGCGATATTGACTAGATTTGGATCCTTCTGGCCGATCAAGGCCACTGTCCCGATGGTGACTGCGGTTGTCGTAGTGGCGATCGCTGTGGCATCGGTCATCAAGTCGATCATCGCTACGGTGAGTTGGGCAATGAGTGTCCGCATCCTTGTTGAAGCGCACTTTGGCCTCTTTAGCGTCAGTGTCCTGATCGGCGATTGTAATCATCTCGCCAATCCCCTTAGGTGGCTTGCGATTGAACTTGGAGCGTAGGTCATAGTGATGGAGTCCTCGAATGAAGGCAGTGATGACCTCTTCTTTCATGATGTTGGGAATAGAATTCCTTGTCTTATAAAAGCGTCTGATGTAGCTATGAAGGAGCTTGGATGACTTCTAGTAAATGTAGTTCAGATCATGCTTGGTGCCCGGCCGAGTACACGTGGTCATGTAGTTGTCGGTGAAGACCTTCTTCAGTGCTTCCCTAGATCTGATGGAGTCTGGGGCGAGGCTTGTGAACCAGTTCATCACAGTTGGCGTGAGCATGATGGGAAGATATTTTGCCATGATGCTGGTATCCCCCCAGTGGTGCGCATAATAGTGGCATAAGCTTGTAGCCACTGTGTGGGTTTCATCCGTCCTTCATAGGGCTCGACCCTAGTGATTTTGAAACCATGGGGCCACTGGAGTGTTTGGAGTGCCCTTGTGAATGCTTTGGGCCCTTCGGGGTCATCATCATCGGTGTTGCCGATGTTGAGTGGCTGGAGGGCTAAGTCTAGATTACCGAACTCTTGCTCGTACTCTTGATGGTGGCATACTTCTTCTTCATGGCAAGAAAAATGGCACTTATCGATACATCATCACGCACCTTAGAGATTGTTAAGGTGTGCTTGGACGTCCTGGTCGACGTCCTGGTCGTGTTGGCGAGGGTGGTCGACGCGGTTGCCCCTGGCTCCCCTCTAGAGAGGTTGTCCATCATCGAGGTGCTGGTCAGCAAAACAACTTTGGCTAGGGCGGTGATTAGATCTTGGTGCGACTGATCGGTGAATTGAGCTCATCGAGTAAGGAGGTCTTTGATCTTGGCGGATCTCATTGACCTAGCAGTGCACCGCTTTAAGCATGGCGGTGACCTTAGCGACCTCCAATGTCTATGGGAGCCAGGTGAGCTCATTGGCGGCCATGGCCAGGTTGGTGCTTGGAGTCTTGTAGACATCATGGCCATCAACATGGACAAATTCATTGTCGAGGTTGCATTGGAGTTGGCGTGGCCTTCCTTGTGAGTCAAGCTGATCATTTCAAGCAGCTTTGGCTAGCACAAGGGTTGGTTCATTTTCTCGGCACTACGTGCGGTTGATGTTCCTATTGATGTAGGCGGTGTGGTCCTCCTCTGTTTCCCTTTCCCATGGGGGGCTATCGACGCTGACATTGAAGATTGCGCCTCCACGGAAGGGAGGGAAAGGAGGTTGTTTGGTGGTGGTTTCAGCGACAGTCTCCATAGAGCCCTAGGAATTGGAGTCTGGATTCTCCTCTAAGATGGTTTGGAGGGAAGCTTTGGGGCATCGACCAACATGTAGCATGTTGATGTCCAATGGGAGCTGGTCGGTGATCTAGTCGGCGAGAGGATGGATATCTCCTGGTCAATGAATTTGCCCCTTAGGGCATCTTGATAGGCGATGGCAACACTAGTGAGCCTAAAGGGTAGGGCCATAACCCCTAGAGTTTTCTGATCTGCCTCCGATAGATCTAAATTAGAGGGTGGTCGGCGCTGGACCAGAGTGGTCAGAGCTAATTCTACGATGGAGAGGCAATTGGCAAGCTTCTGGCCAACCTGATCGATGGATGCGATCAGATCATCATTATTGATTTGTCTTCTTGGGTAGCGGGGGAGTAGGCGGCAAATTGTCGGTGAAAGCGACCTCAGAGGTGGTTCTAAGATTGGATCTATAGTCACAAGTGTTGGGGTGGTTGGTGTAGTATTGGTCTGCACCGGCTCGATGAGCTCTCCGACTCCATCATCGTTGAGGATCCACAAGATCGATCCGACCATGAAGATCTAGCCAGGCTATGGGAGGGACAAAGAGTCTACAAAATGTACCATCTTGTTCGATGTGGAAATAGCAAGCACACCCCTACCTGGCACGCCAACTATCGATAGAATATCATCGGTAGTCTTCTGAGGGGTATCCCACGAAGGTAGATTGATTGGGAGAGATGCGTGTAATCGAGAACAAGAAGGCAATAGAGACACACGAGTTAGACAGGTTCGGGCCATCAGCACGACATAATACCCTACTCCTATGGTCTATTAGATTGTATTGGCTATCGTATGATATTGCGTGTGTTTGGAGGAGATAACCAGAAAGTAATAATAGATTACATGAATCATGGGATCATACATATCCTAACAGATCTCGTAGTATCTTCAGGATATCTTTCTAGTGTCTTACGGGACACGCCGAGCAGCGTTGTGCCCCTGCAAGGCTTCGTCTTGTGGGCTAGGCTATCCCTGGGGGTGTAGCCCATGTGGTCTACCATGGGTATCCGGGGTCGTACCCCCCACAAGAAGCCCATGAGAAGCTTGGCAAAGCTCACAATAATCTTGAAAAAGCTCATTCCTCTCTATTTGATGAACAAAATGAGAAGGAGCATGTTGTAACATGTGACAAAGGCTTAACTTGTGATATAATTGATGAATCATTCTATAAGACTATTATTGTTGCTCCCACTAACTCTTCTTGTAGCACATCCACTTCTACCTCATCTAGTAGTGATGGTTTCACTTGTGATGCCTCACTAATGGTTGAGAATGAGACACTCAAGAAGGTGATAAAAGAGCTCAATCACACCTTGGCTAGTGGTGAGAACCGCTTGCTTATGTGCTTGGGTAGCCAAAGAGCATCTCTCTACAAAGAGGGATTGGGCTATACCCCCAAGAAAGGCAAGGTGGCCTTTGCTCCTCACAAGACTAGTTTTATGAAGAACAATGGTCGGTTTTACACTAGTTGCAAGCAAGTTGGTCATGTAGAGCAAAAGTGCATGAAAAAGAAGCCTCAAGCTAATGTATCCTCTATTAAGCTTGATTCTTTCTATGTGCTTACTAAGGGTACAAATGGTGTGAAAGCTAAGTTTATTGGTGCACCATGGATGGGCTCAAAGAAGAAAGCCATTAGGGTGCCAAAGAGCTTGGTCACTAACCTTCAAGGATCCAAGCAAGTTTGGGTTCCTAAAAAGAATTGATCTTCTTTTGTAGGTCAATTACAAAGCTAGAGGAAGGCATTAGGTTCTTGATAGTGGGTGCACTCAACTCATGACCGGTGATGCAAGAATGTTCAACCCAATCAATACCAATGACAATGATGGTTATGATAGTATTATATTTGGTGACAATGGCAAAGGCAAGGTCAAAGGGCTTGGTAAGATTGAAATATCCAACGACATAAGCAATTCCAATGTGTTGCTAGTAGAGAGCTTGAACTTCAATTTGCTATATGTGGCTCAATTGTGTGATCTTAGATTCAAATGCATATTTGGGGTATATGATGTAGATGGCTCTAATTTGATCTTCAAAGGCTTTAGATATGAGAATCTATACTTGGTTGATTTGAATGCTAGTAAAGCTCAATTGTCAACATGCTTGTTCACTAAATCTAGTATGGGTTGGTTATGGCATAGAAGGCTTGGTCATGTCAGAATGAAACAATTGAATAGATTAGTTAAGCATGACTTGGTTAGGGGATTGAAAGATATGTTTGAGAAGGATAAACTTTGTAGCTCTTATCAAGCCAGCAAACAAGTTGGAAACACCCATCCTAAGAAGAGCATGATGAGCACTAGTAAAGCATTTGAGTTATTGCACATGGATTTATTTGGGCCAACACAATACACTAGCATCGATGGAAACAAATATGGATTTGTGATAGTGGATGACTACACTAGATACACTTAGGTATTGTTTCTAGTGAACAAGAGTGATGTGTTTGCAACTTTTCAAATCAGTTGTCAAGGGCATACACAATGAGCTTGAAACAACCATCAAGAGAGTTAGAAGTGATAATTGTAGTGAGTTCAAGAATACTAGAATTAATGAGTTATGTGATGAATTTAGAATTAGACATCAATTCTCAGTCAAGTACACTCCACAATCAAATGGCCTTATTGAGAGGAAGAATAGAATACTCATTGATATGGAAAGGTCTATGTTAGTGAGTACAATGTGAGTCAATCTTTTTGGGCCAAAGCTATCAATATGGCTTTCTATTATAGCAACCGCTTATATTGTCACCCATTGAAAGAGAGGACACCATATGAGCTCTTGAATGGTAGAAAGCCCAATATTGCATATTTTTTGGTCTTTGGTTGCAAATGCTATATCTTAAAGAAAGACACTAGATTAAGAAAGTTTGACAAGAAATGCGATGAAGGATTCTTACTTAGATACTCCACTACAAGCAAAGCATATAGAGTTTGGAATTTGGCAAGTGGTACTCTTGAAGAGGTGCATGATGTTGAATTTAATGAAACCAAGGGTTCCTAAGATGAGAATGAGAATCTTGAAGATGTTAGAGGCATTCAACTTTTAAATGCCATGAAGAACATGGATGTTGGTGACTTGAGGCCAAGGCAAGTGATTGATGATGAAGATGATCAAGTGCAAGTGCTCTCTAACTCAAATGTGCAAGTTGACACTAATCAAGCAAGTACAAGTGGCTCTCATGACAATGTGCGAGATCAAGTGGCTAGTACATCATCTCAACCTAATGATCAAGCAAGTTCAAGCAGTGTTCCAATACTCCAACCAACTAATATTGCAAGGGATCATCCATTGGACACTATCATTGGAGATAGTTTTAGAGGTGTACAAACAAGATCAAGATTAGCTTTATTTTGTGAGCATTTCTCAATTATGTCATCCATTTAATCAAAGAAGATCAATGAAGCATTGAAGGATGTTGATTGGGTTAATGCTATGCATGAAGAATTAAACACTTCACTAGAAATCAAGTATAGGAATTAGTGGAAAGACCAAAGGGACACAATGTGATTCGAACCAAATGGGTCTATAGAAACAAGTAAGATCAAGGTGGGATAATAGTAAGGAACAAAGCAAGATTGGTAGCATAAGGCTATACATAAATTGAAGGTCTTGACTTTAGAGAAACATATCCCCTCATTGCAAGATTGGAAGCAATTAGAATCTTGCTAGCCTATGCTTGTGCCCACAACATCAAGCTCTATCAAATGGATGTCAAGAGTGCATTTCTCAATGGCTACATCAATAAAGAATTATATGTTGAGCAACCTCCCAGTTTTGAAGATGATAAGAAGCCCAACTATGTGTACAAGTTGAAGAAGGCACTGTATGGCTTGAAGCAAGCACCTAGAGCATGGTATGAGAGGTTGAGGGACTTTCTCCTCTCAAAGGGATTCATAATGGGCAAGGTTGACACCACTCTTTTCACTAAGAAGATTGGCAAAGACCTATTTGTGTTGTAAATCTATGTTGATGACATCATATTTGGATCAACCAATCAAGACTTTTGTGAAGAGTTTGAAAAGATGATGGCTAATGAGTTTGAGATGTCCATGATTGGAGAGTTGAGTTACTTCCTTAGTCTTAAAATCAAGCAATTGGAAAATGGTATATTTGTGAGTCAAGGCAAGTACATCAAACACATGCTCAAGAAGTTTAGCATGAATGATGCAAAGGCCATTAGTACACCAGTGGGAACAAATGGCAATTTAGATAGTGATGCAAGTGGCAACATGGTGGATCAAAAGTTGTATTAGTCTATGATTGGAAGCCTACTCTATGTGGCAGCATCAAGGCTAGATGTCATGTTTAGTGTGTGCATGTGTGCAAGATTTCAACCCTCACCTAGAGAAAGTCATTTGAAGGCTATAAAAGAGAATATTCAGGTACTTAAAGCATACACAAAATGTTGGTTTGTGGTATCCCAAAGGAGCAAAGTTTGAGCTAGTTGGTTACTCTAACTCAGATTATACGAGATGCAAGGTTAAAAGAAAGAGCACATTGGGCACATGTCAATTGTTGGGAAGATCACTCGTTTCATGGTCATCGAAAAAGCAAAATAGTGTTGCATTATCAACCGCCGAAGTCGAATACATATCCGCCGATAGTTGTTGTGCACAAATTATTTGGATGAAGGCCAACTTGAATGACTTTGGAGTCAAGTTTAAGAAAGTGCCTTTGCTATGTGATGATGAGAGTGCAATCAATCTAACCAACAATCTGGTTCAACATGCAAGAATAAAGCACATTGATGTCTATCACCATTTCCTTAGAGATCATCAACAGAAAGGGAACATTTGCATCGAGAGTGTAGGCACTAAAGATCAACTTACTGACATATTCACCAATCCATTGGAAGAGAAAAGGTTTTGCAAGCTAAGGAATGAGTTGAACATATTGGATTTCTCAAATATGTATTGATGCAACCCCCCCCCCCCACTTATTTGACATGCCTCTCCTTCGAGCAATCCAAAGTAAAAGTTGATTGGCATGCATACATCCTTTGCTAAGGACTTGCTTAGTGCATCTACTCACATTGTATGACACTCTCAAGTCTCTCAATATATGTGGTATTTGTGGATCCTCACCAAGGCAATAGCGGTGTTATACCTTCCTCTTCCTACAACTAAAGCTTATGTGGAGCTCATAGGAGTGGAAAAAAGCATGAAAGAGCATACTTGCAATACATATATTGTAAAGTCAAACCTTAGATCCAAAGAGAGTGGAGTCATACAATCAAATCAAGATGTGCATGTGTGTGGATGTATGGTGGATATATTTGGTGGCTAACCTAATTCTACTATGCTCCTTGAAAACATATCTTTCTTTTGAAACTTGGAAACAACTTTGTAAGAAAACATGGGCATCTAAGTACCCATTGTTCTAAATATATTGAACACTTGTCCTTTTTTCATCTTCCTTTTTTATGAATAACTTTTGCATAGCTACAAGCTTCTTTACTGTAACAAAAATTTTCAGAGATAGCAACAAGAACTTTGGAGCATTTATTTGGTGCATATCCTATCAAGAATATTTTTGGCGTTTACACCTAGTGTAGGAGTAAAATATTTTTGGGTGGATCTAGATGGAATGCCATGTTGTTGCGCCTACCCCCAATATAGGAGTAGTGCATATTTGGGTGGTGTGTACATGATCTTAATTTTAAGAGCATGACAAACCTCTTATAAGGGTCAACAAAGCTTGACTAAACTTAATGCAATGCAAGCAGCATATATGAGTAAAAATTTTCCTAATCTAAATATGATATATGGCTCTGGTAGGAATTCAAGCTTTGTTGTATAGGAGCTCATCATGTACGATTTTCACATTTTTCAAAAAATAAATCTCTAGAACTTTAGTGTTACTTGGAACAAGATAAACAGCAGCTCAGACCTTCTCATATCATATCCGTCAATTACCTAGACTTAGATCAAGCATATGCTACCCACGAGTTTCAAGTTCAGAGTAAATTCTTATATCAAAATAGTCGTATCCAAAACTCGGGAGAATTCAAGGCTGAAAACTAGGTACTTAAAAGAAATTACGATAGAGCAACTATTCATCATTTCCATTGCAAGAGATTATTCTCAAAGTCCGTTTATTTAGCTCTTAAAAATCAAACTTAAAGAAAACTTAACACACCTTTTATTTTGTTTTAAAAAATTAAGATCACACCTTGATATATATATAACTAGCTAAGATAAATTTTTATTTTGCTTTTAGTTTATTATGCATCTTTTTATTTCTTTAGCAAATATGAAGCAACTTAAAAATAGTAAAACCAAAAGGGAAAGAAATACTTAGCTAGATACATAGGGGATGCTCCTCCCCAAGTTGGATGTTATCGTGGTCTTTCGTAGAGTGAGTCTACCAGCAGAAGTCTTTCTCATCCATCTAGAAGTTATGTTCCTCATGCAGCGAGTGTAGCGACAGTTCAAGAAAATATACTTCGGATGGATGGCTTTACTCTTGATCATCCTATAAAATACTCCAACAAGAACACCAAAACTTGTCACACAGATTAGGATAAGGGGTTAGTGGTTAGCCATTTAGAGATTTGTTGTCCTTGGGGTTTAGACAGATTTCCTAATTGACAAAGTTATAGCAGGATATCTATTTAATATTTTTGGATTTTCTTATTTATGTATGCAGATAGAAAATATGCATGCTTGATATATATATATATATATATATATATATATATATATATATATATATATATATATATATATATTTATTTATGTCACCATAGTGAATATTCCCGTGGGTGTTTACAGACCGTAAAATTACTCATGTGGGGCTTAGGATTTTTATAATGTGATGATATACAATAATGAAATTTTTTATCTTCCTTTTCTAAATGCAATGCTAATGCAGACAAGTAAATATGCTAAAGTGAAAAGAATTTATGCAATGCTAGAAAGTAAATATGGATAACTACCGATATTACCTTATGGCTAGGGTTTGGATTTTTAAGTCCTCTAGACAGGACTTGGCCGGAGAAAAGTTCTTCACTCTTTGGGTGCATCATCCGGTCTCAGTGATGGAGACCTAGATGGATGCACATCTTGTGAGGATGTCTCTGATGGTGATGTCACCTTCTGTTTCTATACCTACTTGGTCGTTGGGTTTGACTTAGGCGGAGTAGGTTCATCTTTCACAACTTCTCTAGGTTTTTCATCTTCTTTCCATTTATTCTTTGGAGGTTGATTCTTTAGGTGTTGGGATGATCGACGTCTCCTCCTCGAGCAGATCTTCTTGGGCTGTTCATAAGTGGTATAACTATTGAAATAACAACATACCTTTTCTTTAGGGAATTGGAAGTAGACTTGTCCAGATCCGACGTAGATGATTGCGTTGGTTGTGTTGAGGAACGGTCTTCCCAATATAATAGGTGTATCATCTTCTTCTTCTTCACCTATGTATAGAACCATGAAGTCGGTAGGCGCAAATTGATCGTGTATTCTTACCATGACATCTTTTGCTATTCCTTCTAGAAATTGGATTTATTGGTCCCTATCTGCAATTGCATATATGTAGGGAACAAAGGTTTGTTACCCAATAAATACTCATATGTTACCTTGGACATTATGTTAAGACCCAATCTTATGGAAGATTCTTTGTCCAATGGTACACTCGATCATGGGTACACCTGGGTCATCCTTTTTAGCAAGGAATGGTGAAGCAAGGAGGTGGTCGTACTCTGATCAAAGTGTGTTGATCATATTAACTAATTCTTCTTGAGGCTACCCGGCCTTGTTCTTCCTCCTTCTCATGTTGTTCTTCTTCTTGGTCACTGTTGCCTCTTCAGGCAGGTATGGCGTCTATGGATGTTGAGGAGATTGTAGGATGCAGTTCTCAAAATAAAACTTCTCCTTTATATCCTTTATTGTGAAGCAGATCTTGGCACTGTCCGTGTAGATGATGGCTTTCGCGGTGCTTAGGAAGGGTCGACCCAAAATGATGGGTGCCCTTTCATCTCCACCTATTTCCAAAACCACAAAGTCTATGGGAACATATGATTGTCCCACTCGAACAATGGCATCTTCAAGAACTCCCTTGGGGTAAAGCTGCCAACACATCTTTGTGTACAACAAAGTATCTCTATTAATTCGATCATAAATTACCTTAGGCATGATGTTGACACTTGCTCCAAAGTCACAGATAATGTCTTGGAAAATATGCGGTCTAATGGTGATGGGGATGATAGATCTTCCTAGATCGCTCTTCTTTTCTGGCAATCCACTTTCACGTCGATGGTTGTATATAATAATATGTTGAATTATGAATATCAACAAGATTTTGCAGTTTCTAGATCTTCTGGTTGCCTCAGAATCTTACCTTTGTTGGACGGAGGAACAGCAGCTGCCCATTGAGCCATTTGAGATTCTATCATTTTATTAAAGCTATGTTGGTTCTTAATGGCAGAAGCAAAGCTATCCATTTTGTTATTTATGTCCTCTAGAATTTTATCATTGGTAGCTACCTTTCTCGATAATCTCTCTATAAGTTTGGATTGGCCAGTAATTAATTCTCTCAAGGGTGGTTGATTGAAATTATTAAAATTATTACCTTGATAGTTACCTTGGTAATTACCTTAGTAGTTCGGTCTCTATTGTTGGTTTCATCCTTGATTCTATTAAGGATGAAAGTAGTTGCTGTTGTTGACAAAGTTCACATCCTCTTGGGTTTCAGGACAGCTATTCCCTGAATGCCTAGTATTTCCACACTCTTCATATGTCATGCAAGAATCATGAATGCACATGACTTCTTGCTTCTCATTGGCTCAATCTTCAAGCTTCTTCATCAGCAGGTCCATCTTGGCAGACAACATGTCTACCTCCTTGAGTTGATGCATACCTCCACCTCTCTTATGGGTCTGAAGACGTTCTTCATTTCAACCTTGGTTGAAGGCTATCTTCTCCACAAGAACTATTACAGCTAGTATGGTGAGTGATAGGAATGCACCTCCAGCAGCAGTATCCATAGTCTCATGGGTACTGTTAGTCAACCCATGGTAGAAAGTCAGCATGAGTAGCCAATTCTCCATCCCATGAGAAGGGCATTTTGTAATGTAATCTTGAAAGTGTTCCCATGCCTTAGGGATAGATTCATCATGTTGTTGCTAAAAGCTTGAAATTCTCCCACGCGGAGCATTGGTCTTGCCTGTGGGAAAGAACTTTGCTAGGAAGGTAGTGGAGTAGTTATCCCATGTAGTATTTCTATCTTTGTTGGCGTAGAACCATTGCTTTGCCTACCCTAAGAGTGAGAATGGGAAGAGGCAAAGTAGTATGGCATCTTGGGTCACTCCTTTGATGATGAAAGTGCTATAAATCTCCAAAAAGTGTTGGAGATGTGCACTCGCATCTTCATGTCCCTTTCCACAAAATTGGCTTGCTTGCACCATGTTGATGAGGGCTAGCATGAGCTCGAATCCATTGTCTCCAACATTGACTATTGATCCAGTACGGATGTTGGTCGTAGTTGGAG
The DNA here is from genome assembly GCF_019320115.1 of Miscanthus floridulus. Taxonomy (NCBI): domain Eukaryota; kingdom Viridiplantae; phylum Streptophyta; class Magnoliopsida; order Poales; family Poaceae; genus Miscanthus; species Miscanthus floridulus. Next base: position 71,140,258 of record NC_089583.1, on the reverse strand, counting down.
CAAAGAATTCATGGAGAGTCCTGTTACCATGGCTTCAAATTTAGGTGTTAAGCTTCACCTTATCTAGTTGTCTTCCGACTTTAAAGCTGGAACTTCTTGAGTTTAGCTCTAGTCCTCCTGATTAATGCTTCTAGATCTTCAACGTAGTTTGTTGGAAGGTCAAAACCGGTCATACATTACCCTGCATAAGATACACAAGTAGACAAAACAAGGGTAAGCCTGCTTGAGGAGAGATCAATGGTTTTCCTCGATCACATCAATAAGTATAAGTTTATCAATACTTCCTTTGCCTAGCTACCTTCCCTGACAATGGCGCCAGAAATGCTTGTTGGTATTTATTAACTTGTCACTTGTTTAGTAGCCACCTATTATAAACATATATCTCCTAACAATACTTTACTATGTTGACATCCCTAGTGATGATGCCAGAGATGCTTGTTGGTATAACATAGCATTACTACTAGAATAATACTAGGTAGTTCTTTATTAATTTATGTGACTAGGAAGAATATAAATATATGAATGAAAAGGAGCTACAAGCACACAGATAATTATACCATTGTAGCACTTCAACTAGGAGTATTCTAGGTATCGTTATTTATATTTTTACCATAGGGAAGGTCTAGCATAGACATGTATTGATAACTTATACTATTGATGGAGAAGTAAACTATAACCAATATTCTACTCATAACAGGGGTAAGTCAAAGAATAAGATATATATACGATAAGTATTGATCATCAATAATGATAAATCACTCAGAGTACTCCTTTCTATGGCATTAGCATGGTCAGGTAGAATATTAGAGGAATAATTCCTAAGTCATTCTTAATTACAAGTCAAAACATACATTGATTAGTGCAATTACACCTAGTAGTTATGGCTAAGGTTATCTTTATATCTACACATAAGGGATACTACTAAGGAAGATTAGAGTTTGTTCTTCCTTCATAAATGGACCCTACTTGCACCAATATTCGGGAAGTGGACTACAAAGGACTCAACGGGAGTGTCACATCCACGATCTACCACATGACCCAGAATATAGGGTGTATCCATAGGTAAACAATGTATAAGCACCATGCTTACACAATGTCAACCACCCACCCTGTATACTTTAGAGTGAGCGCTATATGAACTTATGCATAAACATAATGATAAACTAGCTATACTAAGTATATAATCAAAGTAGACATTGAACATTATAACGAAGAACATGAATAAGATGAATACTAATATTGTCATAACAATTGTAACTAGCATATAAAAATAATGGAGGTATAAAAGAGAGGGGGTACAAAGATTATACCAAACCACATTCTTGACAAGATCAGGAATCCAAGCAAAGCCTGCTTGCCTCCCTCTAAACCTAGCCTAACTAGCAATGCCCTAGAATATGGTGGAGTTCTGAGGATGATTAGGGTTTCTATCTTCTCAAATGACTTGATGACTGGGGTTATGCCTTGGGGGTGTGGCAGGGGCTAGTATATATAGGCCGAAGCATCCAACATGAGCCCTTGGATCAAACCAACTTTAAGGACGACATAGATGCAACATAGAAGGCGGTGGAGAACCGATAGTGCAACACGGAGGCTGATAGTGGGCCCTAGGGGCTGGTCGACCAGCAGGTGGGGCCGGCCGACCCTACCTAGTAGCCTCTACCTCTCTGCCTCAGCATGGAGTCCTCTTGAGTCTTCTAGAGTCTTCTGGTGTCCGTTTCGCTGTGGATAAGCGCGATTAAATCTGACATGTAGGTCCACCTTGATGGTTTTCTGAATAAACCCTACAGAAAATATAGATTCACCAAAACTCATAAAATTTGTTAGTTTAAACCCCTAGACCTTTGTTGGTGATTATATTTATGCCCTTATGTATGTTATATTAATGGTTTATAATGGTTGTTAACTACCGTCAATAGCTTGCAACCCCAAGTGTACTGATAGCGTAAAATTCGCTTCGCCATCTTATTGACTAATCACTTGCTTTAGTGTTGTTGTAGAATTTTTTAATAGGTTATTCACCCCCCTCTAGCCATTAGGACATTTCAAAGGTAGATGCAAAATTCTATTGAAGGGATTGTGACGCCTAAGAGGGGGGGTGAATTAGGCAACTTAAAATTCTAACTCCAAAACTATGGCCTCTTTTTGTAATCCTAGCAAAACATATGCAATAGATAAACTATCTAGATGTGCAACTACGGTTTTGCTAGTGTGTTGCTATCTCTACCACAAACGTAGTAAAGTAATCAATGTAAATGCGGAAGCTAAAGAGCAAGGTAGAGATATGCAAACTCCCATCGATGACTCCGATATTTTTACCAAGGTATCGAGAAGCGCGCAAGCTTCTCCCTAGTCCTTGTTGGAGCCCCACATGAGAAATCCCTCTCAAGGGCCAAGCTCCTGGTCGGGTAACTCTATGGATAGCCTCGGGCCTTCCCCACGTGCAAGTGGGTCTCCGACGTGCCTTCCGGCAAGCCTCTCCTGAATGCTCCCTACCATCTTTACTATCAAGCTTCCGGCCAAAACGCCGTGGGCCTTGTTCCCTCTGGTACACGGTGGCGGACACACCACAAACTTGGTTGGTGTGATCTCACCAGACTATAAGCCCCTCCGATGTACAACAATGGTGCTCGCAAGCACCGAGTGGTAAGAGGTATGCAAACCTCACTAAACACTAGGCCTAAACCTAGAGCAAGTGCATAAGCGATGGTCTAATCAACCTAAGCACTTCGCAAAGCACCTATGCTAATCACCTGATAAAACACTAAGCACTATGCAAGTAGAGATCACTAAAATGGTGTATCAACACCCTTGGTATGTTTCCTCAACTCCACTCAGCTCAAATGGCCGGTTGGGGGTTGTATTTATAAGCCCCACTGAGAAAGTAGCCGTTGGGGATGAAATCCCGCTTTTCTGCTACTGACCGGATGCTAAACTCGTCCTGACCGGACATGTCCGGTCATCCCGACTGTTGGAGCCATGAATCACTGATCGGACGCTGCTAGCGTTCGGTTGACTGCCACCGAACGCGTCCGGTCGACTGCCACTAGAAGCGTCCGGTCGTAGTTTCGCCGCTCTAGAACCTCTCTGTACTCGATCGGACACTGTTGCTCTATGTCTAGTCGGTTGCCGCCAGCGTCTGGTCCAGCGTTCGGTCGCCTCTGCGAGCTCGTTTCTTCATGATCTTGCATACGGCTTGGTTCCTATCTTCATGCTTGGACTTTGCTTGATATCTTGGGTCTTCTCTTGTGCTCCTAAGGTCTTGCTTACACTATTGATCATCGGATCATCACATCGCCTTCGTCCAAGTCACGTCTTGCACTCTATTGAACTACAAAACAATCACTTACAAATTCATTAGTCCAATTTGGTTGTGTTGTTCATCAAACATCAAAATCCAAATGGGCCTAGGGTCCATTTTCCTTACAATCTCCCCCTTTTGGTGATTGATGACAACATGACCAAAGCAAGTAAATAATAAAATTTTTGAATTTAAAACTATCTACTTGCTAGGATGCAATGCAAGGGACAAGATTATATGATGCTAAAAGATACTCTATGTAAGATACTACATGCAAATGTATCTTGCCCTTGCAAGTGTCCCCATGTGGCATTATGGATTTAAGCCTGGCTTCCTACAAATTCTCCCCATTACTTAGACTAATCCATAATCCATTGTCCTCCCTTTCTTAGATCATTACCATTTGTAGACCAATAGGTCCTAAAAATGATGCTTGCTTTTGGTCCTCTAAATTCTCCCCCTTTGGAATCAAACACCAAAAAGGAAGACATTAGTAGCACAAGGGAGAGTCAAACTTTGTGATCCTTTGTAGGTAGAGTGGAATAGATCACAAAATTTGACTCTCATATTATATAGACTAAGCTCCCCCTAAATATATGCATACATATGGTAGAAGGCAAAGCATATGCATAATTAGCAAATTATTGCTCAAGGGAATTTAATCTATATAATGCATGAAGAAAGCATATAAATATCAAAATGAAATCAACATGATGATATCGGTTTAGAAATATCACATGTGAAAACCAATTTGATCTCTACCACTTGCAATAGATGTTGGATATTTGAAGTATGATGCTTAACTTCAGGGACTCCATTTTCCTTGCAATGAGACTACTACACACATGATAAACTTGAAAAGTTGTTAGTCTCAAAGCATCCCACTTGTAGAATAACCTTCCCCTAAATTTGTGCACACAAGTGTGGAATACTTGTAGGAAACGTGCACATTGATTTTAGAATCAAAATACCATTTGAAAGATGACATCACATGAATGTGAGGATCATTTTCAAAGATGATATTTGGGAGAGACTATCTACAATTCAGACTTCAGCACATATTAGATGAATAATTTGAAAGACAAGCTATGTGTCGTGCTCCTAAACAATTTTAAACCATACAGGTTTGCTCCAAGGGTTAAGAATGAAACCGAGCAATCCTACCATAAGATATACGTAGTGTATGCATGACAAAAGATATAAGCATGCAAATACAAACCTAGGCATGAATAGTAACTAGTATGCTTAAAGATGCAAATTTGTAAGAAATACCAATTGAAAGAAGTACCAATTTTAAAAGTAATGACATCTAGTTACCTAACATGGGAAGGGGAATTTGGGTCCACAGTATTCACTAACCCACTTGGCAATGACTTTGTCCATCATGATGCACCCCATGAAATGCACCCACGCTTTGCCAAGTCTCCAAATTCCCCGAAGTCCATTGGACTTCTCACTTCCCTTTTGGGATCCAAACCTTCTTGGTGCTTTTCATGTTGGAAATTATTTCCTTTGGCACCCACAAGCGTTTGACCCCATTGTTGGCTTGCTTGTTCACCTTGATGGCCACCACCTTGTCATTTTTCTTCTTCTTCAAGAGATAAGGTGTGGAGCCTTCTTATCCACCTTGTTGGTGTAGGTGTTGGAGAGCTTGCTTGTTTGCTTCTTCTCCTTCTTCTTTGCTCCTCCCCCATTCTTCACCTTGCACTCATAGGACTTGTGACCTTCCTTGTGGCACATGTAGCAAACCACGGTTTATCCTTCATCAAGCTTCTTCACTCCCTTGACGGTGTTATCTTGATGAAGTTGGGTTTTCTTCATCTTGCCTTTCACTTGTGTCAAGTCCTTGGTGAGTCAGGCTACTTCTTGCTTGAGTTGCTCATTCTCCTTTGCAACCTCTTGTGTGCAAGTATCTACAACAACTTTCTCAACACAAACTTCGTTGCACAAAGGTGAGTCTAAACATAAATTATTGCAAGAAGTAGAGGCATCCTTTTTAGACATGTTAAAGATGGAATTTTTCTTTTTAGATGCCTTGGGGGAGGGTTGTACTAACGGCTTCAAGATTAGCAACTTTATTAGTTAGCTCATCACAATGTTTGCACATGGTTTCCATTTTTGCAAGCAACCTTTTATAAGCATCTTGTGAGCTAGCTAACTTTTCTTTTAATTTTTCATTTTTCTTTACAAGTTTCTCATCATTGATTGTGCATTCATTTGTTATTGCACTAGCGTTAAGTTGCTCAATTTTAGTAGATAGTTCAACATTAAGATTAGCAAAGTTCTCATATTGTTCAAGCAAAGTTTTGTATGCTTCTTGTGAACTATCTAGCTCTTCTTTTAAACTCTTGAGCTTCTTTTGTTGACTAGTGCAAACTTTAGCATATTTAAGATTTTGTTGCACAATTTCATGATAAGAAGGCATATCATCATCACTATCACTCTCACTAGAGGATGAGCTTTCATTACCTCATGCCATAAGGCACACACTAGAAGAGCTTGATGATGAGTGCTTGCGGCCTCACCTCTTGTGATGGTGTTCTTCTTCACTTGAAGAATCATCCCATGATCTTATTGATGTGAGGGCTTGGTTCTTGCATGCCTTCTTCTTTGTCTTGGGTGTGGGCTTATTTAGACAAACTTCCACAAAGTGCCCCAACTCGCCGCATAAATACCATCCTCTCTTTCTTTGCTCATTTCTTTGATTAGTGAAAATAAGATCATGAATTTGGATGGGCACACCCTTGACATTGAGCCTTTGGATCATCTTCTCCACCTTGTTGATTAATTTGATTGATTCTTCATCAAGGTCAGAGGCGAAGGAGGAAGACTGATCATCATCACTTGAATCTTCGTCGTCATCATCATCGTCATCTTCGTCTTCGTCTTCACTTGAGGAGCTTGAGCTTGAGCTTGTCTTAACTTACTTACCCTTCATCTTCTTTTTCTCGCCACATGCAAGAGCTTTGCCTTTGCTTCATGAAGAGGCTTCTTCTTGACCCATCTTACGTGATATTTCAAATGCCACTAACTTGCCAATGACAATGCCCGGGGTCATGGTGTTCAAGTTCTCCATGTTGTGAAGAATGGTGATGATGCTTGCATATTTCTTTTGTGGTAGCATAGAGATGATCTTCCTCATGATATCCGCATCATCTAGCTTTATTAATCCTATTGAATGGAGCTCATTGATAATTAGATTCAAACGAGAATACATATCATGAACAAGCTCATCATCATTCATTGTAAAGGAATCATAATTTTGTTTAGCTAAACAATGTTTTTGCTCATGGACATTACTTGTGCCGTCATGGAGCTCTTGGAATTTTAACCAAATTTCATGTGCCATATTTAAAGTGAACACTTGGTTAAACACATCCATGCTAAATGATTCAAACAAGCAATTTTTAGCTCTAGCATTAAAATGCATTTCTTTTTCATCACTCTTTGTGGGTTTTTTGGGATTCTTGATGGGTTTCACCCCGTCACGAGTGACTCTCCATACACCCAAATCAACCGCCTCAAGGTGGCAAGTCATTCTAGCCTTATAGTAAGGGAAGTTAGTGCCATCAAAGTGTGGAGGCCTAAAGGTATCCATCCCAACCACTCTAAGTAGCGTCGGCTCAACGGTAGTTAAACCAAAGGTCCAAATTTGAGCCAACCGGCTCTGATACCAATTGAAGGGATCGTGACACCTAAGAGGGGGTGAATTAGGCAACTTAAAATTCTAACTCCAAAACTATGGCCTCTTTTTGTAATCCTAGCAAAACCTATGCAATAGATAAACTATCTAGATGTGCAACTATGGTTTTGCTAGTGTGTTGCTATCTCTACCACAAACATACTAAAGTAATCAATGTAAATGCAGAAGCTAAAGAGCAAGGTAGAGATATGCAAACTCCCATCGATGACTCCGATATTTTTACTGAGGTATTGAGAAGCGCGCAAGTTTCCCCCTAGTCCTCGTTGGAGCCCCTCACAAGGAATCCCTCGCAAGGGCCAAGCTCCTAGTCGGATAACTCCATGGATAGCCTCGGGCCTTCCCCACGCACAAGTGGGTCTTCGACATGCCTTTTGGCAAGCCTCTCCCGGATGCTCCCCGCCGTCTTCACTATCAAGCTTCTGGCCGAAACACCGCGGGCCTTGTTCCCTCCGGTACACGGTGGTGGCCACACCACAAACTCGGTTGGTGTGATCTCATAAGACTACAAGCCCCTTTGATGTACAATAATGGTGCTCACAAGCACCGAGTGATAAGAGGTATACAAACCTCACTAAACACTAGGCCTAAACCTAGAGCAAGCGCATAAGCGGTGGTCTAATCAACCTAAGCACTTCGCAAAGCACCTATGCTAATCACTTGATAAAACACTAAGCACTATGCAAGTGGAGATCACTAAAATGGTGTATCAACACCCTTGGTATGTTTCCTCAACTCTACTTAGCTCAAATGGCCGGTTAGGGGTTGTATTTATAAGCCCCACTGAGAAAGTAGCCGTTGGGGATGAAATCCTGCTTTTCTGCTACTGACCGGACGCTAAACTCGTCCTAACCGGACGCATCCGGTTGTCCCGACCATTGGAGCCGCGAATCACTGATCAGACGCTGCCAACATCCAGCCGACTACCACCAGACACGTTCGGTCATAGTTTCACTGCTCTGGAACCTCTCTGTACTCGATCGAACGCTGCTATTCTATGTCCAGTCGGTTGCCGCCAGCGTCCGGTCCAGCGTCTGGTCGCCTCTACGAGCTCATTTCTTCGCGATCTTGCATACGGCTTGGTTCCTATCTTCATGCTTGGACTTTGCTTGATATGTTGGGTCTTCTCTTGTGCTCCTAAGGTCTTGCTTATGTTGTTGATCATCGGATCATCACGTCGCCTTCGTCCAAGTCACGTCTTGCACCCTATTGAACTACAAAATAATCACTTGCAAATTCATTAGTCCAATTTGGTTGTGTTGTTCATCAAACACCAAAATCCAAAGTAAATGGGCCTAGGGTCCATTTTCCTTACATGCCCAACATGTAATTGGGCCTCTTTTGTCATGTTTAGCATAAAGAAAAATATAATAATAAAGAAAATGGTCAGAAAAACCAAAGATTGTGTAGGGCCATAATTTGGGTGTACATGCTTGCAAAAAAAATTCAAGCCATTTGGACATAGGTGGAATAGGAATATGAATGCGTGAATTTATTCTATTTAAAAAAAGAAAAAAAGATTATATATAATCATCACTGTCGTTTTTAGGAAACTAGCAGTGATGGGCTAAAACCGACAGTGATGGTAACTACTGACAGTGATGGTAACTATCATTGTCGGTTTAACTTTGAAAACCAACAATGATAACTATATTTTAAAAAAAATTAAAAATGTACCCAGCCTTAGGTTCGCGCACGGGTCTTGGGGTCCAAAGTAGTGGGCCTTAACTGCTGCGCTATCATAGTAGTTGCGTTAGCTATAGTTTTTAACTTTCTTTTATTTAGATATAGTGTAGTAAATTTATATTCAAAAATAAAACAAAATTAAAAAATTTGGCCCGCCCAGGGTTCGAACCCAGGTCTCAGGCTCAAAAGTGTATAGACTTAAACATTGCGCTAGGATAGTAATTGCATTAGTGTTAGTTTTTTATTTGCTTTTATTTAGTTATAGTGCAGTTAGGTGATTAAAAAATAAATCAAAAAGTTTGGCCCGCCTGCGCTACACAGGGTTCAAACCCGGACCTCGAGGTATAGAGTGCGGTGCCTTGACCGTTGCGGTAGAAGTATGCGTTCATAAGGAACTCGAAACTACCTCTACATAAAGGCTAAGCGGAACAAGCAGTGCTGCAGCTCATCATTGCCGGTTCTAGGCTACCATTGGCAGTGATGAGGCTTCATCACTGTCGGTTTGGATTGGCCACTGGTAGTGATGCGCCATCACTATATAACCAGAGCACGCGCTAGCGAAATATTTCGCCCTCTTTCGAACGCCTTCGTCACTCTCTTCCTCACACCGGTGAAGCACCGCCTCCACCTACCCTGCCTCCTGCTGCGCTCGCACCCTCCTCTTCCTCCACGCCGGTGATCGTTCTTCACCGTGCGACCGGCGGTCCCAAGCGAGGAAGCCGCCCGACGTCATGCCTCGCCCCGTGGTCCTTCACACCGTGTTGCTCCACACCGTCGTGCCATCCCCCGCGCCACCATCCGATGCCTGATGCCCATGTCTTCCTCGACACCGCCTGACGATATCCATGCCATGTCGGCGCCCTTGTCTTCCTCGACACCACCAGACCACCAACATTGCCCATGCCCTCATCTAGTCATCCACACCGATCATGCCCTCGTCCACGCCTGTATCTACCAAAGTCGCCCATGAACCGAGGCCCTTAGGAGCGCATGGAGAGCTACAACCGCCCCTCCCCCATGGTGAGTGCCTTTGGCTAGGCCCCTTAGGTGTTTGCTAAAATGCCCATGAGGATGACAGCAGCCTATTTATCCTTTTTTCTCTATATTTCATGTAGAAACACTTCAAATTTCCTTAGTAGCAAATGTTCTTTGATCTGGCGAACAAATTGGCTTAAAACACTATGGTCATTTGAAGCATGGTTGAATACATACTAGTGCTCAAACATACATTGAAATGAGTTAGATGTTGAAATTCATGATTTAGTTGTGTTGGAAATTAAAGTTTAAATATTTGAATATAGTCTACAACTTTGCTCGATACACTAAACTTAGTTTGCTTGGTCTACAACATATTTGAATGGCATAGCACTATCAACCTAATTTTGTTAAATGTATAGGCAACCATGGCATGGTATGTAGTGTATGTTGGTCGGGTGCCTAGGATCTACCTTACCTTGGAAGATTGCTATGCTCAAGTCAATCAATATCTAGGTAATTGTTACAAAAAATACAACACAGAAGTTGAAGGTTTGAGGGCCTACTATGGTCCAATGAGTGCAAATTATGGCCATCCGCCAGCACCGGAGATTGAAGAGGAGCCACCCGCCGAAGATATGAAGATTAGGAGAATTGCTCCTTAGTCTTGGAAAGGTACCATGCTTTTATTTGTGGCTATGGTCATTACTTTTCTTATTTGGAAGTTGATGTAGACTTTGTTTCATAGTAGGTGGACTTTGTTGTATGGAGCCAATCAAACAATGCATTTGTTCTACATGAACAGTATGTGAACTTATTATTAGACTTTGCATTAAATCTCTATTAGTTGGGTAATATATATGCACAAATGCTACTAGTAGTTGTACGCAGCCAAAACTGACCACGATCATGTCACAGCCATGACTCGTAGTCACCCATTAACCCATCACCCAAGAACCAATAGGCAACAACAAACAGCTGATGTCGATGGGACGGGAGAGCCACATGATCCGACAAACAGTGGCGGTGACAATCAGGACAGTGAGAATGAGGTACCACGGACCCCTACCACTCTTCTCCAGCTAGATCAAGATGACCAAGATGACTAGGTAACTTAGGTATCATGTGACTAGTTAGCCACACATGCTAATTAATTGAGAGGCTATTAGCTTACTTGGTGTCTCCAGCAGGAGGTTCAGTCAACCAAGCAGCCAGATGGTTCGAGTAGTAGCAAGGCTAGAACCAAGTGAGGCATGTCACAGCTTCCTACTAGTAGGAATGCATACTGGCACATCACTGAGTTCGACCAAGTCGGAGAGCCGTTCGCACCTAAAAAAGTTGTGTCCAAATACAAGACTATCATCAGGGCACTTGTAAGGGACTACATCCCAATTAAGTATAGGAAGTGGATTGGGAAAGATGACCCATGGAGGGTTCCTGAAAGTGAGAACGATGACATATGGGAGAAATGGATCCCATAGTATTTCACTTTCTCATAGGACTATGATAAAGAGCAAGTCAAAAAAAAGCAAAAGAAATCATGGGGACATGCTTCAAGACTTTCAAAGGGACATTGTACAAGAAATTTATCCTCGAGGATAAAGAGCCAAATTGGTATGGTGGAGAGTATGCCAAGCAGAAGGACTTCTGGCAGGAATTTAAGCAATACAGGCAATCCGAGGAGTACTTGGAGCTGAGTAGGAAGAATAAGGAGAACTCACTTAAAGCAATGAATCCTCATAAACTCGGCTCTCATGGCTACGCTAGTAAGATGGATGAATTTGAAAGTGAACTTGAGGAGGTGGAACGCCTTGGCATTGAGCCTGAAACTGCCAATTGGAAGCCCAGATCGATATATTTCTATATGGCGAGAGGGGTACACCATGGCCTAGATGGGAGCTTTAGCTCCACAAATCTAGCCATGAGTAGCCTCGTCCAGAGGATCTCTGAGGTAAATGATGAGGTGACAAAAGGGACCCGCACAACTAATATGGAGAATGATGTGCTCACCCAAGCACTTGAAAACAAGGAGCACCATGGTCACACTAGAGGAGCTAGTCTTGTTCCTTGGAAAATAGCATTTGAGGAAGAATCTTTCACTTATTGGAGCTGCTAGAGGGGTAGAGCAGCACAAGAGGTAGAGTATATGAGGGTTCTGAAAGAGATGGAAGACAAATTCAAAAAACAGATTGATGAGAGGGTTCAAGAAAAAGTCAATGTACTTATGGCATCCATGGGATCAGGAGTAGTACCACAAGAACCTGTTCTGACTAGCTTTAGCCCACAGTTCAAGGGTCGCAGCAGCTGTGGATCGACCATGTTCAACGATGAAGAGGTGAATGCGCCTCATCCAATGGATGGCATCACTGAACCCATCATTGTTAGGCTATACACCTGTTAGCAATAGGCAACTGACAAGGTGGCAGTCGACATGGCCTGGTCTACGGGCGACAGGACCATTAATGGCCACCCAATTCCACCAGGGTATGCCCACATCAGCATTGATAATATACTTGATAAGAAGTATAACAAGATGCACATTGATTACCCCATACAGAAAGACAGGCAACACCGTGTTCAGAACTAGGGCACGCATGTGGCCTGGCGCAAGCGCTTCATTAAGCTAGATCACCAGTTGTCTTTGGATGAAGATAAGGACAATGGCGAATCTTTGCCACCCAGAGATGATCACTCACCATCTCCCAACAGAGGAGATCACTCTACCTTCCCTCCTCTCTTGCCATCACTCCCAAGAAGATAGAAGTCTCCTTCTCTTCCTCGTCCTCTTCCATCTTCATCAGCCCCAATGAAAGAGAAGACTCCTCCTCCTCCTCCCTCTTCATCAGCCCCAAGAAAACTTAATTCTCATTGTCCTCCTCCTCTACAACCGCCCAAAACAAGATCTAGGGCATCCTCGTAGTCGCAGAAAAGGTCCTTAGATTCGGTCGCTAATGCTCCTAAAGTGGACCAACAAAAAAAGAAAAGGACGATGAGTGGCAGCGTTATAAACTTGATGAACCCAAAAAAGCCAGAAGAAGCCTCCAAGTAAGATAAAGTTAGATTCTAGAATCTATTTGCCTCATTGCCTAAGTGGAGGGTGCAGTCCAAATTCAATAAGCAAACAGAGTAGCAGAATCAATTAAGAGTTGAAGAAATACACCATGAAGATCAAAGGAGGATAAACAAGATTGTTGAAGACAACCCTGAATTAACCAGGGATCAAGCCACGAACATCTATTATGATTCACTAGCATATGAGATGGCAAGACCGGCAATGCAGTTTCAAAGAGGCAATTTCTTGGTGGAAGAGGAGGAGTATATAAATTTGACAACATATATGCGTGACTTGCATGATTATTACATGGCCCAAACACTTGAGATGGAGCAGACGGGTTTTGAATATATTATCCTAATGAAGAGAAGCACTTTGATGGTTGTGAGTGCTTGTTTCAACTATTCCAGAGACGTGATCTCGATACATAAATATTAACGTTGTGGACTATATAAGTACCCTACTCGCACGATATTATAATTAACTACTCTCTTGATACACAAATAGTTAACGACTGTACATTCCCCATGAATTATGCATGTGTGTAGCAAAACATTGCTTCAAAACAAAGTACAGTCATATGTCTTTCCAAGACCCCGAGCTAGTCAACGAGAGAACATGCCGAGGTATGTATGGAAATAAATTGGAAGGTCTGACGAAGACATTGACTACCATTTTCAAAAATTTCAAGATGAATAATAAAACCAAAATACTTATAGCCTACAACTGTGAGTATGTGTTCTCTACTCTTATTTTTATGCTTGTTTTTTGTAGTTACAATTATTCGTTAACTTTAGTTTTGTGATTGCAACAACCATTTTGTCTTCATTGTTATTGATATGAAAAGAAATCGTATCAAGGTGTGGGACTCAAAGAAAAATGTTCTTTCTTTGCTCAATCCCCTAGTCGAAGTGCTTAATGCATAAGCAAACCTAATAATATATTATTTTCTAATCGCACATAGCACATTCTAATTTTGCCCCTTTTCTCACACTTTATAATGTGGCACAATGTCCAGGCAAGAATGGTCGGTGGGACAAAGGTCCCATTCTAGGTTGCACCAATGCAATTGGAGACCCTAAACCAGCCGGCGGGGAACAATGATTGCGGGTTCTACGTAATGTGGGCAATGCTTCGCTACCTCGACATAAAATCGGAGGCGGCAGATGATTTGGTATCTGTTAATTCAACAAAACAATCTACTTATTTCTCTAACATTTTTGTCTTTCAAAATCAGTTTTTTAATGACAGCGCAAGAAATTTAAACACCAAAGGCTGTTATCACTGGAGGTCATAGCACTGTCATCGGAGCTAGCAGCATTCATCGTATTGGAGTGCTTAGAAAAAAAGGAACATTCTCCATTGCACAGTCCATGAAGTACAAGACAGAGCGGCTCGCTAGACTATTGTAATTTCTTTTTTACTTCAAGGGATCAAGAGCTTCATAAGTACATTTGAACTGTAACCATAATATTTGTAATGTTTAGTGTTGATGGGTCTGTCGTCTACGTAGCGGATATAAAGCGAAACCCAATTCCACAAAAAAATAAAATAAATTATAAAACAATAAAACGTGAAAAAGAGATCACTACCGGTTAGCACTAAACCGACAGTGATGTTAAAGAGGGCATTGCCAGCTTGAGACACGAGTCGACGGTGTTGCTCAAGACATCATTGTCGGCTTGACATACAAACCGGCAGTGTTGTTGAAGCCATCACTACTGGCTTGAGCTACCATCCGGTAGTGTTAGCTTGAGCAACACTGTCGGCTCGGGCCACGAGCCGGCAGTGTTGGCTCAACTGGACACTGCCGGGTGGTGCCAGGAACCAACGCTCTTTCCTGGACATCACTGGCGGTTTTGAGTTATCGGCAGTGATGTGCACATCACTGCCGGTATGTCATTGTTGATTCAAATTCCGGCAGTGAAGGAAGATTTTAAACCGATAGTGATGTTCTGGTCTGAGGTAGTGATGGTGAAGCACAACATAAGCGTGCAATCTAGTCTAGGTGTCTAGCTATGACGAGGGCACATGGTTAGGTGTCTAGCTATGACGAGGGCACATGGTCAAGTGTTTGACCTATTCGGCTATAGCCCTTTTGCTTGTTTATTTGTAGCACATTGTTAGATAGCATAGCTATAAGACTGCCAAAAGAACGGCTCGGCCTGGCCTAGTTCCAACCCACAGGTTCAGCAAGCCACCCAAGCAATGCACTAGGCTGGGTTAGCCCAACATGAGTAGCAACAAAGCACAAAAGCAAGAAGCACAAATTACAAATTAGGAAGTCATTCTCATTATATTACAAATTCATCATTCATCCATACATTCATAGTTCATACATAAATCGAATTGAATCTATTTTTCGCATTGTCGCCTTCGTTCACTTGCCGAGGCTGCGCCGCCTATGCCTTCATGCGCTAGCCAAGGCCGATCCATGTGCTATCTAGGGCTCGGCCACTGAGGAAATAGGAGGGAAGTAGAAGCCCTTGGTTGGTGCGCAGAGGAGAAGGTGAAGAAAGAGCTAAGAGGAGGAGAAGGCAGTGATGGTAGAGGAAGGGTGAGTTAGGGTTTGTTTTTTTTAGGACCGAAGGTTTTATATATGGGATGAGGTAACATGCCGTTTTTAGGACACCATTTAATCAAGCGCGCCATGGTACCTAGCAGGCCCAAGCATGTCACACGCCATGGCCCGACTGGCATGAGCATGAGTAGGAGCAAATTAGGCCATGCTGTGCTTGGGCCGGTACCAAATCTCGTGCTAACCAAATGGCCTCTTGCCTTTTTGTACATCATCTATACCCATGTTTGGCACCCGCTTATTCTTGTGGCATGTGGTATGTAGACATGGTGCTTGGTTGCATCTCCTGACTAGATAGAACAACAACTAGCAAAGGCAAAGCTAACTGTTCGGTTTAGGTGTTAACCGCTATAATCATTTACAATTATTTCGAAATATGTGAGAATGCTATCAAATATTTGATGTAAAAAATATGAATGAAATCACATGGTACTTAGAAAAATATGGGCAAAACCACATGGGAATACGGGTCTTCTTATAACTGAATTAACACTGTTAAATGTTATTGACGGAATAGGGGCAAACTTAGACTTCATTTCAAAGAAGCAAGAGCAAATTCACTCCATTGTAGGGGTATGAACATAAAACCCCCAATGATTTTATGATGCTTCACAGCCCAAACATTGTAGAAGTATTCGTCCCATCCTATAAGAGATATTTTGTTTTGACCTACGTTTGGTCCCGGTTTTAGAACTTTGACGATCACTACTATTAAAATTTTATTACAAAAACATAATGTGCATATTTGTCTTGAGAACATTTTTATTATCTCGTATTTAGGTACTATGGCTATATGCTAATACGAAACAACGGTAATGGCTAAAGTTAAAACCTGAGTATACTTGGGGGAAAAAAGCCAAGTGCATCAAGTAGTTATGGCACCGTACTTTTTTCTTTGATAAACAATTGCTACAATCTAAAATAACCTTGTGACGATCTCATTCACATCGAAATGAAAATCTCAATAGTCAACACCTAGTTGGTCTTAGTCGTGCGATGCTAAACCATAACATATAGAACAACATGGCACAAATAATATATTTTTCTCGTCGTTCAGAAAGAAAAAAAAAACTTTCTGCACAGCCAGCAATCGCGCGACATTTTATATTAGCCGCCATCCGGTCCTAATCAGCTAATCTAGACACAGCACGCACACACACACAAAAGACACAACGTGCCAAACACGAGACAGCGTGATTCACTCCACATCATCCTGTATCCAACTCCTATACTGTGTCTGTGTTCTGACAAGTGGGACCCGTGGGAAGTCCCCAACTACCTCGCCTAGTTCGCTTTTGCCTTTTGCCTGCTTGCCCAAGTCAACTTGCCAGCCTACCTGACTCCATCACTGACAGAACGCCCCACAGGTATGATGGCCCACATGTCACTATGCTACACGGCTGTACTCGGTCGAACCAAAGACGAGCGATAGAATACCCAGATCGCCGGTGGCTACTTGCTTGCTTGCTGACCAATGGCGGCCATTCCGAGCGGAGCGCCAGCCCAAGCCGGAGCTGAGCATCCGGCCTGAACAGGAGAGGCGAGAGCGTGGAGATCTCAGAAGCATGGGGCCGTCGGCGTGGCGGGAGGGGCGGCGGACGCTGGTGCTGGTGAACCTGGCGTCCATCATGGAGCGCGCTGACGAGGCGCTGCTCCCCGCGGTGTACCGGGAGGTGGGCGCCGCGCTGCACGCCACGCCCACGGGGCTCGGTGCTCTCACGCTGTACCGCTCCATCGTGCAGGCCGCCTGCTACCCGGTGGCGGCCTACGCCGCGTCCCGCCACAACCGCGCCCACGTCATCGCGCTGGGGGCCTTCCTCTGGGCCGCCGCCACCTTCCTCGTCGCCGTCTCCGACACCTTCCTCCAGGTCAGCCACCCGTCCGACCGCCATTGGATATGCCTTTGCTGCTTGCTTGTTCCATTCGTTACAAGAATCCATAGCGAGTGATGTGCTGCAGCGGTTAGAATAGAAAGATCAGATTGCATCAGGCATCTGTCTTTCGGTTTGGCTCCCAAACCCAAGCTCCAACATTTTTCTGCTCTTAGTTCATCAGCCTCAACCAATTAGTAGGTAAAATTTTGCTTAAGGAGGCGGGTATTTTCAAGAAATTGTGCCTTTATCCGGGCTGCAGCCTGTGAAAAGTATGCTTGAGGCCGTGAGTCAGGCCGGGAAAATGACAAACCGCCGTTTGGCCAATCTTCCGTTTTCAAAGTAGAATTCCTTGGTGAAGTAGGTGGAATTTTACACTTGACACTTGACTAAGTAACAACCTAGAAGCAGTCGCTTATCATCTCTTAAATTGCTCCACTCGACGTATAATGAGGGGGCAACGAAGTATTTCCTCCTCACAACCGATAGTGGCACTGAGTTACTGATGACGTTTTAGTTTTTCAGTATCCTTTCGACTAAATAGATGGCAGTCAAGGAATTTCTTAATACACATTCTTTGGGATCATACAAATGCATTATTTCCATGTTTCTGATTATAATAGTATACTGACACCACATAATTTTACTCCATGGAGACAGTACCTTCTTTCCAAAATCAAGGCATGACATTTTTAGACCAAACTTTTTTTTTCTCGAATACGCAAAAGCTTTGCGCATCTTTTGTATTAAGTAGGAGAAGTTTTTACACGACCCGCCGTCTTGCAGCGCACTAAGGAGGACAGGAATGAGTACATTTAAGCATAGCCTCCAAGACGTTCCTTGGCCTATTACTCACGCACTAAACAACCTAGTCTGGATGCGGGCAGACCTCTAGGCGCGATTGGTGCCGCGTCTCCTCGGCCGCACAGGCCACTCCGTGTCCGGGAAGAGCTCCCTCATTGCCTCGGCGTGCGATGGATTTAGCTGATCGACAAAGATGCTGTCATACTCCTCCTGCGCAACGATGGCCTGGTCCGCCCTTGCAGCATTCCGAGGCGCTTTAGACCAAACTAAATCCTTCTGTGCTCTTTTTCTTCAAATTAACCTGCACAATTGGTTAAATAAATTTGGAAAATTTTGTTCCAAGGGGACTCAGTGCAGTTATGAAGTGCTTCTCTCTATCCATTATTTGTCTCATACTCTCATTCCATGACAGTAATCTTAGCTGAACATATGGATACTGCCACAAAGGGTTACTCAAACTTTAATTCTTCTGCTCCTCCAGGTGGCAATTTCAAGGGGCTTGAATGGCATTGGTCTAGCTCTCGTCATACCAGCAGTCCAGTCGCTGGTGGCTGACTCTACCGACGACGACAACCGTGGCACAGCTTTCGGTTGGCTGCAACTGACCAGCAGCATAGGCTCCATATTTGGGGGATTCTTTGCCTTGATGCTGGCTCAGACTACGATCTTGGGGATTGAAGGATGGCGCATTGCCTTCCATCTCGTCGCAATCGTCAGTGTCATTATAGGCATCCTCGTGTGGTTCTTCGCTGTGGATCCCCATTTCCCCACAAACAATGCTGCCTCGCATGCTGCACCAGTCAGCCAAAAGTCTGCACTTGATGAAGCAAGGGAGCTCATCATTGAGGCCAAGTCCATAATCCAGATCCCAACGTTCCAAGTCTTCGTCGCGCAGGGTGTCAGCGGCTCATTCCCATGGTCAGCACTGTCATTCTTGTCCATGTGGCTTGAGCTCATCGGGTTCAGCCACGAGGACACCGCCATTTTCACGACGACCTTTGCTGTCGCCACCTCCATTGGTGGCCTTCTTGGTGGCAAGATGGGGGATTTCTTTGCGCAGCGATATCCGAACGCCGGGAGGATCATCCTGTCACAGATAAGCGCTGGCTCTGCTGTCCCTTTGGCTGCTGTTCTTCTGCTAGGCTTGCCTGATAATCCATCCAGATCCAGTGGTGTAGCCCACGGACTTGTTCTGTTCATCATGGGACTCATCATCTCTTGGAATGGAGCTGCTACAAACGGGTACGCCACACATTTCACCTTTTCAATTTTATAAAACGCTGGTTTAAAAACTTTGGTCTGTGTTACTGCAATGTTTTTCGTTGTCCGATGTTGAAAACTCTGTTGCGCAGCCCAATTTTTGCAGAGATCGTGCCCGAGAGGCAAAGGACAAGCATCTATGCTCTGGACAGGACCTTCGAGTCGATTCTAGCCTCGTTTGCGCCTCCTGTCGTTGGCTTGTTATCGCAGCACCTCTATGGTTTCAAACCGGACGACAAAGGGAGCAGCCCTGAACAGGACCGGGAGAACGCTGCGTCGCTGGCCAAGGCGCTGTACACGGCCATTTCCATCCCAATGGTTATCTGCAGCTCCATGTACACGTTCATGTACCGCACTTACCCTCGAGACAGGGAGCGTGCGCGCATGCAGTCCATGATTCAGTCAGAGCTAGATCAGATTGAGCTGGGCGGTTCGAGTTTAGGATGCGGCGACGACAGGTTTGAGCTCTTTGAATCGGTGCACGATGGTGATAAACCTGATGAGGTTGATGGCAGTTATGGTGCTGAAGGATCTGCTGAGGCCGATGCTGGCACTGAAAAACTATTAGGAAACCATGAGTTGTGACGAGCAAAAGAATCTTAGCTACAATGACCGTTCATGTTGAAGAGGATATTCTACCGATTTTAGGAACTTGTAACACAACAATCAATATGATTCACTAAAGTGACCATTCTTTGTTCTTCCATATCTTCGTTATGCTGCTACTGCTACTGCTACTGCTATGCTAGTATACAACATATCAACGGTACCAAAATGCCCATGAAGGCACTTCAATGTTCACAGAACGGAACTTTATTTTTGAGTTATATATACATAGCAGCGGTACCAAATGCCCATCTAATTTAAACAGCTTTTTGCTGAAAAGTCAAGTATAAAGTTCAACTCGCTTACTCCCTATAACAACTTCACTCAAATGCCAAATATTGAGGACGTGTTTTGCAAGACTCTGGCTCATGGATTCTCGTCTGGAGCGGCGGGAGCCTATCCAAAGTCCAAACACCAGATCCCTGGAGGCTGGCAGCATCGAGGAATCGATGATTATTTAGTAGTTAATCGTACATGTGCTGCAAAGTGTCTTTACTGCCCTTGAAAGGTTCCTCGCTCTCAATCTGCTCGCCCATCGCCGCCGTTGACTACAAAGCACGGTGGTGGAAGTGGTGGCAGCACCGCAGCAGCACGCAATGGCGGAGCAGCAGGGCTGGAGGCAGCGGCGCTCGCGGAGGACGACGCTGCTTCTGGCGTTCGCGGCGCTGGCTATGGAGCGCGCCGACGCGGCGCTGCTCCCGGCGGTGTACCGGGAGATCGGCACCGCGCTGCAGGCATCGCCCACGGCGCTCGGCTCCATCGCGCTGTCACGCTCCGTCGTGCAGACCGCCTGTTATCCGCTCGCGGCTTACCTGGCGGCGCGCCACGACCGCCTCACCGTCATCGCGCTCGGCGCCTTCGTCTGGGCGGCGGCCACCTTCCTCATTGGCTTCTCCACCACTTTCCCACAGGTACACCGTGCACGTGCGCCGTGGCTACCGGCTTGCCGCCAGCTTCCTCATCGCTTCCATCTTGCCCGCTGCAAAACTGAGATGTCTTGGGAGGAGTGCAGATGGCGGTGACGGCGGCATTGAACGGCGTCGGGCTGGCGCTGCAGATCCCGGCGATCTTCGCCTTCGTTGCTGATTCCGTCGATGGCGCCAGTAGGGGCATGGCATTCGGATGGCTCGCGGTGGCTGGAAAGGCCGGCACCGTGGCTGGCACCTCCCTCGGCCTGCTCATGGCGCCGACCACGTTCTTGGGGCTACCGGGCTGGCGGCTCGCCTTCCTCTTGCTTGGCGTCTTGGGGGCCGCGGTCGGCGTGTCCATCCGCGCGTTCGCCGCGAGCGACGGCGCAAGAGGCCGCGTGGTGACCGCGGCCAGCGTCAAGCCGGTGAGGCAGGAGCTGCAGGAGTTCGCCAGGGAGGCCAAGGCCGTGATGCGGATCCCGTCATTCCAGGTCATCATCGCGCAGGGCCTGACCGGGTCGTTCCCCTGGTCAGCGCTGTTGTTCACGGCGATGTGGCTGGAGCTCGTCGGGTTTTCCCACGGCGAGACGGCAGCGCTCATGACGCTGTTCAAGGTTGCCACGTCGCTGGGATCTCTCTTCGGCGGCAGGATGGGGGACGCCCTCGCCCGGCGGTTCAAGAACTCGGGCCGCATCGTCCTCTCGCAGATCAGCTCCGGTTCCGCGATCCCCCTCTCCGGCGTCCTCCTCCTCGCGCTCCCCAACGACCCGTCCTCCACGGTCAAGCATGGCGCCGCGCTGTTCATCTTGGGGATCATGGCCTCCTGGAACAGCACAGCTACGAACAGCCCGATACTCGCGGAGATCGTGCCGCCGAGGGCAATGACGACCGTGTTCGCGCTGGACCGGACGTTCGAGGCAGTGCTGGCCTCGTTCGCGCCCCCGGTGGTCGGCCTCCTCGCCGAGCGCCTGTACGGTTACAAGCTAGCCCGCTCCGCAACTGGCGGCGGCGTAGACGAGCGCACGACCGTCGACGTCGAGATGGAGCGGCACAACGCGACGTCACTCGCCAAAGCGATATACACCTCCATTGCCATCCCCATGGCAATGTGTTGCGCCATCTACTCGTTCCTGTACTGCACCTACCCCAGGGACAGGGAGATGGCGCGGGCTGAGGCGGCGCGAGATTACGGGGGTGCAGGATCATCTGGATCCGAGGACGAAGGCGATGGCGAGAGGAAGCTGCTGCCGCAGTGAGTCGCTGTGGACTGTGGACGGTCTCCAAAGTCCTAATTGAATCTATAATTGGTACCCATGATTATATACAATTCTGGATATGTTGGGACTCTTAGTTGTATTTTTTTTTAAAAAAAAACTGGAAGATATCTCCATTACAAAATAACCGATGCCAAATCTTTGGCAACCAGCACATGTGTAGAAGGAGGGACACTATCCCTGACATACACAAGTTTGGACTTCAATCAGCCCCAAGGGCGGCTAGGCTATGAGCTACCATATTACAAGATCGTGGATTACGAGCAACACTCCTAGAAACAAAATTACAAGAAAGGAGATCTTTCAGCTCCCATAGCAAGCTGTTTGCTGAAATTCTATCCTTCACATTGGCGGTATATGGAGTCGGACTATTATAACTCGTTCTCCTCATAAACATGAGAGAAGGGTTGTTGTTGCAACCATAACGACAGACTTGTTTGAGGGAGGTAATGTACTCAAACCCTGAAGTGGCTGGTGTTGTGCTGCTGGGGAGGACCACCGAGCACCCGTAGTCAATAATGCCCTGAGGTACAGGTTTTGAATGAACCTCATCTACCAATACCATGCCTCTAGTGTTATCTATGATCTTGTATGTTCGTTTCAACCGGTTCAATCAACGTTTCCACATCGCTGTGAGGGCTAATTTGTACCAATTGTTATCAAGACCATGGTTCGATTGGATCTAGTGTGTAAGATCACATAGAGGTTCGAGGATTACCCATCCACAAGATGTTATGTACCTAAAAGCATCCAGGCCTTTACTTGGGTTTTGGTAATAAATGATAGCACTTTTGGTTTGACATTTACATTTTGGATGTAAAAGGAAGGATTAGTCACTTGGAAAGGATGGGTGACAGGACCGATCCGCGGTCGGACTGGGTCCGTAGCACTATGTCTATTCCCTTCATCCAGGATCAATTGCATACGGCCATTTATATTTTGCACTTCACATTACATTCCACTACAACACATCTCTTAATAGAAAGCGTTTTGTTAAAAGCATTATTAAATTGCCTTAGTTTCCTTTTACTTAAAGGCATTCTTACGAAAAGGCCTTTAAAACCGCATTTGTAGAGGCTAATATAAAAAGGAAGCAGCTAAATTACGGCCGGCGATAATTTGGCTGGCCTTTTCTTTTTTGGTAAAAGTGCAATTATTCTATTTCTTTTTTAGCAAGGATACTGATTAGCGTTTGTTTTTTTGGTGGGACGTGGCCAGAACCAGATACCGACCACACATTTGCACATCTATACGTTCACAAAAAAGGCAATTAAGGCCCAGACGTATGCTTTTAGGTACTACATATATACGTTCACAAAAAGGTAATGTTTTCAGAAAAAAAGAACACATCTCAGAAAAGAATACATTTGCATCTGCAGTTTTTCGAAAAGCACAACACTATATATCTAGTCCCACACATTTGCACATCTTCTCTATACTGGCCCGCATCTTGCTTCACTGTACATGGCCTGCATTCCTGCATGTTAAAAAAAAGATAACATGTGTAAAAAATTTCTTGTTGGTAGGAGATAAAAAATGATGCTTATGTTCCTGAAGCTTCTATTGGTGATGAGCAGGCTGCTGCTAGTAATGTTGTAGTGGATTCAATTTTACTAGGCAATTTAAGTGTCATTCATTAGGCAACGATGTCTTCCTAATTAGACAATTTTGGTATTATGAAAAAGCAAGTATAGTGTCTGTGTTCATTTGCAACCTAGAGCCCCCGGTTTATTTGTAAAAATACATATCAAACAGAGGTAGGGTGATGATATCAATAACTAGTTTTTTTTAACAAAAGGCAGACTAATTCAATGGTTGAACAGAAAGGATCATCATAACAGTAGAAAAAAAGGAAAAAAAAAGAATGATTTGTGAAGAACAATATGTCACCTGCATTAGTCAGCACCCGCACTCCCGATCTGCACTTCCCAACTCAAGAAAATGGAATCTCAGGCTTTTCCTAGTCACCTGCGCATGGTTAAATCACTTAGAGCATAAAGTAACGCCTGACGGTAAAAGGAGTAGAGATTATAGGCACATTTTTTTATGTTGGACACAAATAAAATTACCACCAAATTATTAATAACTTGCCTGGCTAATGATATTAAATTACTTAACTAAATTTACATGCATATTTTTCGGTGGTACTACACTTTTTCATCTAGCCTGCTGCACTAAATGTGGCTAGTAGTGGCTATAGCAGTAGCAGGTGCACTAAATGTGGTTATAGCTTGTTTAGCAATGGAAAGCAGTATAATTTGCTGCACCAGCACTCCAGCAGAGGTGTGCTCGTGCTGCATTCTGTGCTCAAGTTCATCTTCTACCTCTAACTGTGAGCTGTGATCCATGGACGACGAAGGGAGATCCAGTCCCTGACCGGTGGCGGGCCTCCGGCCGGTCCCCCAACCAACGAGCGCCCCCGTCGATGGCTGGAAGGTGGAGTCCGCGGCGGGCAAGCAGAGCAGCTGAGCATGACTGCCGAAGGTTGCCCTAGCTAGGCACCTGGTTGCCGGCTGCTGTTGGAACGGGCCGTGGAGAAATCGGAGGAAGAGAGAGAAACCTGGAGAGAGCGAACTGAATGGAGACGAGGGGAACGGGAACGAACGTGCGCGACCCATCTCCGGATACTGGAGTACTGGAGTACTGGACCACCATCCTGTCCTTCCGATCGGCAACGGGCGATAGATGCAGCAGGCCGTGCGGAGCGACAAACACATGACCGGTCGACAAGAAGTGTTTACCAAGCAAACACTAAAGTATGTAGCATTGGAGGCGTTTTTCAAAACGCCTTTAATTACCTGTAGTATTGGATGCCTTTTTTCCAAACGCCTTTTATTCTCCTATGCAGGAATAGAAGACCACGACGCGCAAAAGCAGTCCGCGTCACTTTAGATGTCTCACGGACCCGAAAGCTAAGCTGGATCAGGTCCCATTGGTTACTGTTTCAATTCAATATATTAGCTAAGCTGGATCAGGTCCCATTGGTTACTGTTTCAATTCAATATATTAGCTAAGCTGGATCAGGTTTGGCTCCTCTTTCTTGTGTGACAATTTGACTGTCGCCACCTATTCATGTGTTCATGACCAACTTTAGTGTTTGCTTGGTTTTCTATACTACTGTGCAATTTATTTTTAGGATTTGTTGCAATACAGTAGGGTATCTGGGACTTGGGTCTATCAGTTAACCTTGTCCATGGGATAAGTATGTATGCAACACCAAAGTTTCTGAAATCTGAATCGATGATGTGGTCTAGCAATGCACTTATAAGGTATCATGGATTTCTAGTGCACTGTGGCTCTTTTGCTTTCAACCATGGCCACACCCCTTATCCTTTTGGAGTTATAGATATCCATGCATAGCAATGGTTGATCGAATGCTGAACAAGGACAGAGTTTCATGGATTGCCTTCTGACTTTGGCCAAGATATTTTAGGTTTGTCTATATCATGACAAGAACTGTTGTATACACTTTTTAATTTATTTTTATGCCGTGCCTTGTTCAATAGGTGAATCCTTCCTGCTCATTCACCTCAGAAGAGGTTAAATACCTCACTTCGCATACCAGAGTGGTGGAGCTGAAGTAGTCAAGGTATACTTCCTTATAGTCTACTGAATTTAGATCAGTAACTCTTAGCGAAGAATTTCAGTTTCTCATACCCATATTGATGATACAGGTTCATATATCAAGCACCTGTGATTTGGGGTTTTGCAGATATGAGCCCATGTCTTCATCTAAAAAAATGAACCTGATCCTGATGGTACTTACTGTCTTGCAATTATGAATCTGATGGGTGGGATGGCTACAGATTTGAACATACCTCTCTATTCACCAAGAGGTAAATAGATTTAATAGTCACTGTGTTTATTGTTTGAATGAGTGGCAAGTTTATTTGATCCATCCATCTTTATCCTAGTTTTACTTCTGTGGAGAACACAAGCACATCCCGTGAGCACAAAAGTTTGCTTCGATATGTGAATACTGAAAGCTGGTTGTGCCATATCATTTACCTTCCAGTTGTAGCCTGCTTATTGCATATCCTATTATCCTACACTATATCATATAAGGTCTTTAGTTTCTGAGCCCCGGCTACTAAGTCTTTGAGAAAAATTAGATATGCTAATTTGGGCTGCAACTAAATGCTATTATTATGATGCATGCATCTATCTCCGAATTCACATTGCTATATGGTATCTCAGTGCTTGGTGCATGTAAAAACCGTTTTTTGCTGATGCACCATGTATTGTTATTGCACTGGCAGCTAACAGCGGTGCAAATGATGAAAATCTTTGCTTTTCAGCCTGTGATGAAAATGGCATCATGTAACTTGAGAATATAGGCTGATGATCTTGCTCAGCTATTACCATAGATACCATTAAAATTTGCTCAGCTATTACTATATATACCTTCACTCATTGGGACATGTTTGGTTTTAAGCAGGAGCAATTAAGTGAGGACAGGAGGAAGGCTGGCAGTGAGGCAACATATAGTCAATTGGATTTACACTTGCATATGTATATAGCTGTGATGTGAACATGTCAGGTTTTTTATCTCTCTTGAAGGGAGCAATCTGGTTACAAATGTAACTATGTATGTCTGCAAGATTAAAATGTTTGGAGTATATAGTGTTAACGTGTGCTCTTATTTGTTCATTCTCGAATGGATTGTGTCAATTTTATATTGCTAGCAGTTCCATATGAATAGCTTGATTTTGGAGGCATTTCTAATAATGCCTCCATTAATATTTGAAGGTGTTGTACAGAATGCCTCTAAATCGTATTTTAGGCGCTCAGAAAAAGCTTTTAAATGTTGATATTAAAAGGCATTGTGGAAAAATGCCTCAAAAGACCTTTTATTTTTATGTTTTAGACGGTGTTTTGATAAATGCCTCAAAAGGTTTTTGAGGGCGTTTTGATCATTTTTGGAGGCACTTGTAAACGTCTTGTATAATGAGTCATGTTACAGTGTTCAACGAAAGGTAGTACTTAAGTTTTACGACACATTGTTTCAAGCTTAATTCACCACACCGACATAGTTTTGATACAACAACTTATAGTCCATGCCATAAACTTGATATATGCCTCGCGTAAAAAGGGGCCTCTGGTACTAATAGTCCGCCAAGGGGACGGGTGTGTAGAAAAACCCTAGGCATCCTCACCTGCAAAACTCAACGAGTAGCACTTTGAGAACACGAGTAACAAGACTTACTCATACATAATTGTAAGGAAAATGGATCCATGGCCCATTTTAATTTGAATTTTGGTGTTTTGATGATCAACATGATCATTTGGACAAACATTATTTGCTAGTTTCTTTGGATATAGTTCAAAGGGTGCAAAAGTGGACTTAGACTTAGGCAATAGTATGATTCGGATGATTAACACCTTGAGCGAGACTTTAGAAAAAGCAATGAAGATCTCCAAGTACATCCAAAAGTCCAAGACACAAGATAGAATCAAGCTAGACGCAAAGATCATGAAGAAACAAGTCAAGATGGGGCGTCGGACCGTGGACCGGATCCTAAGGGCGTCGGACCATAGGCTATCCAAACCTGCCTAGCCAAGGCGTTTAGCAAGAGCGTTAGACCGGGCGGGAAAAGGGGGCGTTGGACTATACGCCACCACCGTTCACATGAGCAACCGCATTGGACCGAGCCAACGGTGCAGTGTCGGACCAATGGTGATAAGTCCAACGGCTTACAGAGAGGTTCCAGAAAGGAGTTCTGGGCACCGGACCGGTTCGGTGACAAGCATCAGTCGGTACGCTACTAAAGGCCCCCAAAGGTCGACAAGGGCTAGTTCAACGACTAGTCGCGGGAACAGAGCCATCGGACGGTCCGACGACCATCACCGGACAGAGCATATAGTTGGTTCATCTCCAATGTCTCATGGAATTATAAGGCTGGAGCATATACTAGCCATGCATTGTCTCTACAGGAGACCAGAAAGGCGCTGGGTGCATGGGTATTAATGATCTCTGATCAGTGAAGAGCACATAAAAGAGGCGCTGGGTGCATGGGTATTAGGCCTTACCCAACGCCATGATTTTAGTTGTAGCCCCAAGTGCTACGTAGGATCGGATAAAAAAAGTAGATGCTCTGTAATTATCATAGTGGGTTACATAAGCAGTTGTCATAGTAAGCTGCAGAAACTACATATGTTTAGGGAGAGAAGGTGGTCCATGCTAAAAAATAAGAGAGAGGAAATAAAAGTAAGGTATGATAAAAGAAAAAAGTTTATGTGCAAACCACAAGTAGTGATAGTTTGCATTGCATGAATAGTAGTCTCAACATTTTCTAGTCTATGTATATCACTTTATTTATACTAAAACCACTAAAAGTGTTAGCCTCCATATGATGTCCTTAATGATCTCTGATCAGTGAAGAACACATAAAACAGATGCATGTTCTCAGTGAAGAACACATAAAAGAGATGTATGTTCTCTATAGCAGACCAGAAAGGTGCACGAGTACTAATGGTCTCTGATTAGTGATCAGTGAAGAACAACTTTCTGGCCCTGCACCAAAAAGGAAGACGCCCACCGTGGGGCTCGAACCCACGACCACAAGGTTAAGAGCCTTGCGCTCTACCGACTGAGCTAGACGGGCTTACATGAAACATGAAGTACCATAACTTTACTGTACAAGGAATTGCGCATCATACTTTATCCCTCCTACTTACTCACCAGTCACCAGCTGCATCCATTCGAACTTTTGACTACATATATATTCACCTCCATATTGCTCCAAAAGGGTTTATATACTATTATATAATACAGAAAAGAACTGAATGGTTCTGATGCTTCTGAACTAAAAGTCTATGTAAGCACATACCTAAACAACCTTCTGTAATCGTCCTTCAAAAGGTAACTCACTCTCACTCGCCCATATATCATGTATTTTCTGTACACATCCGGGAGGCTATTACTTTGGCAAAAACGTCACAAATTTTGTGAATCACTCCTGTGCCACTTGACACTGCCACTCTGCTTAGCCTGCTGTTCCATCAGCCCCTTTTCATCATCATCGGCATCGAAATCTTCCTCGCTGTACTCCATATCGATCACAGTGGCGTCCTCCTTCCTTCCAGAATAATAACCCCCTAGCCCATGACATCTTTCCAGTTCAATCTGCTGGAGCTCTGAAGTGATCAGAGTGTCCATCCTTGCCCTCTCCCTGTCGCGTGGGTATGTGCGGTACAACAGGGAGTAGATGAAGCAGCAAAGCAGCATAGGGATGGCGATCGACGTGTACAGAGCTTTGGCTAGGGCATCAGCATTTGATTTATCCCTACCAACATTGTCATCTGCAGCTCCATAGAAGATGGGATTGTAGCCATAAACATGCTCAGCTAGAAACCCAACAACTGGTGGAGCAAATGAAGCTAAAACTGACTCAAAAGAACGGTCCAATGCATAGATACTTGTTCTTGACCTCTCAGGTACAATCTCAGCAAATATCGGGCTGCAAATTAAATAGAATCATTACTGCCAGCACTCAAGAATTTCATAGAGCTACTCTTGCATCTCATAAATTGTAAGCCCAGTAAAAAAGTTCAGTAAAGTACTAATGCAGAAATGGATTCCCTGTGCATGCTTTGCTGTTGATAATATGTTCAGCAACGAATGAATCAAATAAAAGGTGAAAATGTACTTGCTTGTTAGTTGCAGGACCGTTCCAGGAGATGCTCAACCCCATAATAAACATGACAAGGCCATGCAAGAAACCAGAAGAGGAGTTATCAGGGAGCCCCAAAAGCAATAGAGCAGCCAGTGGAATAGCAGAAGCCGAGCTTATCTGTGACAGGACTATTCGACCAGAATCTGGGAAGCGAATAGCAAAGTGGTCCCCCATCTTTCCACCTAATAGCCCTCCAAGTGAGCTTGCCAGTGCAAATGTTGTTATGAGGAGTCCAGTTTTGTTATGTGTAAACCCCATCAGCTCCAACCACATTGGGGCAAAGGCCAGGGCAGACCATGGAAACGAGCCTGTGACACCCTGAGCCACAATGATCTGAAATGATGGGATTTTTACAACAGCCTTGGCTTCTCTCACCAAATCCTTCATCTCTGCCCATGCAGACTTGCGCAACAGCTGCTCGCCACTTTCAACATGGAGGAAATGGGGGTCCACTGCGAATACGCCAACCAACACACCGACTACAACACTTATAAGAGCAACAATGTGAAATGCAACACGCCAACCGGCAATACCCATGACTGTGGTTGATGCTAGCATCAGGGAAAACAAACCACCAATAATTGAACCAATGTTGCCTGTGAGTTGAAGCCATCCAAATGCGGTGCCTCGAGTATTGTCATCAGAGCAATCTGCCACTAGAGATTGGATTGCTGGGGTGACAAGTGCTAGGCCAATACCATTCAAACCTCTAGCTATCGCTACCTGCTCAAAAAAAAGCATTTTTCATGCACAAATGTTCTCATCTTTTACTTGTATAGAAAAAAGGTTATTATTCTGTTGAGGACTAATAGAAACTTTATCTTAAGATAAATTTCAGAGCACACAAATTGATGTGGCAAAATATCAAGCAAACTAAATTCAAGGTTTTCAAACTTCAAAATCAATTTTGATTGTGAACAATGATATTTCATGGAGATTCAACCAGACTAGAGTACAACAGGTTCAAAGTTAAAACAATTTTTATATCCAGGAGAAAAATGGCAGAGAAAGTTCCCAGTTCAAAATTTGTAATGGAAAGAAATAAAACACTAATTTCATGGATATCAGATAATTTTATGTATATAAACTTGGAATGGACATAAATCAACCATTAACAGCCATGGATATGGCAGTTGTACTTTCCTTAGGCTGTCTCCAATGGAAGACCCATTGCGGAACCCAAACCCAAAATGGGCCCCCAACACAGTATCTATAGCCTCCAACAGAGTACCTATGGAAGGCCCATTTTTGGTGCCAGGAGAGGCATAACCCAAATCTGAGTATCCTCTCTCCTGGAGACTCATTTGTAGAAAGAGCGAATTCCCTCAGTGCCATTACAAATTTTAGGACTTCGCGAAATTTTGTTACCAGCCACCGCAAAAAAAATTCATGCGTTCTGTGCCACTGTCGACGGCTTCCGTTAGAACGTTGACAGAAACAGTCCCTGCACGAACACTGTAGCAAGGCAAAATGTCGTTATTGCCCTCAAGGCCAGAAACCTTATCCTGGAGGCTCCTTATCCTCTCACGAACATAGCTACACGGTTCCTGGGGCGTACGCACGCGTACACGCGCGTCTGGGCGACGAGCGCGCGCCACCAGGCCGGGAAGAGCGGGAGCAGGCAGGACAGGAAGGGGCCGTCGGGCAGGGGCTGGGGCGGCCGCGCCACCAGGCCGGAGAGGGCGCGAGCACGCGGCCAGAGGCAGGCCCCGCAGCTCCGCCAGACCGGGTGCGCCGCCGAGCAGGGGAGGGTGAAATGGGGACCTCAGATCCACGTCCTTCCTGGCTTCTTGCAGGGTAAGTGATGCGTGTTCTTCTCCTATGTTGTCTTGATCTAGGTGATGGGGCAAGTATGCAGTAGATCTCTACTTTTTATGCCATCTGAACTCACAGGATGGGCAAGTATGCAAACATTTTCTTTGGTTGCCTTGATCTAAAGTTGGTTTCCTATAGCATCTCAGATTTGACTGCTGATTAAAGCGAAGGGAGTGCGCAAAGCCGCACAGGAAACTAAACCTTCATCAGCTTTTTGGCCAGTAATAAAGCCTCGATAGCGAAAGGACAGAGCACCGAATTATCAGCGGACGAACAAAGTAGGGAACCGAGGCATATACCGCTGAAGATCCGCACCCTAGTTCTCTAATCAGATCCAAAGCTGAGCACAGTTGGACTGATGGCCTACCAAATTCGTGGCAAGAGATCCCACGCCAAGGGAGAACACACGTACGCCGCCGGATAAAGTAGGGATTTTATAGGGAACGGACCTGGGCGAAGGTGTCGGAGACGGCGACGAGGAAGGTGGCGGCGGCCCAGAGAACGGCCCCAACGGCGACAACGTGGGCGCGGTTGTAGCGCACGGCGGCGTAGGCGGCGAGCGGGTAGCAGGCGGCCTGCACGGCCGAGCGGTAGAGCGTGAGCGCGCCGAGCGCCACGGGCGTGGCGCCCAGCGCGGCGCCCACCTCCCGGTACACCGCGGGCAGCAGCGCCTCGTCGGCGCGCTCCATGATGGCCGCCAGGTTCACCAGCGCCAGCGTCCGCCTCGCCGCCTCCGCCATGGTGGACTGACTGACTGGTCCGCGGGCGAGAGCAGCGAGATTTTCGTGGAAATGTTCGTCGATGGAAACATTGGGAACAGAACAGCAGTGCCGTACAGCTACAGCAGTGGGTGAAGTCAGCTCGCCGGACCGGACTCGGCCTGCTTCGCTTCCGCGTGTCCCGGAGCACGAGTGACGTGTTTCAGAAACTCGGAATATTCAGTCCGCAGGAAGGAACGTGGCTTTCGTCGTGGTGTGGGCTTTGACTCTCCAAACCCGTCATGGGCTTGGCCCAACATGTACAAACTTTCTGCTGATTACCAAAGCCCATGCAAGCTAACTTGTCACGAAACCTTCCAAGACGAAAATCCTTCCTGCACCCCGGGCCCTTCGTCGTTGGGTGGGCTAGAGGGCCCACAGGACAGCGGAGCAGGTACCAAGGCTTTCAATCTTCCTAGGCCACTGCAGAGGCAGGATAGGACCGTCCTGCGCTTTTGGACCTCGAGGAGGGGCCCAACGAGAATCGTTTTTGGATCGGGGAGATCACGGCTTTCTGCGAGCCGAAGAAAAAGCGCCAACTGAGATAGGCCGGAGGAATATATCGTTTTTGGATCGGAAGAATATTTTTTTAATAAAAAAGGAAAAACAGAAAAGAAGGTAGCATTGCATGAGACGTAAAACGAACAATCGATTTCTGCAAAGACACATATAAATCTTCTTGCATCCGATGATCCGAAAAAGAGTCTAGAATTTGCAAACGGGTATCTGCACAGAGCAAGAATTTCACGGATACAGATTGCTAAAAACTCGCACATTCGAATCGGGGCCAAGAATTAAAGTTGGCATAAAAATGCTTACTGTCTTTCAGGTGGGATTCTATCGTTCTATTTGGACGGAATCGATTATTCCATTATCAAGAAGATGATGATCTAGGCAAATCTCACTACACACCGACATGTATTTTTTTTGCAGCGTGTGCTCTCCGAATCGTGCTTTACAGCCGCCAAAGGTAGTACTCAATTTTGGTGGTCTAGGCACGTGCGGGTGCGTTCTCTAGTGCTAGCTGCCTAGCTCAAGTGAAGTGTATCTCAAAAGCAGTATGCATTGCGGCAATCACGGCTGCCCGAGGGCCGACAAGGCGGAAACAAAGGCAGGCGTTTTTGGCAACATCGTGTGAGCCACCACGCACGTAGTTGCCCTCAAATACGCAATAGAGATCGATTCGGCTGTTTCACCGTCGTCCAGGGCATGCAATGCAGCAGCCTGTTCCTGTTCGTTGCACGCACGGTTTCTTCTCTCTTTTTTTTCCCCCTGTTGCTCGATCGTGTCGCCGGCCGGCCGGCGGCAGTGGTCGATCGGGGACAGACAGGGAAGATATCTCTTGCCGGCATGGTTTTGGGTGATTGCTGGAAAGGTCAATGTGCGCGTGGTACGGACTACGGTCCGTCAGTGGGCGGGGCAGCCGGCAGTGCGCCGGCCAACCTCCTCCGGTCCCTCCCCAACCGCCTGGTAGATAGCTTCGGCTTTTTCACTTTCCTGTTTGTTTCCCTCCTCCAATCTTTGTCCCCGGCCTGCGGTGGAGAGTGGAGTCACCGTGGTCACGTCCGGTCCATCCAACTCGCCACTCGGGACGGAACTGGCAGGGAAGAACCACGGGCAGGGCGATGCGTGGCGCGCTGCTTTCCGCCGTAATTCTCGCGGCTGTCCGGGGACGGCCGCCATTCGGCCAGGAAACGGACGAAACGCGCTCCAAGTCCACATTGCCGGCGCACCGCCCACCGGTTTTTACTTCCCCCTCGCCGGTTCCAGTTTCGCTCGTCATGCTCACACTGCCGTGACGCCATGGGTACGCACGCTGTCCAGCCCCCAGGGCAACCCGCCGTGCGGTCCGCACACCGTATAGGTAGGTAGATGTGGTCGTATGCTCGTACGTATGTCTAGTGCATTTTTCTTCGCTTCGGCCTCCTTTGACAGTTTGACCTCTTGGGTCCCCTTACCTAGCTAGTTAACTTCACCATTCTTCAAGGGCTCAGAAGATTGTTAGCTAGTCTATTGCGTATGGCTGAGGCTGAGGCATGCAGCCTTCTCCGCCATTTTACATTCATTCAACACTATCCTAACAATCATTCTGACCTATCTCATGCAACATTTCCGTTTTTATTTTTTAACAAACGCGCACCCGACGGTGCAAGTGGTAAAGCACAAAAAAAACAAGATTATGTTGCCCTAGGAGGCAATAATCAGGAAGAAACAAAAAAAAAGGAATGCTTCGATCAAAAGCTACTAAAGGACACTACGGGCCGGCCGGACAATCACGCATCAGCGGTAACAACGTCACCATATGGAGGCACCTGCTGACACAACATATCATAAATGTGTAATCTCGTCACGAATGCTAGTACCTAGTATATCTTGTGTGAATGACTGATCATATTGCTCAACCAGGTCAGAATCCTCTCCGATGGCTAGCTAGATGCATGGCATTGTGTCTGATGGTAAAGTAGCCAGCACGACTTAAGGCAACTGATTCATTATGAACTCTTTTGTGCGCATTGATCATTGATCAATCACCCATTATTCATCAATTAGACTGCAGCTATATGAAAAATAAAGTAAATTCAAGTTTACGTTTCCCAGGATGATCTCGATCCCGGCCCCCCGGCCTCTTCGTTGTCCTTGGCTCAATGGGGAGCTTTCAGAAAGTAGCAAAAGCTGCGTTGCTTTTTTGCGCTCCTTGTGATGTCTACTCGTGTGCGTTATGCTATCTTTAGCTCCTTTTCAATTCCTTTCCTAGACAGAACGTCTATCAGGATGACATCCGCGAACCCCCCTAGCTCTTTCACTGTCGCGCGCTGGCCTTTTGCCGGGCCAAAGGAGCGCAGCCAGATGATGGCCGCAAGTGTGATTGGGCATCATCGGAAGCGCCGGGCAAGTGCTCGCCTGCTGGCCGGCCGGCCGGCCGGCCTCTCCGTGAGCAAAGCCAACGCAATGGGCCGCGCCGTGTCCGTGCGTGTCTCACTGGTGCGCGTGTCTTTCTTTTTTGGTGCCCTCAAACATGCATACTAGGCATAGCTGACGATGCATGTGCCTCATTTACACTGATTGCGGTTGTTTTTCCTTTCGAAATAATCACAATTTGCAGCTTGTAGTACGTTCAAAGGCTTGCACCTCGGTTCATTCGGTTTACAAAGCACCTGCGATGGATGGTCCGCGTACGTAGCCCATGTGAAGAAGCTTTTGGTCAAATCTAGCAAAGATCTGCTCCAATCCGTTTCCTGTGAGGACCGTACCTTTGCTCCCCAACCTCCCGCCAGGAAGGCCGCCCCCCCCCCCCCCCCCCCCCCCCCCCCCCCCCGCCGCGTAGGTAGGTGTCTTCTCTGGCCCCCACGCGCAAGCAGACACACGAGCTAGCAGAAACAAACGATCCAGATTCAAGATCGAATTCTTGGCTTTTTTCAAGATCAATTTCCTGGCTGCAGGTGGACACACACTCCATCTCCGTGCGCATTCGCTTGGCATATAAACAGTACTTTTTCAGTTAATAAATAATATTTTTTTCTCACAACAAATCAACCAACAGTACTTTTAGTCATGGCTTATCAGCCAAAGGTACGGGACCGTCATTCTCAACTAAACGACTCCTCGGCACCATATTCGCCCCGCGCTTTGTGGTCTTGTGGACACCGTTCGTACGTGATCGAGCACGAGCGGACCTGCTCCGTTTTTTCCAAGTGTTTTCTCGGTGTCCTCCCGGCTTTTCTCCGTGGTCCGCGGAATTTTCAATCGGACGACGTACGGGAGGGCTCGGTCAGCCACGCCAGCGTCGCTCCATCACCGATCGCCGCCGCCCGCTCCATCTATTCGAATCTTCACGACCCCAACTTGCCGGGTCCGTTCGGCCGTAGTCGTCCGGCCACCGGGAGAGCCAAACCCGAACGCTGCTATCACGGCTTACGCACGGGCACGGCGCACCCTGACTCGATCGTGCATCAGCGTCGACCGTCGAGGACGACGGGGGGCGTCCAGGTCCTTCCCCGCGGCGCCCAGTGCATAGCCCGGCCGTTCTTTTGTTTACGCGCGCACGTAGCCACGACACGGGCTTGTTCGCGGTGTGCGGTCCTTTCTCTCCTTCTCCACTGTGGGTCGCGTTCGCGCGCTGGCACACGTCCTATACTCCTACGAGCGTCACGGACCGTTAGGTACTTGGGTAGAGTCACTGTCAGGTAAATCGACACCCCCTTCCTTCTATCGAGAATTGACGTTTTGGATTGAGGGAAGAGAGAGAGAATTGATGGATTGAATCGCCTGATCGCTTGAACTTATCAGTCGATTTATTAGCTAGAATCTGCAGTATTTTTTTCTCACAATAAATTAGCCAAGACCGGCTTATCAGCCGACTTTAATACCAGCCGAACAGGCCTGAAACTGGTAACTGGATTCGAAAGATGAAAAAGAGAATGCTTTCATGCTCTGAACAAGTAGCGACAATAGCCCCGTTCGCTTTGCTGAAAAAACAAGTCGAAACACTGTTCCGACTGATTTGTCGTGAGAGAAAAATAATATTCCAACTAAAAAAATAAACTAAAAATTACGAATTATAAGACAAACGAACAT
Organism: Miscanthus floridulus; assembly: GCF_019320115.1. Classification (NCBI taxonomy): domain Eukaryota; kingdom Viridiplantae; phylum Streptophyta; class Magnoliopsida; order Poales; family Poaceae; genus Miscanthus; species Miscanthus floridulus. The sequence continues at coordinate 71,103,419 of NC_089583.1, read as the reverse complement.
GCCAATGCGACATATTGGGCATCTACCATACCGAGACGGCGAGACTAACGACGTACGACCAGCCAAACTCTCCATATACGGAACAGATCGTGCAACTAATATGTGCACAAACAATTTTAGCGTCGACCGTACCAAGAAGCCCAAGTGCTCTAGAGCGACTCCACTAAATGACAAACGTTCACCCCATTCAAATCGGACGATCAGACACACCTCGTAACTTTTCTTTTTAGCAAAATGAAAATATTTCCATAACTTTTTCTATTTTAGAAATTTACAAAGTTATACACTTAACTTCAGCTTATAACTTGTGAAACAAACTTCTATGTATAACTTGTAAATATAAATTATACGCATACTTCAACGTGACAAAGTTACGCGCATAACCTATACATATGATTTATTATGTGACAATATGTAAAATTAATATTATGTGGAACAAACTTATCAACGTAATTTCTTAGAAAGCTACAAAATAATACACAAAAAAAATTATATATAACATTTTGCGGAACAAATTTATTATCATAACTTTTTATTATAATTTTTTATAGAGCTTTTATTTAATTTTATAGACAAGTTATCATGATAACTTTTATATGTATAAGTTATGTTATTCGTAAAAAACTAATATAAAAAATTAGGCCAAAAAATTTATGTTCAAAATTATTATCATAAAATAACATAGAAAAATTTTCTTGCTAGGTTGGCTATGAAAATACATAAAAACTGTATCAAAAAAGTTATGATAAAAATTATGCTAATAAATTGTGCTCTGTAAAATGTTATATTGTCAAAGTTGTGAATATACTCCCTCCATCCATTTATCTCCTTCATCTAAGCAATTTTTTTTCCAAAAGTCTCCTTCGTATTAGTCTGGGACCACATGTTTGGCTTCTCGTACGTGCTACGCATTTGGTGCTCATTGGCTACTCATTGTCTACATTTAATGCTCCAGGACTGCTCATTGGCTGCGACTCCTTGGCTATTCCTTACCTTAAATGCAAATCGGTGTTGTTTACTGCTCCTTGGTCATTGCGCCAAAGGCTAATACGATAGAGACTTATGGACGAAGGGAATAAGTTGTGGTAAAAAATTAAGTCAGTAAAATATTGTGCATAAAAGTAAAACCTATACAACTAGTCTAAGCAAGAACAGTCAGAAGCTCATACACATACCAGTGACCAAAGCACAAAACCAAATCTACATTAGCACCACTCACTAGTTACGCTACGCAAGCACACTAGCCAAATCTACACTAGCGTTACACTACAATGAACCCTTATCGTGAAAAATGGCATCACGCTTATGCATAGCTCCTGCGTACAAAATATCAGGCACCGAAACTATCTAGAACCTATAGGTACTACACGCAAAAAAAATATCATTGCTATACTTCCATCTGGTTCATTCGCAACAAAAAAAATTCTCATCTCTCCTTCCTTCCTGACTGCTACGTTAGATTAATAATTTTTTGAGAAGATGGAATCAGCGCGTAAACGTGCACCGCTCTCCCCTTTTAGCATTATTCAGAATTGGAATGATTTGTTAATAGTGGTATCCTCTATCTCCCAGGTACCGCTCAACGAACCAAGGGTACAATGGTAATCCCAGGACTAGAAATTACATGTAGTTTTTATACCTATTAAATTATTTAGATACTTATTAAACATAGAAACTAAGTCACAAAGGACTAGTTTTGCGTCACTTTGAAGCATACTTGGCCAAATAGGCTAGGCCCGCTGGGCCAGAACGACACTAAAAAGCAGACCAAACACGGCCCGGCCCGAGGCCCATCGTGCCTGTGCCTGGCACGGCTCGTTGGTAGTGTAACACCCCTGGTGTTAGTCTTGCATAATTGCACTTGCATTTCAGGAACATGGGCATCATTCATCCATTCATGAGCTTATAACACACGAAACATGTAATCGAAACATTGCAACATACTCTATATTTCATGAAGTGTTGTTTTAGGAAATGAATAGTGTGCAACACCCAAGTGCAACATGTGCAACTCGTTGTAGTGGAACCTAGATAGTTAGAACTATGCAACAAGATCATGAAACATGTGAAACATGGCCTTGAAACAAATATAACATTTGTATTGTTTTTCATCGTTTCAGTGCATTCTGTGCTTGATTCTTGCGTGACCAATGTGTGGTATGGCTAAATATATTTTTAAACACCTTAGCTATGCTTAGAAAGTCATTAGAAACAATGTTCATGTTGACCATTTTGACTAATTAAGTTTTCAAATAGTGGTTGACTTGTTTTGACTCCTGGACTCTTTAGTTTGACTGTTTAAAAAGTATAACTTAGAGTCTATGCATGTCTGAGCAACCTAAAACAAAGTTGTAGCAAACTTTATAAGGAACAAACTTTGTTTAGAAACCAAGTTATGAAAATGTGCACAACATGATCAAAAAGGGCCCACAAGCCAGAATTTGGGTTGGGTTCAACACTTAGAAATTTTCTAAGTACAAAACTCCATTTTTCAGTTTCATGAACACGACTTTGGCATGAATTTACTCTCTGTCCTTTGCGAATTAGCTTAAGATTTCTATAGATCAATTGTAGCCCTAACATAGCTTTGCAACTTTCATGTATACGATTTGCACTGATTCACCACGATTTGGGAGATCTAGCGCTATCAAGTAACGCTGTCAGTCAACTCGTTGTTTCAACTGATTGCTGAAATTTTGAACTCGGCACAGTGCCGACCGGTGACAGCTCCTGTCCGCCGCGTGGCTGCCACGCGCCATGGCTGGCCTGACGCCGTTGCTCGCTGGCGAACGCTTGAAGGCCGCGCCCGCCTACCAACGCACTCGCACTCGCCCTCTATTTCTTTCTCTCTCGCGCGATGGAGCCACCGAGAAAAGCCACCGCCGTGACATTGCTCCGCCAAGCCCGGGAACCCTCGCCATTGCCTCGCTTCTCACTCCGGCTAGCCCGCGACTCCATCATCATCATCTGGAGCTCGTCCATCTCGCCACTGAGCAGGAGAGTCAAGGTAGGCGTTGTTTTTCTTCTTCCCCGCAGCGGAGCACCATTTCCGCCGGCGTCGGAGTTGCGCTCGTCGTGGACAACCACCACCGGAGCCCTCTCCCTCCTTCCTCTCCCTTCCCTCGGTTTCCCTGAGTAACCTTGATGCTCACGCCAAGCTCTGATCGGACCGCCATGGCCGGAGTTGGCCGGCGCACCTCGCGCAGCGCCGCCGTGATCGCCATTGTCGCCGGCAACCTCCTCCGCTGTAGCTAGGGGGTCCATTTTCTACTTCCATCGGTGCGGGACAACCTGCTGTGCACGCTGGTGCCACCCCCTTCGCCGGACTCCTCGCCGTCGTCGAGCGGTGGCCGGTCAACCGACCTCCCCTGTCTCCGGTCGGCTGACCAGTGGGGCCGGTTGACCCGCTGGGACCCGCTTGTCTGTCTCCCAGTAGCAGTCTTGGGTGCAGATCTGGGTGCGCATAGCAGTTTAGGATCCAACTGATTTTCGTTTATTAAAAAAAAAGAAGATTTTTCAGATTTTTGTTAAAGACTTTGGAAAATGTTTGAGTACTCAAATTTGCTCCAAATTTGTTGAAACAAATTTTGCTAGGTTCCTTATCACCAGATCTACTAGAGAAAATTATTGCATGCCATTTTTGAAATACTTTTCTGTGGAACTTTATTTAATCATGAATATTGCTGATAACTTGAAAAATATGTAGAAAAATCTATAGGATTCAGAAAAATATGATTCCAAGTTTGTTAATCTTCTAGTATCATGTACTTCTTAGGAAAAATATGTTTCATGCATGTGTTGTGGGAAAATTTTGAGGTGTAGTTCAAATACCTTTAATTGCTGAATTCTGTTATTTTTGTTAGAGAGCAAACTTTGTATAAAACATGCATGTGATAATTTTTGTACAGTCATTATATGCTATTAAGAACCTAGGAAAAAGACTAATTCTGTTGTTAGACACTTTTCATAGTACAAAGTAATTTCATGCTCATTTTTATGCTATAGCTTGTCATTTTTGTGTAGGATAGTTTACTTATCCAAATGCCATGAAATTTTTATGGTAGTCTATTTAGGGTAGTAGTATGCTACTGTAATTTTCTCAGATTTTTAGGAACATCAGAAATATATGTTGCTATTCAAACCTATTATTAATTAGAGTTTAAGCAAGTGTTGCTTTAAGTGTGATTAGGAAATTAGTAAAGCTTTGGTGTATCTTTGAAGCATTTCATAAGGTATGTTAACTTAACATATTAGTAGTAGAAGAGAATGCAGTAGATGACATGTGCTTGTAGTATAGTTCTTGGATGATGTTGACTACCTTGCATTTCAACATATCCATTACATTCATCTCCTTCGATGCACCGTTTGCATAATCACTTACGCGCATTGCATCATACAGGATCGCAAACCGAGAACCCAGTCGTCATACCCGAGGAGCCCGAGGAGCAGCTCGAGCTGCAGCAGCAGGAAGTGCCAGAAGTCGACGAGGAGGACGTTGAGGAACTTCCGGAGTGCCCCGATCACCGTCCGAGCTCCTTCGAGAGAGGCAAGCCCCGGAGCATTTTCTCCCGGTTTGCAATTATTTAATTAAATACTTTACTTTAAATTGATGCATTACGTTCAGGAGTTGTTTGCAACCGTTGCTGCATTATACCTTGCTTACCTTTGTTATACTATATCCTTGTTACCCTGGTATCCGCAGTCGAGTCAATGCTTAGCTGGCTTAGACCGGTAGAAGTCGGGTGATTTCCTGTCACCTGCGAGCTATAGGTGGTTACCTGGATCTGCTTGGATGACTATGAAGTCATGGTATAACTAAGTGTTAAATGAAGTTGAGACCGGACGGAGACTTGCAGAGTTTTGGACTGTAGTGTTTCCGTCTGTGTCGATTAAGGACCGACCGTTGTTGGGCCTCGAGTCATGTTGAACGCATGCCTTACATTTAGCTGGCCGGATAAAGTACCTTCCGACCGCGAAGCTGGGAGATTTTTCGGGCCGAGTAGATTGCCCGCAACGTACTGTACCGGAGCAGGTGTGGTAGGACACGGGGGCGGGATGATAAGACCAAAGTGCAGTCGGTCGGCCCCCGGGTACATGTGGTTCCTGGCAAACTCGAGATTCCTGGAAAGTTGACTCGGTGATCAATATCTCACTTTAGCGGGTGAGTGAGGTTTGTGTAAGGAATAAATCACCAGCTGGTTAGGAATCGATTCGAATCGCCATCGCTCCTGGATAGTGAGCACTTGACTTGAGTTACTTCATCGTAGTAAATGTTATGGAACACTTGGACAGTTATAGTGAATATGACAGTATGGAAGTTGCTTAATGATCATTGGTGATCATTATCTGCTTAATCACATGTTTACTCTAGTATAGGTGCAAATCTAGTTGACAGGTTAATAATAATTAACTTGGCAATAATGCTTTTAGAAAGGTTCTTGAAATGCTAAAAATGCTTCTTTCTGCAAATGAGTCAGCTACCCTACTATAAAGCCCTTCATAATCCTTGGTGTCAATTATTTTCGGTTATGTCGGGTAAGTCTGGCTGAGTACCTTCTCGTACTCAGGGTTTTATTCCCACTTGTTGCAGATGGACAGATGTACTATGGCTACTGTATCAACTGCCTTTATCCTGCGATGGGTGATGCTTAGGACCATGGGCATGGTCATTCCTTACGTCTCATCTAATGCTTTTGTTGGAGATGATCATCCGCTGGCACTGTATTTAAACTCCGCGTGTGTGTGTGTGGTTTGAACAAATGACTTCCGCTACTTTTATTCGAACTGGTTTGTAATAACTATGTTTGAACTCTGATGTATCTGAGACCGCGAACTTTTATGTAATATGTGATGGTGACCGCTAAACTTACTACGATCATGGCTGGGACACGAGTTGGTTTGAAATCCTTCGTGATTTCACGGACTACCGGGTTATACGAGCTTAAGTTGGATAAATCGTCTGCTCTAGTGGATGATTTTTTCACTTAATTTCGTATAATTGGTCGGTTCTGTCACAGCTGGTATCAGAGCATGGTTTAGCGTGTCACTGTTCACAAGTGTATTTAAAACAAAAAGACATTTGGAAAACATGATTTTAAAACTATAAAGTGTGCCAGTGATCATATCCTTTATGCCCAGTTAAGGACTTTAGGTGGCTTAATTAAGTACTGACTGGGGTTCTTGCATCATATTTCTCTTTCGTCGCTCATACGGCGTGCTATTGTATGAGTGCCACTTGTTTGAGTGGTAATGAATGGATCATTTGCCTCTATGCCTCGGTAAGTGTGAGTTGTGAGAGCATGATCGGATACACCGCCGATCTAGGGTGAATGCTTATATGATGCTGGAGTAATTACATGTTCTACGCATGTTTTACAAAGGTATCTCATGTATGGGTCTTCCGTCTGTGGAGGCGATGCCGTCAATAGGACGATGGTTCGGGTAGTTACTACCGTTGTACACGTATCTGGGGATTCGTGTAGAGCGTGTAGATAAAACTTTACTGCTTTTATGCATTCATTGGGAATTGGGCTGAAATGGATCTTCTGCAGGTACATAACAACGCTATCGTGTAGAACGTATTAACTACGTATTTGAGAGATCGTTGTTATGCCACCGAATTCGTCGTTAGAAATTATTATTTCCTAAGTTTGTGAGAACGTACAACCCGTACATACATCATGTTACTTGTGCATCTCATTCATCCCATGCATACCTCCCCTTATAAATTGATTATCTCATTTTGATAAAAGTGTATCACCTAAAATATGTTTCCCCGAAGTAATAAGAGAACTTTTGCTACAGATGGCCCGCACGAAGCAGACCGCCCGTAAGTCCACCGGAGGAAGAGCACCCCGACGTCCGTTGGCCCTGAGGGAGCACCGCACCACGGACACCTTCTTGAGCGAGTTTGGCATGCCGACTTTGCTTTGGAGAGTGCTCCATGATGTGGGGTACCCAGAGGGTCAAGAGCCGGTGTACTCTTGGAATGAAAGCCAGTTGGCAGATGATGGACTTGCAGTGGTGGAGATCACGGTTCCTGCTCTCGGTGATGCTCCAGATTGGGATGGTTGGCATTTGGAGTTTGAGGGTCGCACTCCAGCTGAGGGTGCAGAGGGAGCAGCCTTCCGTGTCATCAGGGACATTATGAGCAGATTTCCCAGTGAGCTTGCTGCAGCTCTAGCTGGTACTTTTCCTAGGGATGATCCTCGTGATGCCATTTGGGTTCAGCCTCCGGGAAGTGCATTGGTTAGAGGTCCAGCTGAGGGACAGGCTAGCGACAACCAGGCAATGAGTGCTATGTTCGCCGCCATCAGAGCGTATGAGGGTCTCAAGAGTACCTACTGGACTTTGACTGGCTTGCGTAGTGAGGATAAGCTCAAAGGGAAGAAGCAGAAGAAGAGACAGGCACGAGCTATAGCTAGCTTGCAGGAGCAGTTGGCTGATATGAACTTACAGCGAGACCAAGCGGTTGAGAGAGGTGATAGAGCTATGCAGCGAGTGCATACGTTGACTCAAGCCAACAACAATGCAGACCGCATGATTGGACAGTTGGTTCAAGAAAGGAATGAAGCCTGGAACGCAAGAAACCTTCTACTGCAGAGGGTCGATGAGCTAGAGGAATACAACGGCTACTTGCACGAGGAGTTTCACGCGCTCTACAATGGGGTTGGCCCATATGCTCCACCGAACGTCGCTGGTATGGACGTTGACAACGACAATGAGGACAAGCCTGCTAGTTTCACCTGGGGGCGATGGTGACGTCTCCGATCCTGACGATGGCCCCGTGGAGTAGGCTAGTTGCTTTGTGCTAGTATCTAGGTCTTGTCGCGATGACCTTTCTTTTGTTGGCATGTAATCTATCGTATGTTGCTTTGAATGTATGAGACTTGGCATATGGTTGGAACTTGATTTTAGAATGCGATATCTGAACGCATAAAAAGCCCAGTGTATGTATGCTGGCAATGTGATTGTATGGATGCAATGTTTGCCGTTGAAGTAATTCGATTAAGTGCTGTTGTTTTAATTGGAATGCGATTGTTGTGCCTCTATTTTTATTGTATGAATTTATTCTCTCCAGTAAATTCAGTATGGCATAATTTTTCCTTCACTCGCAATTATTACAGCGTCACTCAATCGTACTTGTTGCTGAAATATGCAGATGACAAACACTCGCCGAACCACGTATGAGGCCGCTGAGCCCGGTGCCAACGGTGCGGGGACCGGTGGTGGTGGTGGTGGTGGTGGAAACCACAGCAACAATAATGAACCTCCCCATGAACCGCATTTGCCACCTCCTCCCCCGTTTACCCCCGAGATGTTTCTCGCACAGCTGCTCGGGAGTCAGCGCAACACGGAACAATCTCAGAAGAATATGGAGGATCTTCTCAGAACCATCGCCAACAACGTTCAACGTGGTAACAATCAAGGTGGTGGCATGGGAGTGAACCAATATAGCAGCTTTAAAGATTTCATGGACACCAGGCCACCAGTATTCAAGGAAGCAATAGAGCCACTCGATGCTGAGGAATGGATCAACACGATGGAAGATAAATTCCGTGTGTTGAGAATGACTGAGGTGCTGAAAATGGAATATGCTGCACTTCAATTGCAAGGACCGGCAGGAATGTGGTGGAAGCACCATCGCACCACCTTCCCTCCAAATGCTCAAATTTCTTGGAGAGAGTTTGCTGAGGCCTTCCGTGGAGTCTATATTCCACCCGGACTGACCGAGATGAAGTTGGGAGAGTTTCTAGCATTGAACCAGGGCACCAAAACCGTGATGCAATACCTGCATGCCTTCAACAACTTGTGTCGCTATGCTCCCGACATGGTTGACACAGATGCTAAAAGGATAGCCAGTTTTAAGAGGGGTCTTAATCCAAAAATGATGAAGCATGTTGGTATCAACAACCGCGTCAGATTCAACGACTTCATCAGCGACTGTCTGAAGCAGGAGAAGAATAACAATGCCAGCACCGCAGCCAAGACACGCAAGACAGCCTTCGAAGGTGGGCCGTCTCAAGCTAGGGCACCTATGGGAGGTCGTCCTCCTTATCGCCCATCGGCACCTGGCGCTAGATTCAGGCCACCTCAGCCAAGAAGCCAAAATTTCCGTGGACCTCAAAAGCCGTACAAGATGGCAGTACAGCCCAACAAAGCGGCCGCAACTGCGGTACAAGGCAGTTCCAAGGGAGCTGTGGGATCTGCCGGGACAGTAAGAGGACCCTGCTATAACTGTGATCAACCCGGTCATTTCTCGAGGTTTTGTCCGTACCCGCCTAAGAAGAAGCAGCAGACTTATAATGCTAGAGTGCATAGTACAACAGTGGATGAAATTCCAGAGGGAGAGCCCGTCACTGCTGGTAAGTTTCCTATCAACGAAAACCCTGCAGTTGTTCTATTTGATTCTGGATCATCACATTCTTTTATGAGTCAAGCATTTGCACAGAAACATGGACAACTATGCACAGAATTGGGTTATGGGTACCGAATAAGTTCAGCAGGGGCTGATGTTTTGACCAACCAGATGGTTCGAGGGGCAACCCTTGAATTAGGTAGCAGGAAGTTTCGAGTGAATTTAATAGTTATGCCTGGGTTAGTTTTGGATGTCATTATCGGGATGAATTGGATGAAGGATTGGGGAGCAGTCATAGATACGGGAAGTCGAGTACTTACCCTTAAGGATCCCCTAGGTGAGGGTACTTTCCAAGTACCATTGCCTCGAAGGACAGACCTTATAAGTGTTACATGTGCTACGGCAGTCACACCTATTCATCAGATTCCGATAGTGTGTGAATTCCCGGACATATTTCCGGATGAGCTACCTGGTCTTCCGCCAGATAGGGAGATTGAGTTTGGAATCGAGCTAGTCCCCGGAACAGCTCCGATTTCAAGGAGACCTTATCGGATGCCTCCAGATGAGTTAGCTGAGCTAAAGAAGCAATTAGAAGATTTGTCGAAAAAGGGGTTTATTCGGCCAAGCAAGTCTGAATGGGGATGTCCCGCTTTGTTTGTGAAGAAAAAGAAAGAGGGCACGTTGAGAATGTGCGTAGACTATAGGCCACTCAATGCTGTGACCATCAAGAATAAATATCCCTTGCCACACATTGATGTTCTGTTTGACCAATTATCCAAGGCCAAGGTATTCTCAAAAATAGATTTGAGATCCGGTTATCATCAGATTAAGATTAGGCCACAGGATATACCGAAAACTGCATTTTCCACCAGATACGGGTTGTATGAGTATCTTGTCATGTCTTTTGGCTTGACAAATGCTCCTGCATACTTTATGTTCTTGATGAATACAGTTTTCATGCCAGAATTGGATAAGTTTGTGGTAGTATTCATCGATGACATTCTAGTGTACTCCGAGAATGAGAAAGATCACGAAGAGCATCTGAGAACTGTCTTGACCAGACTTAGAGATCATCAATTGTATGCTAAGTTTAGCAAATGCGAATTCTGGTTGAAGGAAGTTCCTTTCCTTGGTCACATTCTGTCAGAGAATGGAGTTTCAGTCGATCCAAGTAAGGTGCAAGAAGTTATGAATTGGAAAGCACCGACCACAGTTCCTGAGATTAGAAGTTTCTTAGGATTAGCTGGTTATTACCGTCGCTTTATACCAGATTTCTCGAAGATCGCCAAATCGATGACAAGCTTCCTACAGAAGGATCACAAGTTTGTGTGGACAGAGGAGTGTGACGCAGCTTTCCACACTTTGCGGAAACTGTTGACCACTGCTCCGGTTCTAGCACAACCAGATATCGAGAAACCATTTGATGTGTTTTGCGACGCATCGAAGACTGGATTGGGTTGTGTTCTTATGCAAGAAAGAAGAGTCATAGCTTATGCATCACGTCAATTGAGGAAGCACGAGGTCAACTACCCAACACATGATCTTGAACTTGCTGCAGTTGTGCACGCCCTAAAAATTTGGAGACATTATCTACTTGGTAATGTGTGCAATATTTTCACGGATCACAAGAGTCTTAAGTATATCTTTACCCAACCAGAGCTAAACATGAGACAACGTAGATGGTTGGAATTGATCAAGGATTACAACTTGAATGTGCAATATCATCCTGGTAAAGCCAATGTAGTGGCAGATGCTTTGAGCAGAAAGTCACATTACTTGAATGTGCAGCCATTACTTGAAGATGGATTCGATCTAATGCATCCTGCTGTGTTACATAGTATTCAGATTAGTTGCTCGTTAGAGAGTAAGATAATAGAAGGCCAGAAAACTGACAAGGGGATATTCCACATCAAAGAGAAAATAAAAGAAAAGCCGTCTCAACACTTTAAAGTGGATGAATAGGGCGTGTTGTGGTTTGACAACCGTCTTGTGGTTCCCAAGGATCGAGAGCTTAGGAATAAACTCATGGATGAAGCTCACCTTTCTAAGCTATCTATCCATCCCGGAAGTAGTAAGATGTATCAAGAACTAAGATCTCGTTATTGGTGGACCAAAATGAAGAAAGAAATTACAGCATATGTCGTCAGATGTGACACATGTTGTCGAGTGAAAGCCATTCACATGAAACCTGCCGGTATGTTGCAACCCTTATCAGTCCCTAGTTGGAAGTGGGACGACATCAGCATGGATTTTATCACGGGTTTGCCCACTACTCAAAAAGGACATGATTCGATATGGGTAATTGTGGATCGTCTTACCAAGACCGCTCATTTCTTGCCTGTCAAAACAGATTATCGACCACCTCAATATGTCGAGAGATATATCACAGAAATTGTGAGGTTACATGGAATACCAAAGACCATAGTGTCTGATAGAGGCTCACAGTTCATGGCTCATTTTTGGGAACATTTACACAAAGGCTTAGGAACTAGTTTGATACGCAGTACCGCTTATCATCCTCAGACAGATGGTCAGACTGAACGAGTAAATGCTGTTTTGGAGGATATGTTGAGAGCCTGTGTATTGTCTTCTAAGGGATCATGGGAGTCATGGTTACCGTTAGCTGAGTTTTCTTATAATAATAGCTATCAAGAAAGCATCAAGATGGCCCCATTCGAAGCTTTATATGGCAGAAAATGTAGAACACCATTGAATTGGATCGAGCCTGGTGATAGAAGGTATTATGGCATTGACTTTGTAGAAGAAGCCGAGAAGAAAGTTCATATTATTCAGCAGAATATGAAAGCTGCCCAATCACGTCAGAAAAGCTATGCAGACAAAAGAAGGAGACCCCTTGTGTTTGAAGTTGGTGACTATGTTTATCTGAAAGTCACGCCAATGAAGAAGAAAAGGTTTGGAATTCGAAGAAAGCTTGCCGCGAGATTCGTAGGACCATACAAGATCTTGGAACGAAGAGGTCCGGTAGCCTACAAGTTAGAGTTACCTGAGACAATGAGTACAGTTTTCCCAGTTTTCCATGTATCACATCTCAAGAAATGCTTGCGTGTTCCGGAGGAAAGAATAGAACCTCGAGGTATTCAACTCAAATCAGATTTGGTGTATCGTGAGCAACCAGTCCAGGTGTTAGACACTAAGGAACGTGCTACTCGGAATAGTGTGGTGAAAACATACAAGATACAGTGGGATCATCATGATGAGGGAGATGCAACTTGGGAAACAGGAGAGTATCTACAAAAAGCTTATGAAGATTTTTATAACAAATGGTTCGTAACCCAAATCTCGGGACGAGATTTTTATAAGGGGGGAGGGCTGTAACACCCCTGGTGTTAGTCTTGCATAATTGCACTTGCATTTGAGGAACATGGGCATCATTCATCCATTCATGAGCTTATAACACACGAAACATGTAATCGAAACATTGCAACATACTCTATATTTCATGAAGTGTTGTTTTAGGAAATGAATAGTGTGCAACACCCAAGTGCAACATGTGCAACTCGTTGTAGTGGAACCTAGATAGTTAGAACTATGCAACAAGATCATGAAACATGTGAAACATGGCCTTGAAACAAATATAACATTTGTATTGTTTTTCATCGTTTCAGTGCATTCTGTGCTTGATTCTTGCGTGACCAATGTGTGGTATGGCTAAATATATTTTTAAACACCTTAGCTATGCTTAGAAAGTCATTAGGAACAATGTTCATGTTGACCATTTTGACTAATTAAGTTTTCAAATAGTGGTTGACTTGTTTTGACTCCTGGACTCTTTAGTTTGACTATTTAAAAAGTATAACTTAGAGTCTATGCATGTCTGAGCAACCTAAAACAAAGTTGTAGCAAACTTTATAAGGAACAAACTTTGTTTAGAAACCAAGTTATGAAAATGTGCACAACATGATCAAAAAGGGCCCACAAGCCAGAATTTGGGTTGGGTTCAACACTTAGAAATTTTCTAAGTACAAAACTCCATTTTTCAGTTTCATGAACACGACTTTGGCATGAATTTACTCTCTGTCCTTTGCGAATTAGCTTAAGATTTCTATAGATCAATTGTAGCCCTAACATAGCTTTGCAACTTTCATGTATACGATTTGCACTGATTCACCACGATTTGGGAGATCTAGCGCTATCAAGTAACGCTGTCAGTCAACTCGTTGTTTCAACTGATTGCTGAAATTTTGAACTCGGCACAGTGCCGACCGGTGACAGCTCCTGTCCACCGCATGGCTGCCACGCGCCATGGCCGGCCTGACGCCGTTGCTCGCTGGCGAACGCTTGAAGGCCGCGCCCGCCTACCAACGCACTCGCACTCGCCCTCTATTTCTTTCTCTCGCGCACGCTGGAGCCACCGAGAAAAGCCACCGCCGTGACATTGCTCCGCCGAGCCCGGGAACCCTCGCCATTGCCTCGCTTCTCACTCCGGCTAGCCCGCGACTCCATCATCATCATCTGGAGCTCGTCCATCTTGCCACTGAGCAGGAGAGTCAAGGTAGGCGCTGTTTTTCTTCTTCCCTGCAGCGGAGCACCATTTCCACCGGCGTCGGAGTTGCGCTCGCCGTGGACAACCACCACCGGAGCCCTCTCCCTCCTTCCTCTCCCTTCCCTCGGTTTCCCTGAGTAACCTTGATGCTCACGCCAAGCTCTGATCGGACCGCCATGGCCGGAGTTGGCCGGCGCACCTCGCGCAGCGCCGCCGTGATCGCCATTGTCGCCGGCGACCTCCTCCGCTGTAGCTAGGGGGTCCATTTTCTACTTCCATCGGTGCGGGACAACCTGCTGTGCACGCTGGTGCCACCCCCTTCGCCGGACTCCTCGCCGTCGTCGAGCGGTGGCCGGTCAACCGACCTCCCCTGTCTCCGGTCGGCTGACCAGTGGGGCCGGTTGACCTGCTGGGACCCGCTTGTCTGTCTCCCAGTAGCAGTCTTGGGTGCAGATCTGGGTGCGCATAGCAGTTTAGGATCCAACTGATTTTTGTTTATTAAAAAAAAGAAGATTTTTCAGATTTTTGTTAAAGACTTTGGAAAATGTTTGAGTACTCAAATTTGCTCCAAATTTGTTGAAACAAATTTTGCTAGGTTCCTTATCACCAGATCTACTAGGGAAAATTATTGCATGCCATTTTTGAAATACTTTTCTGTGGAACTTTATTTAATCATGAATATTGCTGATAACTTGAAAAATATGTAGAAAAATCTATAGGATTCAAAAAAATATGATTCCAAGTTTGTTAATCTTCTAGTGTCATGTACTTCTTAGGAAAAATATGTTTCATGCATGTGTTGTGGGAAAATTTTGAGGTGTAGTTCAAATACCTTTAATTGCTGAATTCTGTTATTTTTGTTAGAGAGCAAACTTTGTATAAAACATGCATGTGATAATTTTTGTACAGTCATTATATGCTATTAAGAATCTAGGAAAAAGACTAATTCTGTTGTTAGACACTTTTCATAGTACAAAGTAATTTCATGCTCATTTTTATGCTATAGCTTGTCATTTTTGTGTAGGATAGTTTACTTATCCAAATGCCATGAAATTTTTATGGTAGTCTGTTTAGGGTAGTAGTATGCTACTGTAATTTTCTCAGATTTTTAGGAACATCAGAAATATATGTTGCTATTCAAACCTATTATTAATTAGAGTTTAAGCAAGTGTTGCTTTAAGTGTGATTAGGAAATTAGTAAAGCTTTGGTGTATCTTTGAAGCATTTCATAAGGTATGTTAACTTAACATATTAGTAGTAGAAGAGAATGCAGTAGATGACATATGCTTGTAGTATAGTTCTTGGATGATGTTGACTACCTTGCATTTCAACATATCCATTACATTCATCTCCTTCGATGCACCGTTTGCATAATCACTTACGCGCATTGCATCATACAGGATCGCAAACCGAGAACCCAGTCGTCATACCCGAGGAGCCCGAGGAGCAGCTCGAGCTGCAGCAGCAGGAAGTGCCAGAAGTCGACGAGGAGGACGTTGAGGAACTTCCGGAGTGCCCCGATCACCGTCCGAGCTCCTTCGAGAGAGGCAAGCCCCGGAGCATTTTCTCCCGGTTTGCAATTATTTAATTAAATACTTTACTTTAAATTGATGCATTACGTTCAGGAGTTGTTTGCAACCGTTGCTGCATTATACCTTGCTTACCTTTGTTATACTATATCCTTGTTACCCTGGTATCCGCAGTCGAGTCAATGCTTAGCTGGCTTAGACCGGTAGAAGTCGGGTGATTTCCTGTCACCTGCGAGCTATAGGTGGTTACCTGGATCTGCTTGGATGACTATGAAGTCATGGTATAACTAAGTGTTAAATGAAGTTGAGACCGGACGGAGACTTGCAGAGTTTTGGACTGTAGTGTTTCCGTCTGTGTCGATTAAGGACCGACCGTTGTTGGGCCTCGAGTCATGTTGAACGCATGCCTTACATTTAGCTGGCCGGATAAAGTACCTTCCGACCGCGAAGCTGGGAGATTTTTCGGGCCGAGTAGATTGCCCGCAACGCACTGTACCGGAGCAGGTGTGGTAGGACACGGGGGCGGGATGATAAGACCAAAGTGCAGTCGGTCGGCCCCCGGGTACATGTGGTTCCTGGCAAACTCGAGATTCCTGGAAAGTTGACTCGGTGATCAATATCTCACTTTAGCGGGTGAGTGAGGTTTGTGTAAGGAATAAATCACCAGCTGGTTAGGAATCGATTCGAATCGCCATCGCTCCTGGATAGTGAGCACTTGACTTGAGTTACTTCATCGTAGTAAATGTTATGGAACACTTGGACAGTTATAGTGAATATGACAGTATGGAAGTTGCTTAATGATCATTGGTGATCATTATCTGCTTAATCACATGTTTACTCTAGTATAGGTGCAAATCTAGTTGACAGGTTAATAATAATTAACTTGGCAATAATGCTTTTAGAAAGGTTCTTGAATTGCTAAAAATGCTTCTTTCTGCAAATGAGTCAGCTACCCTACTATAAAGCCCTTCATAATCCTTGGTGTCAATTATTTTCGGTTATGTCGGGTAAGTCTGGTTGAGTACCTTCTCGTACTCAGGGTTTTATTCCCACTTGTTGCAGATGGGCAGATGTACTATGGCTACTGTATCAACTGCCTTTATCCTGCGATGGGTGATGCTTAGGACCATGGGCATGGTCATTCCTTACGTCTCATCTAATGCTTTTGTTGGAGATGATCATCCGCTGGCACTGTATTTAAACTCCGCGTGTGTGTGTGTGTGGTTTGAACAAATGACTTCCGCTACTTTTATTCGAACTGGTTTGTAATAACTATGTTTAAACTCTGATGTATCTGAGACCGTGAACTTTTATGTAATATGTGATGGTGACCGCTAAACTTACTACGATCATGGCTGGGACACGAGTTGGTTTGAAATCCTTCGTGATTTCACGGACTACCGGGTTATACGAGCTTAAGTTGGATAAATCGTCTGCTCCAGTGGATGATTTTCTCACTTAATTTCGTATAATTGGTCGGTTCTGTCACAGGTAGTGTCGTGCCTGGGTCGCAACTCCAGCCCGCAGTGCCCGACAGGGGCATGGCACAACTATTGGGCCGACACAAAGTTGGCCCGATTATTTTATACCGTCAGATGTCTTATATTCTTCCTCCACCATTGGATGCATATGATGAACAAACCCCAAACATAAAATCCCCTTTCGCTCTGTGGAGTGCCCGTCCCCGTTGCCTCGTTCCTTCCTCCACCCGATGCCCCCGAGTCTCGTCTCTCGTGTTCTCCGGGGACTACCTCTCTCTCTCTCTCTGGACTCTTTTCTTGCTCTCTTCGACGAGAGGCTGGGCGTCGGTCCTCTCCTAGTCGCAGCAGCCTGCACTAGGTCGATGATGGCAACACGGCCTGCGTGGTGATGCCGGCGTGCACGGCAGCGGTGGTTGCGCCGCGGCCCTGACTTCCCGCGTGGTGACGACGGCATGCGCGGCCCCAGCCTCCGGCGCGAAGACAATGGCACGGTGTGCGGCTCCGGCCTCCTGTGCGATGACGACGGCGTGGCGTGGGGCTCCTGGCCTCCTGTGAGACGACGACGGCGTGGCTTCAAGCTGGCACGGTGGGCTGCCACGGCACAGCACGACTATGAACCCGTAATGCCGTGCCTGGGCCAGGTACCGGAACGGCGGCACTAACAAGCATGGCACGACAACCCAAGTGCCAGAGCCCGCGGCCTTGAGGTCGGGCAAGACGGAGCTCGCGGCCTAGGGGCCGGGCGAGACAGAGACCGCGGCCTCGAGGTCGGGCGAGACATAGCCCACGGCCTCAAGGTCGGGGGAGACGGAGTCTGCGGCCTTGGGCGAGACCCCCGTGGCCTCGAGGTCAGGTGAGATGGAGCCCACGGGCCTTGGAGTCGTGCGAGACTTTTTAATTCGTCTCGCCCCATCAGAAAAAGTCAGCGTGGACACTAACTTTCTTGCTCTGGATATTCCTAATATCGACAGCAGAGTCCAGTGGCTGGCCGGGCTCGTCGCTGACCTTCAAAAGAAAATTTTCTGTATAATCAAAATGGAACCTGTAATTTTGTAGCCAAATATATTTTACATGATAAGAATTGTCCGGGCTCCCGGAAGCTTCGGGCTCCGCTAATGCCTTTTTCCTTTGAATCACGAGCTCCACGCGACAAGCAAGTGCAGCAGGTTGGAGTGAGAATCAAATCATCTACTATGGCAGAAAGACAGCTGGGGTTCATGGATTGTCAGCTGTCTCCAGTTCGGACCGGTACCGCCGTGAATGAATAATCATGGGTGACGTCGCGCTCATATCATGGCTCGCGGTCTACGAGGCAAAGACCAGCTTCCTCCAACGGTCACCGGGCATACATGGCCTGACACGCTCATGTGTCGTGGTGTAACCTCTCACGGTCACGGCCCGCATCTAATCGATCGGTGATGGGTGGCGCGTCCATGTCCATCAGACGGACGGGGGTAGCGGACGTGACGAGCGCGCGGCTTTAGACCGGGCCAAGCGGGCGAACCTGGCCACCGGTTCTGCTTCTGCCGGGCGAGCACGCAGCACCGAGGCCCCGATACCACAGTCAACAGGCCACGCACTGGGCACTGGCACACTGCCGATTCGGCATCAACGAGCATTTCCGCTGCGTCTAGTACTCCGTACTACTACTAGAGGATTGGCACCGCCCTGTCGCCCATCGTGCAGCTCAGCAGCTCTGCGGCGGCCGGCGGCAGGGCCATCATGCCCGGCTTGACCAGGGCCTGTGCGCCGTGGGAGGCTTCAGCTTCTTGCACACTGTAGAGTTGCATGTGCTGGCTACTGGGCACGTTGCATCATTTTCTGTGCGCGCCGGCTGGCCCGTAGTATCCTCCTGGCGCCTGGCCATGGTTCATGTTCAATGCTCTGCCCCCGCTGCTGGCAAGGGGCTATACGTAGGGGACATGCATGCGCCATGCGGCGACACGACGACTTGTGTGCACGGTGTGCTTCGCTTGCCATGCCTGCCGCGTCAGGCAGGCAGGGAAGGGAAGGGAAGGGGAGGCGAGGGAGGAATCAAATTCGGTGTCTTTCCTCTAGCAAGACAGAGGGCATATCTTTCGGGCCTCTGTCTACCGTTTGAATCCAATCTGATAGCTCTCACGATTTTGTAGCACAACTTTAGCTTTTTCCGTGGAAAACAGGCGGGAGCGGCTGCCCATTTGCGCGTGCCGCGCCTATCTCCCGCGCGCTGCGCCGCCCACTGCCTGGAGGAGTCGAGCTGACCTGTAACCTCCGTGCGGAAGAGCCAAGCCGTGCTACGCCGGTAGCCCAGCAGCACAGGGCCGACCGTCTGACGACAAGACACCGTCCAGCAGCGCTACCCTCGAGACACCGTCGAGGAGCACCGAGCAAACCAGCGTCCTCCATAAGAACACCTTCCAGGAGTGCTGTAGCTACAGGGACATTAGCGAGGAGCACCACCCACGTGAGTTGCTTCACCGCCTAGCATCAGAACAGCTCCTCTTCTTAGCTTCCTGTCAGATTGTGTTGAATCTAATGCTGCTATTTATTCTTTACCAAAATATGTACCAGTCTAGCTAGTATCTATGTTTAGCTTGATAAAAATTGCAAATCTGCCATCATGTGCTAGTAATTATTTGCTGTAAATTTTGTTCTTCGTGACAGAAATTGACAAGGAAAATTGGGTTAGATATTGAAAGGCAATGGCTGAACTTGACAAGGGAACACCTGAAGTTGGTTTGAGGTTTCGAAATCCAGATGAGGCTTGACAGTTTTGGGTGGCATATGGGGGTCGTACAGGCTTTGATGTGAAAAAAGATATAGAAATTTAAGCAAATTTGATGGCAAGGTGACTTTCATGCAGATTTATTTGTGCCAACGAAGGCCATCGAAGGAAAGTGAAAAGAGAGCATGTGACAAAGTGTTTTAGAGCTGAAATAAGAACCGATTGCAAAGCACGAATGACAATTACATTGGACCGAGGGTAAGGAAATTATGAAGTCACTGATGTTGTCCTTGAACACAATCACCTCCTTCACTTGCACCGGAAGTATTCAAGATAGGTAAGGAAGAAATGTGATAAAAAACCCAAAACTGGAAGCTCAACTTCGATTGAAGTTTCTGTCTCATAAATACCACAATTTGACATATAAAGCCGCCAACTCTTCACAATGTTGCTTGCTGCTCGATAATGCTCTTGATTGCCTTTGCACACAAGTTGAGGATAAACTTAATATATCCCGTTGTACTATGAATGAAAAAACAACAAATGAACAAGAAAATATTGACCCAAATATGAACCAAAGAGATGATTTGCTTAGTGCTGCAAAGCTGAAGAAAAAGGAAGTCCAGTCAAAAAATTCGAAGAGAAAGAGGACTTGGATCGATAAGTTACGACACAAGGAGAAACGAAGCAAGCGAAATCTGACATACCACCAAAATCTACCATACCACCAAAATCTGCTAAACCAAAGAAAAAATGAACAAAGGTATGTTGCAAACTTACAAGCTACATAATGTATGCATGCTGTTGTCATTCCAATTGAAACTAATTGGTTGAATTTTTATTAGCAGCCACAAAACAAAAATGATGTTGTACAGCCCCAAGTTGAATTGGAAAATGATGGCAGCAACATAGATGAAGTTCAGGAATCTCAAGATTACAATGTCATTGGTAGTTTTACCCAGCTCATAACAGCTCCAACTTGTGCTGAAGAAAACCTTTAGTTCTAGTGTGTATAGGCTGGTCAGATAGCATTTTGGACAGGGCTAACTATAGTCTTTTGGGGTCTAATTATAGTCTTTTGTGGCCTAGCTGTATATCTGAAATGGCCTATATAATTTCAGTAGAAGCACATGTGCTGGTTTAGTAATAGCACAAGTTGCCAGGGTACACAACCTGAAGGTGCTTTAAATGATTTTGAACTTGTGGACTTGTGCTTTGGAAGTGGAGCACACAAATCCCCAGTGTGCTTGATCTGTCTAATAATTATGTGCTTGTGAAAATGGCTTTGTTTGTGTGCAAGTCTGATATATTTTGCCATATTTTGCCATCAGTGAAATTTTGGGGCTAAACATGTAATCAGTGTATTTACTGAATAAGTGTCACTGTGTCTAAACACACACCAATCAGACATCAGTAGAAACAAAATCTTACATTTTTATTTCCATATTTCAGTACTTCACAAATTTAGAATAAAAATCTCTTGATTCATTATATATAGACTAGAAGAATCTGCCATGTTTACAAGAAGTGATTTCTATCCAAAAGCTAATTACATTAATCATGGGTTCATCAGAAACCATGGTGGCAGCATGCCTGCCCAGTCCATCTCCATGGCAGCAAGGACCTCCACGTCGGTGTAGTGCTGCAGAGTTAATCCATGGAGTCTGGGCCCGAGCTTCCATCTTTCCTGGTCGGCGCGAGCTCCATCTTCTCCTGACCGACGCGAGTTCTAGCCCCTCCGGGGAGGCGTAGAAGGGTTGCAGTGGTGCGGGACGGGCGAGCTTGCGGCGACATCCCAAGCTGCGGCGGCGTGAGCAACGGGAGGGCTGCGGGGGTGCGAGGCACTGCATGGGAAGCAGGAGGAGCGGCGGCGGCGCGTGGCGCGGGAGGACAGCAGCAGCGCGAGGCACTGCATGCAGCGCCAGCACGGGCGGAGCAGCGGCGGCGCGTGGCGCGGGAGGACACCAACAGCACGAGGCCCTGCATGCAGCACCAACGCGGGCGGAGCAGCGCAGCGGTGGCGCGCAGCGGCGTATAGTACGGAGAGCTGTGCCCTTGTGGCCCGGCCCATGAGGAGAGATGGAATTTTTATTTAAGCCGATAGATTCTGTTTGAACGGTGGATAGGAGGCTGAAAGGTACTCGGTGGCTCCGGTGAGGCGGCGACCGATGGATGCGGTGTTGCTCCATGCACTGCCGCTCTGCGTTTTGGTGGCAGGCAGCCCCTGTCGCTGAACCGATCGTACGCAGCGCCAGACCGGGCGCCCGGCGACGGCGACTATTCCCTTCTGTGTTCTCCCCCACCCAGCCTGTCCCCCCTCGGGGTTGGCACGCCGTACGGACGCTGGTACCGCGCCGCGCGCGCCTGCCCTACTCAGCACTCACACGGACCTGGGCCGGTGCGTGCGCCGTGCGGCTACGGTATGTTGTTGAGCCCGCCGCGCGCCCAGCGGCGGTAGTGACCAGTGGCTTACGCGGAGGAAGCCGTACGCGGCGGGCGGCTCTTCAGGACCGGCGTGAATGGCAACGGGACGGACGCCGGACGGCGTGAACAGTTGGCGTGAATGTGCGCTGCTGCCCGGCGAAGGCACGTCGGCAATCGACAACAGCGTGTGCCATTGCAAGTACCATGTGCTTTAAACAGGGGCGTAAATAAATAAATGTGATCTGCGACACGACTGAAGTACGGGAAGGAGTAAAGTCCAGTTTAGCATTCAACTCTGTGTGAGCAGGCAGTGGGCTACAATCGGAATGAAGCTCCCTGGCAGTGCTAGGTGAACGTGCCAACAAACAAAAAGTGAGGTGAACGTGTCAACAGACAAAAAGTGAAAGTTTGGATCAATGACTGCTGATTGTGTTTTTTTACATGTTATTCACAGCGTGGGTTATAAAATTTTAATTATAAATTCTAGTATTTCCGAGATAGTTGTTGATATAATTATGGAATTTAGAGACGCTATATTTTTTCAGAATGAATTTCCTATAAAAAAATGCACCTACCACGACTGGTCATGATTTATAATTTTCAATGAGCATGAAAATTTTACTCCGATAGAACAAATTGAGGAACCCTATATGCAAAATCCTGAGGAGGATGGCACTATGGTCACTAGAAAAACTAAGAGACAGAGGACTGCAAAGTCTTTTGGTGATGACTATATTATTTACCTTGTGGATGACACACCAACGACCATTGAAGAGGCATATTCCTCTCCTGATGTTGACTTATGAAAGAAAGCAGTACGGAGTGAGATGGATTCTATTATGTCTAATGGAACTTGAAAAATAGTTGATCGTCCTTATGGATGCAAGCATATAGGGTGCAAATGGGTGTTCAAGAAAAAGCTTAGGCATAATGGTACTATCGAGAGGTACAAGACAAGACTTGTGGCCAAGGGTTATACTCAAAAGAAATATGATGATTTCTTTGATACTTATTCACCGGTTGTCCGATTGACTACAATTCGAGTTTTGCTTTTCCGGCAGCCTCTTGTGGTCTTATCGTTCATCAAATTGACGTTAAGACAGCTTTCCTAAACGGAGAGTTAGAGAAGGAGATCTATATGGATCAGCCAGATGGGTTTGTAGCAAATAGTCAAAAAGGCAAGGTGTGTAAATTATTAAAGTCATTATATGACCTAAAACAAGCTCCTAAGCAGTGGCATGAGAAGTTCAACAGAACTCTAACATCTGCTAGCTTTGTTGTGAATGAAACTGACAAATGTGTGTACTATCGTTATGGTGGAGTGAAGGAGTTATTTTATACTTATATGTTGATGACATACTGATGTTTGGATCCAGCCTCAAAGTGATTGAGGAGGTGAAGGAATTTTTATCTAATAATTTTGAAATGAAAGATTTAGGAGAGGCTGGTGTTATTCTTAATATCAAGCTTCTGAGAGAAGGTGATTGTGGGGTAACTCTGTTACAATCCCACTATGTGGAAAAGGTGCTGAGTCGCTTTGAGTTTAGTGATTGTGAACCTGCTCCTACACCTTATGACCCTAGTGTGCTATTGAGAAAAAAATCGAAGAATAGCAAGGGATCAATTGAGATATTCCTATATCATTGGTTCGCTCATGTATCTTGCTAGTGCAACAAGGCCTGGCATCTTATTTGCTGTGTGCAAGCTGAGCCGGTTTGTGTCAAACCCGGGAGATGATCACTGGTGTGCTCTTGAAAGAGTGATGCGCTATTTAAAAGGCACTATGAGCTATGGTATTCGTTATACCGAACACCCGAAGGTGCTGGAAGACTATTGTGATGCCAATTGGATCTCTGATGCTGATGAGCTTTATGCCACAAGTGGATATGTGTTTTTGTTTGGAGGTGTTGTTGTTTCCTGTAAGTCTTGCAAGCAGACTATCTTAACGAAGTCTACAATGGAAGCAGAACTCACAGCATTAGACATCGCTGGCTCTGAGGCCGAGTGGCTTCGTGATCTTCTTATGGATTTACCGGTTGTTGAAAAACCCATACCGACTATTTCTATGAACTGCGATAACCAGACTGTGATTACGAAGGTTAACACTTATAAGGATAACATGAAGTCCACAAGGCATGTTAAGAGACGACTAAAATCTGTCAAAAAATTGAGAAACTTCGGAGTAATAACGTTGGACTATGTTCACACGTCTAACAATCTAGCAGATCAATTCACTAAGGGTTTGTCACGCAAATGTGATAGAAAGTGCATCGAGAGAGATGGGTTTGAGACACACATGAAATTTAGTAACATGTTCTATGTGATTGGAGATCCCGTGAAGTAGGATGATGAAACAAGCTAGTAGTAAAATATGAGGAAAGATCCTTAGTAAGACTCATTCATAATGCATATCTTTCCTTTCTGTAAAGCAGGTTAGTTTTTACCTTAATGTGTTCCAAGTGGCTTGCTAAAGCAAAGATATTGTCCTACAGAACATCTTTTGAGGAACACACCTATATGAGTTAGACTGCTGGTCACAGTCTATGAGATTTGAGTGATCTCTAAATACTCATGAAAGGCACTGGAGTATGACTTATATGCTTCAAATAGAGGGGATACCTTTTACAACCTAGTATCAGCTAAGAACTTTAGTGACATTCACCTCATACAAAACTGTCAACTTAAGGATTAGTCTAATGTTCAGTTGTGACTGAGTGAAACTATTGCTCTAGATGGATGTTCAACTTAACGGTCTCCATCGAAACATTGGTATATAAAATAAATGTGGTTTCTGAGACGACTTTGTTACAAACCCTAGAGTTTAATGGGGATTGTTGGATATATTATGGGCTTGGCCCGTATAATATTTAATAAATCAAATAAAACTCTATGGTCTATAACATTGAGCGTTGTATGGTTTAATACCGTATTGGATTTTGACTGAACGCTGACTTAGCTTATTTGGTTGAAAATTATCCATCTTAATTGAGAAGCTGAGAAAAGGAGACAGAAGTGCCACGCGCGCGCGCCGCCGTCGGCCGGGCCGGGCCGTGGGCGTGGAAGGCAGGCGGACGGGCGGACATGGCCAGATTTTGTCACTTAATCCTCATAATTACGGGAGTTTCTCTCTTTTATGGTGGGGGCGAGTTGATTGCATCAGTTACCGTCTCTGGTTTTCCCCGTCCCGTATCTTTGCGCGCACGGAGCAACGGGAGAGCAGGTGCCTCCGGAACCCTCGTTCGTTTGCGAACCTTGCACGGGGTGTGCGGCGATTAGGTTTTTAGGGGGCGATTCCGCGACTGCTCGTCCACGTCGCAGATGTCTTCTTCCTGGTGATCGCTCGAGGATAAGCAATGTGTCTTCTTCTTGGTGACCGTTCATAGGACTGCACTGCGAACACCTTTCTGCATCAACTGTGGTCCACGACTTCGAGCAACGCACTATGTCTGGTGCGAATGGAGCCTCCGATGCACTCGGCATGAGACCCTCCGCTGGGTACACTCTTAACTCTGTGATTACTGTACTTTGCGTACTTACTGTATTGATGTGTATGTAATACTTATATGTTGTAGCGTTTGTTAGTGATATACACATATACATATATGTCGTCACGAATCCACTGATGTTTTATTTCTGGATTAAATTGACCATAAAAATACCTAATTATCTAATACGTGGTGCTCCTAAATGGCGAAGGCGCTAAAGAGAACTGCCACTGCAAACCCTCTCCAGCTGCCATCTGCCACGGCAAAATGGTGATTCAGCGGGTACTTAATTTGGCACGGAAAATATGACGGCCCGTCCGGCGTCCGTCCGGCCAGCAGCAGCTCAGGTCAAGAGCTGAAGAGCAGGAGCAGTGGCGTGGCCTGTGGAGTGGACTGGTGTTTGCCGGCCAGACTTGCGTTCGGGCTCTGAAAAGCCCCTTAACTTTTGGGTGTGGCTCGAAATTTCACGCGGCCACTCGGCCAGGATCAGGGTCCTGTGCGAGAGATCACCGTCATCATCACCTCGCCAGAGCGCAGCAACCAGCAATGCAATGCATTGTTTGTAGCAGCAGCAGCAGCAAGAGGGAGGGAGAGACAGAGAGATAAGAATAGGCATCATTGCAGCAGAACAGAGTTATTCCCTGCAAATGGGCGAGACCATGATTCCAGCGAGGGGGGTTCACATGTTACCACTAGCTAGTCTGGTCCGCGGACGACGCAGCACTGCAGCCGAACCACCGGGCGGGACGGTGAAAGGAGCTAGCGAGGGAGATGGATCTGCTGCATTCTGCGGTCTGCGGACGAGCTAATCATGCCGTCGCTCGTTGCATCAATCAGATTCGCGCTTTACTTTACATCTGGCGATCGTTTAGGGTTAGGCCCTGGTTTCGTCAGGTAATCACTGCCCTTGATCCAACCAATGCAGTGCCTAATCATCTCGAGCTCCAGGATTACTCATTCATTCACCCGTTCTCCTTCTCAAAAGTTGCACACGTAATGATAGATGATTAGCTTTGTCAAAAGGGAGAAAACAACAATTGGTGTCGCTTTCATGACAGGTAACCGTAAAACTTTGGCTAGAATATTATGCTAAAACGTTAGTATGGCTGAACAACAATGTGAAACCAGATGATTCCGGAGACATACAGTTATCTTTTTTAGGGGAAAAAAAAGGTGACCGCTACTTGTACTAAGGAGTAGCTTGAGCGTGTACGTACTGGTTGAGGATCGCGGGTTGATTAAGACCGTGACGGCACGTCACATGGCGCCATCTTTTTTTAATGCATGCCGCGGCGAACACGGTCAGCCCGCCCGGGGAAGGTACACGTACATACTCTCGTTGGTCTCCTCCCCAACCCCTCCTAATTCCCCTCCCCCCACCAGTCAGGAACCATCTTCGTCTTCCTCCTCCACCTCTCCATCGAGATCGCTCTCATCTCATGGCGGTCTCAAGAGTGGGGTGGTTAGCGTTAGCTACTTCGCTTCCATCCAGGAATCAATCCGATCCGAAGCCGGTAGGCGACTGCCACCGTACCGCCGATCGCTTTCGACTTTTTTTTGTAGCAAGCGATCCATCTTTCCCTTGCAGTCGCCGTCGATCGCTTCCTCTGAAGCGCCTCGATCGCTCTGCGCTCACCCAATTTGTATGCATATATATCATACGTATGCATAGCAGTTTGGTGAGCGACGGTTGGGACCGGTGGAGCAACTAAATTCGTAGCCAGTCTCGACGGTTGTGACCGGACACCGGAGGGGAGAAACAAACTTGGCGCCGGAAATCTCGCCGCCAATCGCTGCCGGCCCGCCGCCGGTGGGGATTACTTGTTTGCATGCACTCATGTTTGGGACCGGGGCCCCGGGATTACGCACCAAAAACGGAGTCGTCCATCGGCGAGCTCGACGACAGCAACTGCAGCTTCGACTCGTGCACAGTGCCGGAGAGCACTAGTAGCTAGCTAGAGAACAAGCAGGAGCTGCTTTGCTTTGGCATTGAAATTGCACGGTTGCACCATGCGTTTCTCTTTCTCTCTCTGGGTACGACAGTGTATCTATGAGGGAAGGCATTATTTCATTTGCACGTCTAAATCGTGTGTGAGAACTCAAGAATCTAGTGAGTGAGATCAAGCCGAAGCAAGATGATGAGGTTTTTAATGTACAAAGGGGAGGGGCTACGATAACTGCCTCTGCAAAGAAGTGATTAATAAGTAACAAAAGGTATAAAGGCTAATCAGACCTTTGTTTGTCATGCTCATGCATGGCGGATTTGGCTTGGTTCGTCTCCGTAGCCCCCGTATGGCACGCACAGCTCACAGGACGACAAAGCCACCGAGGCGCACGCAGCATGCATCCCTACTCCGATGTACAAATCCACGGATCCAGGCCCTCGCCTCGTCCCGGCCTTCCGGCAGCAGCACCAGCGACGCCGTCCGGTGGTTTGTCGGCGCTGGCCGCGCCCGATGACGAGGTGGCCGCGCCGGCGGCGTGGGAGGAGTAGTTCAGCTTGCAGCTGCCGCCCGAAGCGCCGGCCGCGACCACGCCCGACAGCTCGTCGCCGCCGTGGCCGTGGACGTCGTCGCTCCTTGAGTGGTGCAAGTGCAGGCCCTCGGAGCCCAAGAGTCCGCCGTGGGTGAGGCCGAGGCTGCCGCTGCCGCCGACGCTGGCCAGGAAATCCGATGGCGACGGCGCTGGATGGTGCAGCCTCGACGACGCCTGCCCAAACCCGCCCGCCGCCGCGCCGAAAATGGACTGCGACGACGGCTGCGAGGAGAGGAGGTTCTGGAAGGAGAGGTAGCTGCTGGGGTCCTGCTGCAGCCGGAGAAGCGCCGAGGACGTCAGCTGCTGGAAGGTGTCGCCCGCCGCTCCGGCTGCCGCTGTCGGCGCGACGACAGGGTTGGACGCCGGTGCTGCTGCGGTGGCGGCTGTGCCCGTGGCGGCATTGGCATTGGCGACGCCGATGTTGGATGAGGACGGCGTGGACGACGACGTCGTCGTGAAGGGCGGGAAACTGGAGGAGGGCACGGCCGTCGGGAGCTTGTGCGGGAAGGGGTGCAGGAGGTACGGCGGCAGCGAGGCCGTGGCGTCCGCGGCGGCGGAGCGCAGGGAGGACGACGGCGGGGGGAAGATGTGGTCGAAGCGGGTGCGGAGCGACGCGGCGGGGCCCCCCACCCCGACCCCGACGCCCGCGGCGAAGGGCGGGGACGGGATGCCCGTGAACTCCTGCACCATGGCGCGGAAGTTGGAGGTGTCGGTAGTGAGCACCGTCGTGGGCGCCCGCCGCGAAGCGCGCGTCCGCTTCCGCGACCCCCTCGGTGGCTGCGCCGCCGGCGCGGGCGCGCCGCCCATCGCCGCCCCCTGCCCCTGCGCTGCCGCCACGGTCGTGTCAGCAGCCTGCTGGCGCCCGCCCACGACCGAGTCGGGTTGCCCGACGCGCGGAGACGAGGAGGAGGACAGCCCCGAGGCGCCGGGGAACGACCCCGATGACCAGGCACCCGCCTGCTGCTGCGGAGGCGGCGCGGACGTCAACTCTTGCAGGCCGAAGTAGGAGCCATGGAGCGAGAACGCGGCGGCCGAGGGGGACGGAGACGGTCGGAGCAGTGCGGAGAGCGGGGAGGAGTCGACGCCCCCTCCACCCCGCGAGTCGAACTCGTCGTCGCCGCCGCTAGACGACTGGAGGCTCCCGCTGTTGCCGGAGTCCATCACGACGCCACCGCCACCGCCACCGCCACCGCCACCGCAGACCCACCAACCCTCCCCAGTTCCCCTCCTCCTCTCCTGCCCCGCTTCCCGGTGGTGCAACTCCCCAGAAACAACCAACTACCACCACCACAAGCAGCTAAAAAGGCCGGATCTTCCACTCCGGGACTCGCTGATCCAGGAGGGACGAGTGGCAGACGCAGAAAGAGGGGAAGCTTTGCGTCGGACCGGCGATGCGGTATAAAAAGGGCAGATCGATGAGGAGGGAAGAGAGAGGAGGAGGTGTCGAGGGGAGCTGGGGAGGGGAGGAGACGGCGGCTGCTTCGGAGCACGTTCCCGCAAAAGGGACGGCGACTGACTGACGGCTCGGGGGAGGGCCGGGCCCGGAGGAAGCTATCGTTGGTTTGGTCTGGTTTGTTGCTGTGCGCGAGTGCGACCTGGCTGGCCGCGGCCGGGGACCCGGGAGTGCGAGGGCGTGCGTGGTGGAATTTTATTTTAATTTTAAAACTTTTTGAAAACTAATTTTAAATCTAACATGGTCGATTTTTTTTAAACTAACATTTTTTACCGCGTCTATTGTCCTGACACGGTCAAATGCCTGTGCCGCGCCATATATGGTGGCGCGGCATAGGGCTGGCGTGGCGACGACCGGAATCGCTGGCCGCTGACGGGGCAGGGCCTGCCACGCCATCGACCTTGGCGCGGCAGTGACGCGCCTTGATCCGTGGCACGGCAGAGCCGAATAAAACCCCACGGCCAGTCCCGCCTGCCCGAGCAGCAAGCCCGCCTGGCCGCCGTGCCCGCCGCTCGTCCGGCGGTACCTGAACGGTTTAATCGGAACGCGTCGCACCGATAGTGGGAGTTATTCTAAGCATTGTTCGACGTAAAATCAATAGTGGATTTGTTTATGTCTTTTGTTAAATTAGTTTCATGGCTGAATAGAGAATTTGATAAGGCAATGATTTTTTTCGGTCTTTCATAATACGGTTAACCACCATGTTAACTAATCGATTACGAAAAATTGGATCGGATTGAAACGAATATTTTTTAAGGGAACTTATTTCTTGGGCTTTTGACCCCATATTGTAGGATCGGCGGCGACGCGACCATGGACCCCGGCTTCCTCGACCCCTCGCGCAAGACGTCGGGCACCGAACTAGTTGTTACTTAATCTCACCGGCAGTGCTGCCGCGACGCATAGAAACGAATATGAAGCAAATAAATGAAGTCCGTGCGCAAGTTGACAAGCTGCCACATAACATTTTCATTGGTTTGACATAAATTTGACATAACATAACCAAATAACCCCACAAGTTTCGGACGCCAATATTCGTTTGATCTAACAAACTAAGACCCAAGAGTGTAAGGATCCCTCGGACGCCTCTGTCTCTTCGGATTTGTTGGCAACACATTGGGAGTGTAGCCAAGTCGGTATGGTCGCGTCGACGGTGCGTACGGCTCGTACCCTGCAAGTATATGATACACACGATTACTCCACCTCAAGAATAGGGTATAACGGGTGCTGCGTAGGAGGGGTCATCCTGTTACAAATTGATAAACAAAGCGTTAGAGTATTCAAATTAACAAAATTCAAATTAATATTATGTAGCATTACAAATTTTGAACTACTTGTTATGTAATATGAAAACACATGTATATATTCAAAGTAAAATTAACAGACATATCACGCACTAGTAACATAAATAACTTCACTAGGAATATAAGCATTTGACGAAATTTTATGAAGTCATCAAAATCGACGTATCACACATTAGTAAGTACCGACATTTGTAAACTAGTATCTATACCCAAAATCCCTAACTAAATAACTAACTATAAACTAAATAATAAATACCTAATCAATCCCTAAACCCAAAATTCTAACCTCAAACCTAAAAACTACCTACGTAAATCACAAACAAATTTACTAACCTAACTATCCTAAATCACCAACTATCATAAATCAATAACAATCATAAAACCCTAACTATCCTATATTACTAATTATCCTAAAACAATAATAATCAAAATAACATGAAATCGAGAGGGAGGTACCTTAGGAACGGGCGGCCTTGATGCGCCGGCGTTTGTGGCGTGGCCGGCGCGGGCGCTAGTGGCGGGGCGTGTGCGGCTGGCGGCGGCAATGCGGGCAGGGGCGCTGCGCGGCGGCGGGCGGGCGGGCAGGGGTGCGTGCGGGCGGGGGACTCGCTCGCGATATTTATTTGGCCCCGCCCCGCCATGCTCAGTGGCGCGGCATTGCCGCGTCAAGATCGGTGGCGCGGCAGACCCTGCCCCGTCAGCGGTCAGCGATTCCGGTCGCCGCCACGTCAGCCCTCTGCCGCGCCACCATTCATGACGCGGCATAGACATTTGGCCGCGCCAGGGCAATAGGCGCGGCCAAAAGTGTTAGTTAAAAAAAAAACCCGACCGTGTTAGATTTAAAATTAGTTTTTAAAAAGTGTTAAAATTTAAAAAAAACGCTTGGTGTCCAGGGCTCCAGGCTTGGTGAACAGCGTCGCTAGTCGCCGGGGGAAAAGGAAAAGGAGAGGAGGAAAAAGGCTGCGTGCGCGGCAGCTGACGACGGGCCCACTGGCAGCGATCCACAGGCTTGTTCCGTCTACTCTGCGCCACCGCCAGTTTGTCCCCGGGCCTCCGTCGACCGGATAATGTAGCTAGCTTGCAGTGCCCACCCGTTGGTTTCGCTGAAATTTAGCTTAGGTTAATAATGTTAATTTGCTGAAAAGTACTGCCGAGAAATACCTGTGCTGCTAGGCAAACATTAGCTCGACAAAAAGTTCAAACTGGGATCCTAATGCTAAGTTCAAACTGGGATCCTAATGCCTTGATAGGATTAGCGTAGAGAGGTTCGTCCCCTAGTTCTAGAGTCTCCCTTCGATGAGATTCCGGCTGTTTCTTTTCTACCGTGGAGGAAAGATCACTAGCTGCAACTGCAAACGAGCTTTGTATGCCATCAAAATCTCAATGGTTCTTGTCCATGGTGGACGTATGTGCATACTATACTCTCTCATGATGAGTCACTATTTTTTTTAAAAAGAAACATGATGAGTAACAGTTGGTACCGACCAAGATATGTTTTTTTTTTCTCTCTCATTACCATATACTCCCTCCGTTCATAAAGAACGCAATGATGCGATCCGTGTCAGTCAATCTGACTCAATTTGACCAAGTTTATAATAAATAGTATTAATATTTATACCTTTAAATAAATTTATAATAAAAATATTTTATAAACTAATTTAATGGTACTTATTTATATCATGAATATTAGTGCTTTTATATAAATTTACCAAAGTTTATATTTTTTGACTCGTCGAAAAGCGAGAATTGCGTTCTTTTGTGGACAGAGGTAGTACTATCCTTCTTGACCTCCCTCTATGTTAGTAAACATATATCATCCAAGCCTCGGGGTTTCAATGTTATAAATTATTTATTTAAAGAAAAATACCATGTTATAAAAAAACCTTTTGTTTCTTATGAGGAATGCTAATCAATTTAGGGATCGTTCACTTCTATAAAGGTGAAGGTTGATACGCTGTTGGTATATTATTTTACTAAGGTCACTTTAACTCGACGCCGTAGCCACGCTAGCAAGTTTTAGCAGAACGACCCATACTATTAGCACAGACGCCACAGCCCTTTAGGGCTCTATGCTCCATCGCTGGGCCCTCGAAACTGTTACATGCAATGACTTTAATGATGGCCACATTGAGATTACCATTGCAGGAATTGATTTGATTAGTAGGAGGTCAATTTGTGGTTACTATTTACAAAGGCCGATAAGGGTGCTCATAGACACTCCTCATGGTGATATATTAACTCTGGGTTGTCAATCTCATAGCCGATGGCCGTGGATATAAAATTAGGCTTCCGACATAATTAATTAACGGTTGGAGGTGCTAAATTCTGTAGCATGTGTTGTACCTAACAATTTAACGCCGATATTCTTTCATCGATCCATATACTTTTTGGTATGATCCTAAAACGTTGAATTGTGTGCCATGTCTAAGATTTTTGGGTGGTTAGCGGATTTGGTATAAGAACTATACTCTTGTTTTAGTGTTCTATGAGACTCCATGTATCTCTGAGCGTCAGTTGCTTTGACTAAAATCACTAGAGAACAATATGCTAAAAGGATTTAGATAGAATATTATACTTTTTTATTTCAGATTTTTACTCTTATATACACTTAAAAATAAAGTTTAACTGTTACCGGCGCCAGCACGGGCGGAGCAGCGGCGGCGCGTGGCGCGGGAGGACACCAACAGCACGAGGCCCTGCATGCAGCACCAACGCGGGCGGAGCAGCGCAGCGGTGGCGCGCAGCGGCGTATAGTACGGAGAGCTGTGCCCTTGTGGCCCGGCCCATGAGGAGAGATGGAATTTTTATTTAAGCCGATAGATTCTGTTTGAACGGTGGATAGGAGGCTGAAAGGTACTCGGTGGCTCCGGTGAGGCGGCGACCGATGGATGCGGTGTTGCTCCATGCACTGCCGCTCTGCGTTTTGGTGGCAGGCAGCCCCTGTCGCTGAACCGATCGTACGCAGCGCCAGACCGGGCGCCCGGCGACGGCGACTATTCCCTTCTGTGTTCTCCCCCACCCAGCCTGTCCCCCCTCGGGGTTGGCACGCCGTACGGACGCTGGTACCGCGCCGCGCGCGCCTGCCCTACTCAGCACTCACACGGACCTGGGCCGGTGCGTGCGCCGTGCGGCTACGGTATGTTGTTGAGCCCGCCGCGCGCCCAGCGGCGGTAGTGACCAGTGGCTTACGCGGAGGAAGCCGTACGCGGCGGGCGGCTCTTCAGGACCGGCGTGAATGGCAACGGGACGGACGCCGGACGGCGTGAACAGTTGGCGTGAATGTGCGCTGCTGCCCGGCGAAGGCACGTCGGCAATCGACAACAGCGTGTGCCATTGCAAGTACCATGTGCTTTAAACAGGGGCGTAAATAAATAAATGTGATCTGCGACACGACTGAAGTACGGGAAGGAGTAAAGTCCAGTTTAGCATTCAACTCTGTGTGAGCAGGCAGTGGGCTACAATCGGAATGAAGCTCCCTGGCAGTGCTAGGTGAACGTGCCAACAAACAAAAAGTGAGGTGAACGTGTCAACAGACAAAAAGTGAAAGTTTGGATCAATGACTGCTGATTGTGTTTTTTTACATGTTATTCACAGCGTGGGTTATAAAATTTTAATTATAAATTCTAGTATTTCCGAGATAGTTGTTGATATAATTATGGAATTTAGAGACGCTATATTTTTTCAGAATGAATTTCCTATAAAAAAATGCACCTACCACGACTGGTCATGATTTATAATTTTCAATGAGCATGAAAATTTTACTCCGATAGAACAAATTGAGGAACCCTATATGCAAAATCCTGAGGAGGATGGCACTATGGTCACTAGAAAAACTAAGAGACAGAGGACTGCAAAGTCTTTTGGTGATGACTATATTATTTACCTTGTGGATGACACACCAACGACCATTGAAGAGGCATATTCCTCTCCTGATGTTGACTTATGAAAGAAAGCAGTACGGAGTGAGATGGATTCTATTATGTCTAATGGAACTTGAAAAATAGTTGATCGTCCTTATGGATGCAAGCATATAGGGTGCAAATGGGTGTTCAAGAAAAAGCTTAGGCATAATGGTACTATCGAGAGGTACAAGACAAGACTTGTGGCCAAGGGTTATACTCAAAAGAAATATGATGATTTCTTTGATACTTATTCACCGGTTGTCCGATTGACTACAATTCGAGTTTTGCTTTTCCGGCAGCCTCTTGTGGTCTTATCGTTCATCAAATTGACGTTAAGACAGCTTTCCTAAACGGAGAGTTAGAGAAGGAGATCTATATGGATCAGCCAGATGGGTTTGTAGCAAATAGTCAAAAAGGCAAGGTGTGTAAATTATTAAAGTCATTATATGACCTAAAACAAGCTCCTAAGCAGTGGCATGAGAAGTTCAACAGAACTCTAACATCTGCTAGCTTTGTTGTGAATGAAACTGACAAATGTGTGTACTATCGTTATGGTGGAGTGAAGGAGTTATTTTATACTTATATGTTGATGACATACTGATGTTTGGATCCAGCCTCAAAGTGATTGAGGAGGTGAAGGAATTTTTATCTAATAATTTTGAAATGAAAGATTTAGGAGAGGCTGGTGTTATTCTTAATATCAAGCTTCTGAGAGAAGGTGATTGTGGGGTAACTCTGTTACAATCCCACTATGTGGAAAAGGTGCTGAGTCGCTTTGAGTTTAGTGATTGTGAACCTGCTCCTACACCTTATGACCCTAGTGTGCTATTGAGAAAAAAATCGAAGAATAGCAAGGGATCAATTGAGATATTCCTATATCATTGGTTCGCTCATGTATCTTGCTAGTGCAACAAGGCCTGGCATCTTATTTGCTGTGTGCAAGCTGAGCCGGTTTGTGTCAAACCCGGGAGATGATCACTGGTGTGCTCTTGAAAGAGTGATGCGCTATTTAAAAGGCACTATGAGCTATGGTATTCGTTATACCGAACACCCGAAGGTGCTGGAAGACTATTGTGATGCCAATTGGATCTCTGATGCTGATGAGCTTTATGCCACAAGTGGATATGTGTTTTTGTTTGGAGGTGTTGTTGTTTCCTGTAAGTCTTGCAAGCAGACTATCTTAACGAAGTCTACAATGGAAGCAGAACTCACAGCATTAGACATCGCTGGCTCTGAGGCCGAGTGGCTTCGTGATCTTCTTATGGATTTACCGGTTGTTGAAAAACCCATACCGACTATTTCTATGAACTGCGATAACCAGACTGTGATTACGAAGGTTAACACTTATAAGGATAACATGAAGTCCACAAGGCATGTTAAGAGACGACTAAAATCTGTCAAAAAATTGAGAAACTTCGGAGTAATAACGTTGGACTATGTTCACACGTCTAACAATCTAGCAGATCAATTCACTAAGGGTTTGTCACGCAAATGTGATAGAAAGTGCATCGAGAGAGATGGGTTTGAGACACACATGAAATTTAGTAACATGTTCTATGTGATTGGAGATCCCGTGAAGTAGGATGATGAAACAAGCTAGTAGTAAAATATGAGGAAAGATCCTTAGTAAGACTCATTCATAATGCATATCTTTCCTTTCTGTAAAGCAGGTTAGTTTTTACCTTAATGTGTTCCAAGTGGCTTGCTAAAGCAAAGATATTGTCCTACAGAACATCTTTTGAGGAACACACCTATATGAGTTAGACTGCTGGTCACAGTCTATGAGATTTGAGTGATCTCTAAATACTCATGAAAGGCACTGGAGTATGACTTATATGCTTCAAATAGAGGGGATACCTTTTACAACCTAGTATCAGCTAAGAACTTTAGTGACATTCACCTCATACAAAACTGTCAACTTAAGGATTAGTCTAATGTTCAGTTGTGACTGAGTGAAACTATTGCTCTAGATGGATGTTCAACTTAACGGTCTCCATCGAAACATTGGTATATAAAATAAATGTGGTTTCTGAGACGACTTTGTTACAAACCCTAGAGTTTAATGGGGATTGTTGGATATATTATGGGCTTGGCCCGTATAATATTTAATAAATCAAATAAAACTCTATGGTCTATAACATTGAGCGTTGTATGGTTTAATACCGTATTGGATTTTGACTGAACGCTGACTTAGCTTATTTGGTTGAAAATTATCCATCTTAATTGAGAAGCTGAGAAAAGGAGACAGAAGTGCCACGCGCGCGCGCCGCCGTCGGCCGGGCCGGGCCGTGGGCGTGGAAGGCAGGCGGACGGGCGGACATGGCCAGATTTTGTCACTTAATCCTCATAATTACGGGAGTTTCTCTCTTTTATGGTGGGGGCGAGTTGATTGCATCAGTTACCGTCTCTGGTTTTCCCCGTCCCGTATCTTTGCGCGCACGGAGCAACGGGAGAGCAGGTGCCTCCGGAACCCTCGTTCGTTTGCGAACCTTGCACGGGGTGTGCGGCGATTAGGTTTTTAGGGGGCGATTCCGCGACTGCTCGTCCACGTCGCAGATGTCTTCTTCCTGGTGATCGCTCGAGGATAAGCAATGTGTCTTCTTCTTGGTGACCGTTCATAGGACTGCACTGCGAACACCTTTCTGCATCAACTGTGGTCCACGACTTCGAGCAACGCACTATGTCTGGTGCGAATGGAGCCTCCGATGCACTCGGCATGAGACCCTCCGCTGGGTACACTCTTAACTCTGTGATTACTGTACTTTGCGTACTTACTGTATTGATGTGTATGTAATACTTATATGTTGTAGCGTTTGTTAGTGATATACACATATACATATATGTCGTCACGAATCCACTGATGTTTTATTTCTGGATTAAATTGACCATAAAAATACCTAATTATCTAATACGTGGTGCTCCTAAATGGCGAAGGCGCTAAAGAGAACTGCCACTGCAAACCCTCTCCAGCTGCCATCTGCCACGGCAAAATGGTGATTCAGCGGGTACTTAATTTGGCACGGAAAATATGACGGCCCGTCCGGCGTCCGTCCGGCCAGCAGCAGCTCAGGTCAAGAGCTGAAGAGCAGGAGCAGTGGCGTGGCCTGTGGAGTGGACTGGTGTTTGCCGGCCAGACTTGCGTTCGGGCTCTGAAAAGCCCCTTAACTTTTGGGTGTGGCTCGAAATTTCACGCGGCCACTCGGCCAGGATCAGGGTCCTGTGCGAGAGATCACCGTCATCATCACCTCGCCAGAGCGCAGCAACCAGCAATGCAATGCATTGTTTGTAGCAGCAGCAGCAGCAAGAGGGAGGGAGAGACAGAGAGATAAGAATAGGCATCATTGCAGCAGAACAGAGTTATTCCCTGCAAATGGGCGAGACCATGATTCCAGCGAGGGGGGTTCACATGTTACCACTAGCTAGTCTGGTCCGCGGACGACGCAGCACTGCAGCCGAACCACCGGGCGGGACGGTGAAAGGAGCTAGCGAGGGAGATGGATCTGCTGCATTCTGCGGTCTGCGGACGAGCTAATCATGCCGTCGCTCGTTGCATCAATCAGATTCGCGCTTTACTTTACATCTGGCGATCGTTTAGGGTTAGGCCCTGGTTTCGTCAGGTAATCACTGCCCTTGATCCAACCAATGCAGTGCCTAATCATCTCGAGCTCCAGGATTACTCATTCATTCACCCGTTCTCCTTCTCAAAAGTTGCACACGTAATGATAGATGATTAGCTTTGTCAAAAGGGAGAAAACAACAATTGGTGTCGCTTTCATGACAGGTAACCGTAAAACTTTGGCTAGAATATTATGCTAAAACGTTAGTATGGCTGAACAACAATGTGAAACCAGATGATTCCGGAGACATACAGTTATCTTTTTTAGGGGAAAAAAAAGGTGACCGCTACTTGTACTAAGGAGTAGCTTGAGCGTGTACGTACTGGTTGAGGATCGCGGGTTGATTAAGACCGTGACGGCACGTCACATGGCGCCATCTTTTTTTAATGCATGCCGCGGCGAACACGGTCAGCCCGCCCGGGGAAGGTACACGTACATACTCTCGTTGGTCTCCTCCCCAACCCCTCCTAATTCCCCTCCCCCCACCAGTCAGGAACCATCTTCGTCTTCCTCCTCCACCTCTCCATCGAGATCGCTCTCATCTCATGGCGGTCTCAAGAGTGGGGTGGTTAGCGTTAGCTACTTCGCTTCCATCCAGGAATCAATCCGATCCGAAGCCGGTAGGCGACTGCCACCGTACCGCCGATCGCTTTCGACTTTTTTTTGTAGCAAGCGATCCATCTTTCCCTTGCAGTCGCCGTCGATCGCTTCCTCTGAAGCGCCTCGATCGCTCTGCGCTCACCCAATTTGTATGCATATATATCATACGTATGCATAGCAGTTTGGTGAGCGACGGTTGGGACCGGTGGAGCAACTAAATTCGTAGCCAGTCTCGACGGTTGTGACCGGACACCGGAGGGGAGAAACAAACTTGGCGCCGGAAATCTCGCCGCCAATCGCTGCCGGCCCGCCGCCGGTGGGGATTACTTGTTTGCATGCACTCATGTTTGGGACCGGGGCCCCGGGATTACGCACCAAAAACGGAGTCGTCCATCGGCGAGCTCGACGACAGCAACTGCAGCTTCGACTCGTGCACAGTGCCGGAGAGCACTAGTAGCTAGCTAGAGAACAAGCAGGAGCTGCTTTGCTTTGGCATTGAAATTGCACGGTTGCACCATGCGTTTCTCTTTCTCTCTCTGGGTACGACAGTGTATCTATGAGGGAAGGCATTATTTCATTTGCACGTCTAAATCGTGTGTGAGAACTCAAGAATCTAGTGAGTGAGATCAAGCCGAAGCAAGATGATGAGGTTTTTAATGTACAAAGGGGAGGGGCTACGATAACTGCCTCTGCAAAGAAGTGATTAATAAGTAACAAAAGGTATAAAGGCTAATCAGACCTTTGTTTGTCATGCTCATGCATGGCGGATTTGGCTTGGTTCGTCTCCGTAGCCCCCGTATGGCACGCACAGCTCACAGGACGACAAAGCCACCGAGGCGCACGCAGCATGCATCCCTACTCCGATGTACAAATCCACGGATCCAGGCCCTCGCCTCGTCCCGGCCTTCCGGCAGCAGCACCAGCGACGCCGTCCGGTGGTTTGTCGGCGCTGGCCGCGCCCGATGACGAGGTGGCCGCGCCGGCGGCGTGGGAGGAGTAGTTCAGCTTGCAGCTGCCGCCCGAAGCGCCGGCCGCGACCACGCCCGACAGCTCGTCGCCGCCGTGGCCGTGGACGTCGTCGCTCCTTGAGTGGTGCAAGTGCAGGCCCTCGGAGCCCAAGAGTCCGCCGTGGGTGAGGCCGAGGCTGCCGCTGCCGCCGACGCTGGCCAGGAAATCCGATGGCGACGGCGCTGGATGGTGCAGCCTCGACGACGCCT
Source organism: Miscanthus floridulus (assembly GCF_019320115.1). Lineage (NCBI taxonomy): Eukaryota > Viridiplantae > Streptophyta > Magnoliopsida > Poales > Poaceae > Miscanthus > Miscanthus floridulus. The sequence goes on along the minus strand of NC_089583.1, from coordinate 71,063,303 downwards.
GCCCAAACCCGCCCGCCGCCGCGCCGAAAATGGACTGCGACGACGGCTGCGAGGAGAGGAGGTTCTGGAAGGAGAGGTAGCTGCTGGGGTCCTGCTGCAGCCGGAGAAGCGCCGAGGACGTCAGCTGCTGGAAGGTGTCGCCCGCCGCTCCGGCTGCCGCTGTCGGCGCGACGACAGGGTTGGACGCCGGTGCTGCTGCGGTGGCGGCTGTGCCCGTGGCGGCATTGGCATTGGCGACGCCGATGTTGGATGAGGACGGCGTGGACGACGACGTCGTCGTGAAGGGCGGGAAACTGGAGGAGGGCACGGCCGTCGGGAGCTTGTGCGGGAAGGGGTGCAGGAGGTACGGCGGCAGCGAGGCCGTGGCGTCCGCGGCGGCGGAGCGCAGGGAGGACGACGGCGGGGGGAAGATGTGGTCGAAGCGGGTGCGGAGCGACGCGGCGGGGCCCCCCACCCCGACCCCGACGCCCGCGGCGAAGGGCGGGGACGGGATGCCCGTGAACTCCTGCACCATGGCGCGGAAGTTGGAGGTGTCGGTAGTGAGCACCGTCGTGGGCGCCCGCCGCGAAGCGCGCGTCCGCTTCCGCGACCCCCTCGGTGGCTGCGCCGCCGGCGCGGGCGCGCCGCCCATCGCCGCCCCCTGCCCCTGCGCTGCCGCCACGGTCGTGTCAGCAGCCTGCTGGCGCCCGCCCACGACCGAGTCGGGTTGCCCGACGCGCGGAGACGAGGAGGAGGACAGCCCCGAGGCGCCGGGGAACGACCCCGATGACCAGGCACCCGCCTGCTGCTGCGGAGGCGGCGCGGACGTCAACTCTTGCAGGCCGAAGTAGGAGCCATGGAGCGAGAACGCGGCGGCCGAGGGGGACGGAGACGGTCGGAGCAGTGCGGAGAGCGGGGAGGAGTCGACGCCCCCTCCACCCCGCGAGTCGAACTCGTCGTCGCCGCCGCTAGACGACTGGAGGCTCCCGCTGTTGCCGGAGTCCATCACGACGCCACCGCCACCGCCACCGCCACCGCCACCGCAGACCCACCAACCCTCCCCAGTTCCCCTCCTCCTCTCCTGCCCCGCTTCCCGGTGGTGCAACTCCCCAGAAACAACCAACTACCACCACCACAAGCAGCTAAAAAGGCCGGATCTTCCACTCCGGGACTCGCTGATCCAGGAGGGACGAGTGGCAGACGCAGAAAGAGGGGAAGCTTTGCGTCGGACCGGCGATGCGGTATAAAAAGGGCAGATCGATGAGGAGGGAAGAGAGAGGAGGAGGTGTCGAGGGGAGCTGGGGAGGGGAGGAGACGGCGGCTGCTTCGGAGCACGTTCCCGCAAAAGGGACGGCGACTGACTGACGGCTCGGGGGAGGGCCGGGCCCGGAGGAAGCTATCGTTGGTTTGGTCTGGTTTGTTGCTGTGCGCGAGTGCGACCTGGCTGGCCGCGGCCGGGGACCCGGGAGTGCGAGGGCGTGCGTGGTGGAATTTTATTTTAATTTTAAAACTTTTTGAAAACTAATTTTAAATCTAACATGGTCGATTTTTTTTAAACTAACATTTTTTACCGCGTCTATTGTCCTGACACGGTCAAATGCCTGTGCCGCGCCATATATGGTGGCGCGGCATAGGGCTGGCGTGGCGACGACCGGAATCGCTGGCCGCTGACGGGGCAGGGCCTGCCACGCCATCGACCTTGGCGCGGCAGTGACGCGCCTTGATCCGTGGCACGGCAGAGCCGAATAAAACCCCACGGCCAGTCCCGCCTGCCCGAGCAGCAAGCCCGCCTGGCCGCCGTGCCCGCCGCTCGTCCGGCGGTACCTGAACGGTTTAATCGGAACGCGTCGCACCGATAGTGGGAGTTATTCTAAGCATTGTTCGACGTAAAATCAATAGTGGATTTGTTTATGTCTTTTGTTAAATTAGTTTCATGGCTGAATAGAGAATTTGATAAGGCAATGATTTTTTTCGGTCTTTCATAATACGGTTAACCACCATGTTAACTAATCGATTACGAAAAATTGGATCGGATTGAAACGAATATTTTTTAAGGGAACTTATTTCTTGGGCTTTTGACCCCATATTGTAGGATCGGCGGCGACGCGACCATGGACCCCGGCTTCCTCGACCCCTCGCGCAAGACGTCGGGCACCGAACTAGTTGTTACTTAATCTCACCGGCAGTGCTGCCGCGACGCATAGAAACGAATATGAAGCAAATAAATGAAGTCCGTGCGCAAGTTGACAAGCTGCCACATAACATTTTCATTGGTTTGACATAAATTTGACATAACATAACCAAATAACCCCACAAGTTTCGGACGCCAATATTCGTTTGATCTAACAAACTAAGACCCAAGAGTGTAAGGATCCCTCGGACGCCTCTGTCTCTTCGGATTTGTTGGCAACACATTGGGAGTGTAGCCAAGTCGGTATGGTCGCGTCGACGGTGCGTACGGCTCGTACCCTGCAAGTATATGATACACACGATTACTCCACCTCAAGAATAGGGTATAACGGGTGCTGCGTAGGAGGGGTCATCCTGTTACAAATTGATAAACAAAGCGTTAGAGTATTCAAATTAACAAAATTCAAATTAATATTATGTAGCATTACAAATTTTGAACTACTTGTTATGTAATATGAAAACACATGTATATATTCAAAGTAAAATTAACAGACATATCACGCACTAGTAACATAAATAACTTCACTAGGAATATAAGCATTTGACGAAATTTTATGAAGTCATCAAAATCGACGTATCACACATTAGTAAGTACCGACATTTGTAAACTAGTATCTATACCCAAAATCCCTAACTAAATAACTAACTATAAACTAAATAATAAATACCTAATCAATCCCTAAACCCAAAATTCTAACCTCAAACCTAAAAACTACCTACGTAAATCACAAACAAATTTACTAACCTAACTATCCTAAATCACCAACTATCATAAATCAATAACAATCATAAAACCCTAACTATCCTATATTACTAATTATCCTAAAACAATAATAATCAAAATAACATGAAATCGAGAGGGAGGTACCTTAGGAACGGGCGGCCTTGATGCGCCGGCGTTTGTGGCGTGGCCGGCGCGGGCGCTAGTGGCGGGGCGTGTGCGGCTGGCGGCGGCAATGCGGGCAGGGGCGCTGCGCGGCGGCGGGCGGGCGGGCAGGGGTGCGTGCGGGCGGGGGACTCGCTCGCGATATTTATTTGGCCCCGCCCCGCCATGCTCAGTGGCGCGGCATTGCCGCGTCAAGATCGGTGGCGCGGCAGACCCTGCCCCGTCAGCGGTCAGCGATTCCGGTCGCCGCCACGTCAGCCCTCTGCCGCGCCACCATTCATGACGCGGCATAGACATTTGGCCGCGCCAGGGCAATAGGCGCGGCCAAAAGTGTTAGTTAAAAAAAAAACCCGACCGTGTTAGATTTAAAATTAGTTTTTAAAAAGTGTTAAAATTTAAAAAAAACGCTTGGTGTCCAGGGCTCCAGGCTTGGTGAACAGCGTCGCTAGTCGCCGGGGGAAAAGGAAAAGGAGAGGAGGAAAAAGGCTGCGTGCGCGGCAGCTGACGACGGGCCCACTGGCAGCGATCCACAGGCTTGTTCCGTCTACTCTGCGCCACCGCCAGTTTGTCCCCGGGCCTCCGTCGACCGGATAATGTAGCTAGCTTGCAGTGCCCACCCGTTGGTTTCGCTGAAATTTAGCTTAGGTTAATAATGTTAATTTGCTGAAAAGTACTGCCGAGAAATACCTGTGCTGCTAGGCAAACATTAGCTCGACAAAAAGTTCAAACTGGGATCCTAATGCTAAGTTCAAACTGGGATCCTAATGCCTTGATAGGATTAGCGTAGAGAGGTTCGTCCCCTAGTTCTAGAGTCTCCCTTCGATGAGATTCCGGCTGTTTCTTTTCTACCGTGGAGGAAAGATCACTAGCTGCAACTGCAAACGAGCTTTGTATGCCATCAAAATCTCAATGGTTCTTGTCCATGGTGGACGTATGTGCATACTATACTCTCTCATGATGAGTCACTATTTTTTTTAAAAAGAAACATGATGAGTAACAGTTGGTACCGACCAAGATATGTTTTTTTTTCTCTCTCATTACCATATACTCCCTCCGTTCATAAAAGAACGCAATGATGCGATCCGTGTCAGTCAATCTGACTCAAATTTGACCAAGTTTATAATAAATAGTATTAATATTTATACCTTTAAATAAATTTATAATAAAAATATATTTTATAAACTAATTTAATGGTACTTATTTATATCATGAATATTAGTGCTTTTTATATAAATTTAACCAAAGTTTATATTTTTTGACTCGTCGAAAAGCGAGAATTGCGTTCTTTTGTGGACAGAGGTAGTACTATCCTTCTTGACCTCCCTCTATGTTAGTAAACATATATCATCCAAGCCTCGGGGTTTCAATGTTATAAATTATTTATTTAAAGAAAAATACCATGTTATAAAAAAACCTTTTGTTTTCTTATGAGGAATGCTAATCAATTTAGGGATCGTTCACTTCTATAAAGGTGAAGGTTGATACGCTGTTGGTATAGTATTTTACTAAGGTCACTTTAACCGACGCCGTAGCCACAGCTAGCAAGTTTAGCAGAACTGAACCCATAGCTATTAGCACAGACAGCCACAGCCCTTTAGGGCTCTATGCTCCATCGCTGGGCACCTCGCAACTGTTACATGCAATGACTTTAATGATGGCCACATTGAGATTACCATTGCAGGAATTGATTTGATTAGTAGGAGGTCAATTTGTGGTTACTATTTACAAAGGCCGATAAGGGTGCTCATAGACACTCCTCATGGTGATATATTAACTCTGGGTTGTCAATCTCATAGCCGATGGCCGTGGATATAAAATTAGGCTTCCGACATAATTAATTAACGGTTGGAGGTGCTAAATTCTGTAGCATGTGTTGTACCTAACAATTTAACGCCGATATTCTTTCATCGATCCATATACTTTTTGGTATGATCCTAAAACGTTGAATTGTGTGCCATGTCTAAGATTTTTGGGTGGTTAGCGGATTTGGTATAAGAACTATACTCTTGTTTTAGTGTTCTATGAGACTCCATGTATCTCTGAGCGTCAGTTGCTTTGACTAAAATCACTAGAGAACAATATGCTAAAAGGATTTAGATAGAATATTATACTTTTTTATTTCAGATTTTTACTCTTATATACACTTAAAAATAAAGTTTAACTGTTACCGTAGCCATAATGAAAAATCTGGGTGTTTATTAGTATTTACGGTCACTGCTACCGCGTGCCTCTACACTACACCCTTGCATTGGGATCAAGAGATTCCGCGGTTGAGCAGCCCCAAAGCCTCGCGCCCGTCCTGTCGTTGGCTTGGCCGCGGCTGGGAAGCCAACTTTTTTATCCGCCAAGGAGTATAATCTATCATAGATCATGCATGCGATGGCCGATTTTTCGGTCGCGGAAACGTGCGCGCCCGCCCATGCTCGGGCGCACGAGAGACCTCGTGTCGATCTTGCGCATCTCTGTAGGCTGCTGCACACACCGTCCGCCAGGCCAGGAGGAGAGGCAGCCCTGATGGGCTCGTCACGCGCACTCGCAACAACTGGATGTTGGGCGCGCGACGGCATGACCACTGTTCACACGTAGCTAAGCTTTTGCATTAGACCCGGCCGGCGGTCAACTGACTAGTAGACTTACTTGAAGCAAGTGAACGATGGCCTCCAGCTTCACGTCGCTGCCGGCCAGCGTTTGTAAACAACGAATGTTCCTGCCACGCGGTAAAAGTAAAAACAGCAGTATCGTTCGTCAGTGGTTTAAAAGTCGCAAAGCTAAGCCTGTAGTAGGCTCAATCAACGCCGGCGCGGTTAACCATTCCGATGGCGAGGCGTGTCACACGGCTCCAAAGTTACTCCTGCAACTAGTCCCGCGCTAACGTCGGCGCGCGAGATGCCGACGAGTGACGAGACGCACGGGGCTCGTCAAAATCACAGGATAGAATACAACTAGAATACAGTGCGCGGCTCATGCGTTCCTACGCGTCCCGGTCACCAGAAGTTCAGCGCAACCCGCTGCGCACGCGTGAGAATTCCTTCCAGAAACAGTGCAACTTGTGCCGATAGCACATAGCAACCGGCCCGGGAGCGCCCTTTCGTCTGCGCTTCGGAGGAAGCCGTCAGCCGTGGGATCTGTACCTGTCTGCAACCTGGCTTTCCCCGGTTCCTGTTTCACATCGGATAGGAGAAACCTGCTGCCACTTGGGGCCTTGGGGGTTAATACTTGGCGAAGTCATGCACGTGGAGCTAGTGACTTGGATTGATATGGATTTTTACCTTTCAGTTATGTACGTTTTGCAATAACAAAATTACACAAGGATGCTTGAATACCTAACTGTTTTCTCTAATGACCAGCGTTTATTATATAGACATACAAGGAAAGTAATATCCGCGGTCTATTTGTCGAGAAAATCAGATAAAAACACAAGCAGTGGTTTTTTTATAATAAATAGACATATAGCTTAGAAAGGTTAGTGTACTGTATCGTTTTAGAGAGGTTGGGACCTACTTAGGTACTTTTCAGCGAACGAACGATGTTTTTCTCTCACAACAAATCAGCATAAGCCAATTTTCAGTGAAACGAACAGGGCCATAGATCCTATTTGGATCACATATAAATTGCTTCCTAAGGCCCTATATGGAACGTGAGATTTTTTTCTATTCCTACGTTTTTCGTGTGAAATTAAACTGATTTCAATTTTTACGCAATTTCTATAGAATACCTGTGTTCCAAACAAACCTAAGTTAAAGTAGAATCTCACGCATAGAGTACATTTCGCTCTCTACTTTTGTCCATAGGTAAGTCAAGATGACCTATTATTAGGACTTCGTGTAAAGGCCGCTCTCACTTTACAGCTCATTTTAGTACGTAACTTCCTGTACACATAAAACCAGGCGTTTCCAAGAAATGTCATCAACAAGAAATGCCAGAAATGAGTAAAGGCCGGTGAAAATTTGCATTTTTCAGTTCCTTGAAACGGCCTACGACAGCCCATGAGTCTTGACGATTTTCCTTTTCAGTTCCAAAAAAAAAAAAATCGCAACAACCCAAAGAAAAACCTCGAAACAGCCCAGAACGCTATAGGCCGAGCTGACTGCTGTCCCACAGAATATCTGCGGGCGATCCACCGATCAAGCGAGCTGATGAGCTGGTCTCGAACCGCTCCACCCGTCGCGCCATCCTGGCGTGCCGCGGCACACGTGTCGACAGAGCTGGCACGTGCCGCCGCGCGGCGCATCCGTATCTCTCACTTCCTCGCCAGCCACTCTCTCAGGCTCTGATCGGCCGCCGCAAGCGATCACCGGATCACGATGCTGCGGAGGACGCTGCCGGCGTTGCGCTCGGTGAAGGATGGCGTGGCAGACGCGGCTGGGCACGCCGGCAAGGGCGACGCGCACTTCCCGTCGCTGCGTGGAAACCCGGCCGCGCGCGCCAGCGCCCGCGAGGGCGCCGAGGGGCAGGCCTGGCTGTCCGCGGCGGAGGAGGAGCGCAAGATGTACAGGTGCAGGATGATCAAGAGCTGCACGGCGACGTGCCCCAATAGCCTCGACCCCGCCGCGGCCATCTCCGCCATGAAGGCATTGCACCAGCTCCGCAAGGCCTCCTGAGTCAGGACTCGGAAGACAGGGGGCCCTGAGGCAGTGCAAGCAGCTACTTTGCGGATTTCATTGCTAGTTGACCTGTACGATCCAGCGAGTTTACTCTATTCAACAGAGATCGAGTTTACTCTCTTCTTTTCGCAGAAGTGAACCTTTGCCTAGAAAAATTTCTCGACGCCAGCCAATCCGCAAAATCTGTTGTCTTTTATAGGAGGAAAAAATAACCAGAAAAAACCATCTGAATCATACGGCACGTAAATATTTCTGAAACGAGCGAGCGACTTCTTCCTGACGATTACGTCCATTGCTGCCGTTTGTCCTGGCTTGCCAACACCTCCCTCGGAAGCCTCAACTGATCTTGAAGCTCCTGGCGGACACCGCCAGCGCCGGCCGGCAACCACCTTGCTTCTTCTGCACGTCGCGGCCACACCCCGGTGTACTACCGGCCCTCTTGGCTCCCGCGGCCGCCGCCGCGCAGTTGTGGTCCGCGGGGAACCGGTGCTTCAGGCACACCTTGAGGCCGCAGCCCTTGCACTGGCTGGTGTTGCTGAACGTGAGCGCCTCCTTGCATCGCCGCACGGGGCACTGCGGCTTGCGCTTCCTCGCCGGGCCGCAGCGGCGCGACCGCGCGTGCGCGTCCAGGATCTCCCGGTCGCACTGCTGCCCCGGCACCGCCGTCCGCTCGATGGCGTCGCCGCAGTCCGGGCACACCACGACGGTGCGGCCCTGGTCGGCGGCCTTGGCGCAGCCGTGCTCCCGGTACACGCGGTGCGCCGCGCAGAAGAACCCGCCGCAGCCGTCGCGCCCGAAGGGGAGGAAGTCGAGCTGGTTGCACCCCGCCTCGTCGCAGTGCGCGCCCAGGTCCGGGAACGCCTCCGTGCCCCGACGCGCCATCGGTCGTCCGCCCGCCCGCAGCCGCCTAGCTATCTCCTCCCCCTTGCCGTCTGGGAGCTCTTCGTTTCTTCCTGCGTCGGCGGTTGATTCTGTGATGGATGAGGGAGCGATCGGTGAGGATCTGAGTAATGGTTTGGCATCGATTTATATAGGCTGCGAGATCCAAAAGCCGGGTGCCGAATCTAACTAATCGTCCGACTCCGACACCGGGCGCACCGGGTTCGTCAGTCGGTGTCCGTTTCCGCGGGAAAAATTCGGGTGGAGCCGGTGTCCAAAGGTTCTTGATCCTTCCGTGCTACCTGACGCGCCGACTCGTGTCCAACTGCAAGTATGAATCATCCATCACTCCGTTCGGCACCCAGATTCTTCCGTGAAGCGCGCGGTTCATCCTCATTCGTCATTCCTGAAGGGAGGCCTTAAGCCACGACCCGTCGCGCGCACGACCCGCCTCCGGGTCTTCTTCCTGCCCCGACTTGAGTCCTCGCGCCCTCCGCACCCCTCCTCCCCTGCCGCCCTCGGCCGCGGCTTTCTCGCCGCCGGCCACGCCATCCGCAACCCAGTGGCGGAGCCAGGTGCAACTTGAGGGGCCAATTTTGCCTTATGAAGATCAATTTTGTACACAGATGCTAGAGCAAATAATCACTAATCACAAATTTGCTGCTAATTAATACTGTAAAAATCCAACAAAAATATCAAGTAGACTCTATTAAGTACAGATTATCATTTATATAGTCACATCTAGTATACCGTATATGCCATGTAGCAAATAACTCTGCAGATGAGTATGAAAATTGGAAGAAAAAAGCATTGAACATTCGGCTTCTTCGGCTGGTATTAAAGACGGCTGATAAGCCGGCTGAAGCTGTTTTATTGTGAGAGAAAAATACTGTAAGCCAACTGATAAGTTCAAGTGAACAGGTCCAGGTTGCCCTAGCCTAAGCTCTAGTGCGTGCCGCAACCCGCCGCCGCCCAACCTAAATACTGGACAAGCTCGTCGGGGTCGTCCTCATCCTCATCCTCGCCCCACCCCACCCCCGCCTCCACCATCGGCAGCCGGCAACGAGTGGCCGCGCCGCGCCGCGCCACCCACAACCTGCACCCGTCCCTCGAACCCATCCATGCTAACGACAACATCTCGCGGCGAGCTCCACCACGCCGCCCCCGTCACCGGTTCCGCCCAACCGGTTGTCCTCCACTGCCTCGCTGCCGCCCTTCAACCCGTGCACCACCGCCGTATCGTGTCCGCCTCCCAATGAACTCCTTCTAAGGTCGCCGGAGATGGAAACCCTAACCTCGTCGTCGTCGAAACCATAACCACCGCCGGCTTCTTCTTCCTCTCCGGCACAGGCGCGGGGCATGGGCGTGGTCGGGCGCGTGGGAGAAGGAGAGGGAGAGGAAGGCGTGGGGTCGCATCATCATCTGCGCTCTAGCACGACGGTCACGGTAGAAAACCTATTGCTGACCGCGCTCCCGAAAAGGGCGTGGTGACCGAGTTGTGTTCCTCTCTGCCACACACCGGAACCGTCCCACGCCGTTGGGTTGCGCCACATCGGACCTTTTTTATCCTCCCTCGCTTAACGATGCACCCGCAAGACTTGACAGAGCTCGGGGTGGGGGGGGGGGTTGGGTTGGGGGGGGGTAACGTGGAACGAGTGGTGGTGCCCAAGTCTTATGCTTGCAGTGGCCCTTGCCCCCTGGCAGGACACGCCAGCTAACGCCAATTGGCAGTAAGCCAGGAGTTAATTTTTGCTTGACAGAATGAAATGACACAGCTGAAGCATGGCTTTTTTTTTTTCTAAACAAGTGGACATGACCATTTTATGGATAAAAGAGAGAATTACAATCGCGGTACAAAGGGCTACTCTCACGCAAATAGAGACAGCTAAATGTTTCTCTCCCGCCAAAATCCAAGAGGACACTTTTCTTCTTGATTGTTGCGAGCATTGCCATGGTGTGTTTCTGCTTCTTGCAATCTTGAGTTCATTTCCTTTTAGATTTCCCAAGATATCGACATCACTTTCTACGTAGGACCGAAAATTGGGTCTAGCCCTTTGTTTGTTTAAGTCACGTTGTTTTACATCTGCCAATTTTTGTTTGTTTATACGTCATGAGTCTCTGGCATGGGCTTTATTCCGTATCTGTTAGGAGTATCGCCGTGGAGAACCGGCACCGTGGAACACCAACACAAACCCTGAGACCGAGAGGGATTAATTTATGCCCTAAGCTTTTTTCATGTACGTCTTTTGCACCGTCTACTAGGTGTCTACTAGACTGTTTAATTTGTTTGGTCAATGACGTAATAGATTCTAACCGCTCACGTTGTTTGTATATGTAAAGTCATATTCCAGTCATGCTTAAAGTCATGGATTCTTTTAAGGTTAGAAAAAAAAAATGAAATCACCGTGTAGGGCACTGCCTAGTCCATAGTCCCCACTTCATATCATTTTTGGCACCGGTGAACAAACAACGTTAGCTCCACTAGGTTGGTGCCACTCATTCATATAATTTTGTATAAATTTCTTTAATGTCTTATATATCCAATAAAATTTCATTATCCTTTTTTTGTATTGAAAGAAATTGTTGATGGTACATATGAATCAACATATTGAAAACTTAATTAATATTTTCATTGTATTTGAAATAGTTTTCATAAACACGTGCATATCGCACGACCATATTTATTAGTTCAAAGAAAACGATAAGAAAATTTATAACTTTGCTGGGCCACATCGATCCATCGTCAGCCCACAATAGGGCCTTGTTTAGATTCCAAGTTTTTTCACTTTCTCTTTATCACATCAAATCTTTGGACACATGCATGTAGTATTAAATATAGATAAAAAAATAACTAATTACACAGTTTGATCGTAAATTATGAGACGAATCTTTTGAGCCTAGTTAGGCTATGATTAGACAATATTTATCAAATATAAACGAAAATACTACAGTACCAAATACTGATTTCCAACCCTCATCTAAATAAGGCCTAGATCGGAGGAGATCAAGCTCCCTTTCTTGGGTCACAAGACGATCAGGCTTCCTTTCTTGGACCCGAAGTCGGACGCACCCGACACCCCAAGACCGCCGCCCATAGAATTTCCATTTCGCCGCATTATTTTTTCCTTCTTCTCAAACATCAAACATCCCCCCTTGCTCGTCTCCGACTCCGATACTGCTCCGGTATACTCCCCACCACCTCGCACCCGGGGCGCGGCCATGTTGACACCGCGCGTCCTCAAGCGTTCGCTGCTCCGCCGCCTGCGCGCTGCGGCCGAGCTGCCTCCGCCGTGGCGACCCCGGTACGCCTCTTCTCTTCTCTCGGTTTTCGCGTGCGTGGTGTCGTTGTGCGTCTGTGCGTGCGCGCCAGGTGTTTGCGCTAATGCCGCAGCGAGCGGCACCCTCTACGCCGGTGGCGTCCTCGGTTGCTGCAGGCGTTGTTTGGGTAATTTGGTTGGTAGTTTGGGGTGGTATTGAATCGGGATTTGAGATTCGTCTCCGTTGGAGCGTTCCATGGAGCTGAGCGGGGAGGATTCCGGGAGGGACATGTTTTTTTTAAAAAAATTCATGGAAGTAGGTTGAGTCAGCATGGCATGAAAAGGTTGGTAAGTTCTCAGTTGATATGAGTAACTCATAGTATGTGTATGTATGTACCTTGCGCACTTCATTGGCAAGTTGCTATCTGGGACATTCTGCTGGATGTGCTACTCTGGGCGCAATATGGTTGTGGTGTGCCAACTGCAATTATATGCTAGTCTGAGATCTGCTAGTTAATGTGATTAAGTGATGGGTTCAACGACAGAACTAGTGTTTGGTGGCTGGGTTCTGTCATCATCATGCTGTAGCCGCTGGTTTTGCTTGTAGTTGGGTTGTTCAGGATCTGATGCTCATGCTGTTTCACATTGCTTGTTGTATTGTTGCATGTAGCTTTGTTGATGGCTCCTGCTACACCATAAGTTGAAGTTACACCATGCATGGGAACTGTACCTTTGACGTTTCACTTGTAGTCTGATTTGATAAATGATATATTCTTGCTTCCCCCTTCTAGATAGGTGCTACTGTTGAACTTCAATTTAATGCCATAAGCTGATACTAAAAATATCACATAAATGCTTGAGGGTATTGAATTTTTCCATCTGTTTTGTCACTACCTCTAGCTTGTGCATGCAGCCACATGTGTAGATTATTTGCTTGTGCTTGTGTTACTGAGTTCTGATAATTCTATTACTTTGGTTCTGTAGGATCCTACCTTCCCGGACTTACCGTTCCAGAGGCTATTGTAGTGGGGGAAGCTCCAAGTATGATAGGCCAATGAGACAGTTTTCTGAACAAAATGAGTCAACTTCTTGGCCATTGATATATTACGTTGCTGTATGCTGTTTCTAAAGACTGCTTATCTGATTTCTCATATTATATTTAAGTTACAATGCTATCTAGAGTATTGTCTAATGTCAAATAATCAACAAGAGATTCTTTGACACCTATGTCTTTGGACGCGTTCACAGTTGCCTAATTGAACCTTAGCACCATTCTATGCCCACACCTTTCTGAGTAAAACCGTAATAGCATTTTAAGTAACACTGTTCTTTTGTAAATATGTTGGTTTTGCAGCCTGCTCTACTTGCTTTTGCTGGGATAGCAACTTTTGTTCATTACAATGATGAGAGGCGTGCAGTTCCCTTAGGTAAGAGTTTTCCAGCAATGCAGCTTTATGTTGTTTTCTGAGGTTCCACATTTTGATGGTATTCATTCTGTGCTTCAGTTTTACTCCCTCCATTCCTAGTTATAAGTCGTTCTGGCTTTTCTAGATACATATCTTTTATTATGTATCTAGACATAGTCTATATCTAGGGTGCATAGCATAAACAAATGTACCTAAAAAAGCCAGGATAACTTATAATTTGGAACGGAGGGAGTACTTGTTAACTCGTATAGATTAGATAGTGATAATAGTTCAGCTGGATGAAATGCCCTGTCGTGGTATGCAGATTCAATTTATCTATGCTTGGACATCTGGTGGAACTTCTTGATGATGAAGTAGTGTGCTCTCGTGATTAAGTTTGTTATGACACTGTTAATTATAGTGTACATGACATCTTGGAGTTACTATTCCTGCTGTTTTTGCAAATTGCTGGTACAATTTTTATTGGAGAAAAAGAATGGAAACTGCATGAAAACAAGTTTTAGTGGTGAATAGTAGCTTAGCTCAAACAAGTGGTTTACATTGATTCTTTAGTTTTCTAATAGTTGTATTCTCTGTTGCTGTTTTGCAATTCATATCATGGTGTTTTCAGCTAAAGTACCAGGGCAGACCAGTGTTCCCAAAAGATGTAATACCAATAGACCTGCTATAGGAGGGCCATTTAAGCTATATGATACAGAAAAAAATCAGGTGACTGAATCGAAGCTTCGGGGAAATTGGACTCTGATGTACTTTGGCTATACATCATGCCCAGATGTGGGTCCAGCCGAAGTTCAGAAGATGGCTGATGTTGTTAAACTGTTAGGTACATTGCTATATTACCCTTCTTTCTCAGGAATACAAATACATTTCATGGCACATTATGTATTAAATTTGTTCAGCATCCTCTGTATTTTACTTTTACACATTTGTGATTAGCAGCTTATTTAGTTACATATGATCTTCTGTATGTGCTCTGTGTATGTGCATGTTTCGTTTTTCATATTTAGTTTGAAGGCTAAAAAGTCACTTTATACAGAAATTGGCTTATGTCCTCTGTTTATTCACTTTCTCTGCAACCTTTCTTAGCTGTTTCCAATTATCTGTTATCTTTTGCTGAAAAGTGACTCGTAATGATGTTTTCAATACTACGCTAGTAGGCTTGCTCAGTCTTGGCTTCTGTCAGTCATTGTCAAATATGTGACCTACTCTGTGTCAGCTGCTTTGGAAAATTTACAGTAGTCTATAATTGGCTTGCAATGAATAAGTTTTCTGGATTCATCTATGTGCACTATTAATTTACGATCTTCATAATTGCTTATGGTGGTTGATTTGTTTTTTTACTAGAGTCAAAGTATGGTATCAAGATTACACCACTCTTTATCACAATTGATCCTCAACGTGATTCACCGGCTCAGCTTAAGGCATACCTTAGTGGTAAGATATTCTGCTATTGGGGTCAGAAACATTGAAATTTTAGGCTATGCTGCAAGTGATGATTAGCCTCATTTTAACTGCAGAGTTTGACCCAAGAATAGTAGGACTAACAGGCCCCATCAGTGCAGTAAGACAGATTGCTCAGGAGTACCGTGTTTTCTTTAAAAGAGTAGAGGAAGTTGGTCAGGACTATCTTGTAGAAAGCTCTCACAATATGTAAGTGCATGTTGTGCACATTGCCATGTTGATGAATGTTCCCAGACATTGACCATCTGAAGTTACAGGTACTTGCTAGATCCATGCTTGGAGACAGTAAGGCTGCTTTGGAACTGAGTATGAGGCATCAGACCTTACTGAGGCGATAACAACAGAGGTCCAGAAAGCATCTGCTTCATCAACAAATTAGTCTAACGGGTATTGCCACTTGGTGTACTTTCTTTTTGTTAATTGCACTTTAGTCATATGAAAGTAAAGCTAGGCCTGTTTATATAGTATTTGCTAGTCCTTTTCCTATCTGAAAGTAGAACAGTAGCTGCATTGTTAATACTTGGCTGCAGGTTCCAACCTTTTATCTTCTTATTAGAAACTTTTGAAGTGAAAATGTTTTTTTTTTCTTCTGATAATGAGTTATTAATACAAAGCCCACGTGATTGTATCGTTCTAGTAACAAATTCTCTGTGTTATCGGCCTACCATCTACATAACTACATTAGACCAACAACTAGATATTTCAATCCACAGTTACTCTCTTCATCTCGCAGACTTGAAAAACTCTCTGTTCTTATTGTTGTGTTCTTTTGATTAATGGTTTAATCCTGAATTCTTGATCACAATTCACACACACTGAATTTCCAAGCTATTTCTTGTCTTGTAGTGATTTCAATTTATCTTGCATATCAAGTTATTCTGTAAATAAAAGTCTTTTTATGTCGTATAGGCCAACACAAGTTTGCTTGTAACATTTTTTCAGGTCCTAATATGGCAGTATCAGAAGTTCTCCAATCTTGCCATGAAGCACCTCCTCGCCTCCTGGCATAGCCCTCACAGAAGGGCGTCACAGTGGTCCTTCAATTCAGCTCTGCCTTCAATCAACCCATCCAAGTTCTCCTAGTCTCCCCCTTGCTGTGTCAGATCTGAGCTTAACTGTACAGAACGGCGTTCCTCTTGCGACGAAGTCTCTTGGCAGTTACAAATCACTTGACATGTGAATGATCTTATTGTTTCCCACAACATTAACCTGTTGCATTGGATGTTCCAAATGATCTACAGACGAGCAGGCTGTGTACCATAGATTCATGAACCTGCGTTGTTCTCCCCACTGGATGCTGGACAGGTAAACACGATTGTGAGGCTTTACAGCGCTGTCTATGTTATGTCATGTGTAGTAGATCTATCCCGTCGGAGAACAACCCCCCACGCTTTTGGTTCGTGCCTGAATTCGCTTTTCCATGGGACGCACGGAATGCCACCCTCGCTTTCGCCTTTGCACTTTCCCTTTTTGCAGGTACTACTCGATACGTGCTCGGTGCTTCGTGTCTGCTCCCGGCATGACAGCGGCCACCTGCTGCCATTATGCCTGCCCGAGCCCGAGGGGGAGTCGCCATGCTCATTTCATATTCGCGGGTGTGTTTGTTCTAGGGCCTAGCTAGGTGTTGACATTCCGTGAGAGCCTCTTTTTCGCCACCGGAGCGAGTAGAGTTAAGCCTGTTGTGCAGTAGTAGTGGAGACTAGTGTTAGTTGTAGCACTTTTGATTTTATAGTCCCTGTGTGCTCGTGCGTTTGGTGGAAGCTGACGCCTGCAATTTAGGCTTAGAGCGTGATCTCATCTTATGGTGATTTTTGCCTTGTTAATTGTTGATGGACTGCTGATTGTGAAGCTGGTGGCCACCCGTTACACGTCGGATGGTTTACATTGCCTTGGAACCCGTGCCGGTGAGTAGATTCTTGCCTGCAGTATACAACAATCTAGTACGGAGTATTCTTCTTGGCAGAGTCCTCTGCTGTGCAGGCTTGCAGCATAAAAACAATCTATTCGTGCCAGAGCGGCAGAGCCTGTGTTTTGTTGGCCTCCCTGGCCTTGAGTGGCAGGTCGTCTGGCCGGCATCGATGGCCTTGAGTGTTGCTGCCAAATGGAGAGGGCAGGCCACACGCTTACACTGGTGGCGTCGGGTTTTATATTTGAGCAGAGCCTCGTTCTCAACTTCTTATATTTTCAAAAGAAAAAGAAAATTCTCGGCGCGTTGGAGTAGTTAGCACGGTTGGGACTCGAAAGTCGAAACTTATGTGTGGAACAAGAACTTTGCGTGATTTTCACGAGGATCTTGGGGAGAAATGCACGGAATAACCCCGGTTCGGCTGGTCTGAAGTTTGGCTTGTTCGGCTTCTTTTTTTAGTCACAACATTTCAGCCAGAACAATGTTTTTAGCCAATTCCAGCCAAGTTTCAGACCAGCGAACGGGACCCGAGTGTTTCAACTACTTCCGGTACACAATTTTTCTATCCGCGCCCAATGCCTCTCCCCTCCCCCTCCTTTTCCTTCTTTCCCAACTCTGACGACCGACGTCCGTGCCCGCGCCTGTGCGCCTGCCTCACCCTCTTTCTTCTCCAACTTCAGCGGCTATAGAAGGGGCCGGCTGGGGGGAGGCAGGCAGGCTAGGTGGTGGGGATGGTGGTCGGACGGTTTAGGGGTCCTGGCGGTGGTAGCGGTGGCCGGGCCAGGTCGGGCGTGTGGGAGCGCCGTCATTTGCCGGAGTTGGAGAATAAGGCGGCGGCGGGTGGCGGGGTGGGGGGTAGGGGGGAGGGGATGATGGAGGCCGCCATGGGCGCGGTAGGGCTCCGTGGCGGCGGAGCTCCGGCTATGCCCTACCGTGTCGCAACGGGGCAGTGGGCGGCAGCGGGGGCGAGTTCTGCGGTGGCTTCTGGAGGCAGAAGAAAGGGTTCTGCGGTGGCTTCTGGAGGTAGAAGAAAGGATCAGAACCGTTGGATCTTTATGGTATGGTTGAAAAAAATCAGATATTAAAACCAGAAAAAACAACGGATTGTGAAATAGACGTACTCCTCTAATTTTCATCTAAGTTCCTATGCAAAGATTAAAACTCAAACATTTAAGTACACATGAGTAGTTTATATATGTTCCAACAATACACCAGTAATGCGATCTGTACAAGCACGACGAGTTCCGCCTCCACGTCATCCTCGTCGGCGTCGCGCGCAGGCGGCGCGAGTTGGCGCCTTGGTTGTCATCTCTTCCAGCTCCGGCTCCTCGCGACCGGGTCCCCGCCGCCGACGACCCACGTCTCCTTGGCGATGTCCAGTGACAGCTTCATGAAGCCGGGCGCTGTGCTCATGAACACCAGCTCCTCCTTGTCCTCCTCTGTTTCACCGCCTCCCGGCACGCCTGTCCGCGGCCCCCTTCTCTTGGTCGACCTCGCCGGCCCGCTGCTCACGTGTCCTCCTGCCGGACATGGACAGTCCCTTCGCGGGCGCCGAGCGGCACCGCATGAGCAGCAGCGCGTTCGGCGGCGGCGCGGACGGCCCGTTCGTGCCCTCGTCCGTCTCCTCGCCCTGCTGCCGCTCGACGTCTTCTTCCTGGTCGCGTTCCTCGTCGTGCCTGGCTTCGTCTTGCTCCAGGGGCTCCTGGCCGCCTTCCAGCACCATGAGCCACCTGGAGAACACGCTGGCCGCGGCGCTCCCTCCGGCTCCGTGCTCGCGTCCACGCTCCCCCGCGTCGTCGGAGTCAACGGAGGAGTCCACGGCCGCGGCATGGAGGGACCCAGACCCAAAGCAGCGCGCCTTGAACCGCAGGCTCTGGAGCGCGTCCCGCCTGATCCCGAGGGTCTCGAGCCAGCCCACCTTCTTCCTCCGGCCGTGCAGCCGCTCGATCTCCTCCACCACGGTGATCCAGCTCCTGGCGTCGCCGACACCATCCTTACCGTGCTTCGTCGCTGCCGTCGAGCCCGGCCCCGGCTTCACCTTCTTGGGCCGGCCGACCTTGATCTGGCCGGCGCACGTGACCTTCGGCGACTGCGGCTCTTCCTTCCTCCTCCGCCCTCTGCTTCGCCTTGGACCCCCGGAACATGGGGCTACTCCCGCGCACTCTCCCAGCACCACCTGCAGCAGCGCTGGCGCCCGGCAGCTGGAGCTGGCGCCGGCGCGCGGCGGCCGCCTTGTCCATGGTTGTCCGGGACGGGCTGCAGATGGGTTTGGGCATCAGCGCCAGGTGCTGCCGAGCGGGGAAGCAGACCAGGAGGTCCGTAGGGGCTGTGCCTCCCTTCCCACCATCCTCCCACTGCCACCGCCCTCTTCATGGCCTCGTTCTGCTCCAGCAGGCGGCTGCCGATGGGCGCACTACACCAGCACTGGAAATAGAGCTTGCAGGAGCAGAGGCGGGGGCGGCTCGCTTTAAAAGAAAACGCGCGGACCGCCAGCTTTGCGCTCGCTTTTGATGGGTGCTCCCTCCTCCGTGCTCGGCAGCTCGAGCTCGTACGGTGCGGCAGGCAGGCGGCCACTCTGTCAGCTCTTCAGTCTTCCCGCTTTTGGCATCGACGCATCGTTTTCGATTGCCGCTTTCTCTGTTTGATGTGCCATCAGTTCTCTCTGCCTGCAGCATTTAGGGACGGCATGCGTTTCCTCGTGGGAGCGACAGGCAAAGCAGAGAGAGAATACGCAGAGACACCGGAGGTTTTGTCTCTCCTGCTGTCGTCCATGGTTTTATGATGTCATCTTTCATTGGGCTGCAAAATTGGACCATTTCAAATTTTCAATTCCGAGCCGGAGGGAGCCATTTTGAAGAAAAAAAGGTTATTTTTTAAAACTCTATTTGAGTTAGACTTGAAGCTTGATGTTGCTGATTCTTCGTCACACGGATGTGCTGACCTCAGCTTCTTTTGACTGCTTCTGTTGGCGTGGCTGCAGCGCCAAAGCTGCCTTCGATTATACCGGAGAGCTGGTGTAGCTGCAGCCAGCTCAAACGGACAGACCGGTACTCAGCGGTGGAGCATATGGTAAAATTGAGACGAGACAAGTCAGGTGATGTCGCACCGCAATTCGCAACCGTCCGATGTCTCACAAATTGTTGCTAAAAGCCTAGAAGCATGGCTTCATGTCCTACGTGTCGTGAGATGGAGTCAAGTGATGTCTCACCGCAATTTGCAACCGTCCGATGCCTCGCAAAAAGCCTAGAAGCATGGCTTCATGTCCTACATATTGTGAGATGGCTTCGTTGCCTCCTCCGTTGATTCAGACATTCATGAGGAGGCTTGTACTTGGCATTTTTCTTTATAGGACCTCTTTTTTTGGAACGTATGTATAAGCATGCACTAAATTACTCCTTCCATCTAAATTAAGACATTTTGACTTTTATAGATACATTATTTTAACTATGTATCTGAACATAATATATCTAAATAAGTAACAAAAGCTATGCGTCTAGAAAAATTAAAACGTCATATATTTTAGAATAGAGAGAGTATTAATTATATATTTAAGGAAATTTAAAATGTTTGAAAATTGGCTCACATCCATTCTCTTTTCTTATGTTTAGCCTTTTATTTAAGGTTACATCTACTTTCACTGTTCCTGAATAAATAGATTTCTATGGTTATCGTAAGTCAAAAATTTTAAATTTTGACTGAATTTTTAGAAAAACTCAATAAGATTTATGACATCAAATTAGTATCGTTAGATATACCATAAAATATATTTTCATAATATACTTATTTTATAGATGTTATTCTATAAAGTTAGTCAAATTTAAGATAGTTTGACTTGAATTCTGGAATTGATTTATTTGGAACGGAGGCGGGAGTACGATCATTTCTTCTCTCCCTTTTTAATTCCCGCTTTTCGGCGCCTGGCTTTGGTACGACGTTCATGCTGTGCTTGCATCACTGCAAGTTGCGGTATTGGTTAGTTTCATCCGTGACTAAATTAATTGACCACCAAATCCACCAATAGTGTCGGTGAAATAAAATTTTCTAGCATATAAAGCCTATGGTGTAATTTTATACGCTTGCTGCAGTTCGGATTATTAGGCACCGTGGTGTGAACACATACGGCGTCAGCTTGCTGTCCTGTTAGCTCAGTCTCAGGTCAGTTTCAATGACATTATTTTCAATACTGTCATATATAATAGAATAAAATTAAACATGGATAAAACACCCCCTCTCAATCTAAAGTTTTATTCTATAGTTTCATAGACGTTTAATTTTATGATTCGTAGAGTTGGTAATAGTGGCAAGAGTACCAAACTCATTTCTTCTTCTTCATTAAAACATTGCAATGTCAGTAAAAAATGCATATGTGGTAGGATATTAAATGCAAACTGAAACTCTCGTGAAACTCTCACTAAGACTGACCTTATGGATATAGGGTTTCAGGGTGGGCTTCAATTCGTGGTTTCCAATGAATTTTGAGGAAGCTCGACATAATATATCTACATACCAGACTAGATGAAGAAGATACATACTCCCTCAATTCAAATTATAAGATTTTTTATGTCAAAATAATAAGATATTTTGGTTTCTCTACAAACATTGCTTTTTTACTTTATATCTAGATATAGTGTATATCTAAATATATAGTAAAAACTACATATATTTAAAAAAGCTAAAACGTCTTATAATTTAGAATGGAGAGTACTTAGACGTTGGGTGAGCATCAAAGCAGTTGGAACCCTTGTGGTTGTGCACGGTTGAAAGCACGTAGGAAGAGAAGACGACGATGGGCTGTCGTTAGGTCGAGATTCAGTGGTTGATATCATAGTATGGAATTTACAAAAAAAAGGCTGCCTGGTTTAACATCCCCCTTGATTTTGTCATCACATTGTGGCTTGCTAGAAAACTCTAATTGCCCTTAGAACTAGAAACTAAGATCTTCAATCAATCTGTAACATTGAATTTCAAAATAGATAACCGATTAATAAAAGAGAGAAAATAAAAGTGAAAATTCTCTATTTGACACTAGAAAACCCTCTCCCTCCCTATTTTACATCTAAACATAAATTTTTTCATATTTGTCACCTATTTCATCTTTTATTTATTTTCATATGTTTTTCCCGGTATGCTTGAACACAACACGCCCAAAAACATACATATAGGAGGGGCAAGGCGGTCTTTTTGCCTTGAACTTAACAGAAGTGTCAAATATGAAACAATTGTGCAGTAAATGTGAGGAGACTTCGAGAAAATAAATAGGCTGGTGTTCCATTCAACCTCCTAAAGATTGATTTATTTTTAGATAAATTCTTGAACTAGGAATCTATTTATTCAGAGATAGACAACATGTTCGCTTGTTAGTTTCAACCAGAGCTTTATTAGCCAGTCAACAGTATTTTTCTCTCACAATAAACCTAGCACCAGCTAGATTTATCAGCCCAAAAATCAACCAGCGAACAGGCACAAAGAGAGTAGCAAATTAAACTTTTTTCTTGACAACGCAAAGTACACGCACTAATTTATGTAGGCACTAGGTCCATAAACATGTCACCTCTCTACTAGTCTACTTACGCCATGGGATGTGAAGGCATGCCACACGATGCTGAGTTGACGATGAATTCCAGCCCCCAAAGAGAAAGGAGGTGACGGTGAGGGTTTAGTGTCCTATACTAAGTCGGGATGAAGTCCCAGGAGCAGAAACTAATTAACTGACCGCCCAGTCAAGACCAGTGCCGTTGATGTCGTCATTGTTGCAGAAGCCCATCAAATCTATTCAAATTGATCTATGCGCAAATTCTCCTGCATAGCGCACCAATTGTCTGTGTTTTTTTTTTAATTTTTGATCAGTAGTCACTGTATTCATGAACATTAGATCATAGGCAGTGCACGCGAGACACAGATTTATGATGATTCAAACAAAGGGTGCCCTACGTCTAGAGTAAGTGGATAGTTTTATTACTTGTGTGTAGTATGCAGGGTTGTAAATGCGTTGATTTAATGTGAGAGTCAAGGGATTTCTACCCCTCCTTAGGGCCTGTTTGTAGAGTTCTGCTCCCTGATTTTTAGTTCCAGCTCATTGATTCTCTAATAGAGTCATTCTAATTGATTCTAGTGAAGAGCAAGTCAGAATTGATTCTAGAATGATTTTGGTAGAGATTGAACGTAGTGAGGAAAGAGAGTTTTCTTTGCTCATAGCTCTTAGTGTAAATGAAGAAGTGATTCTTGTTTGCTTTCTACCAAAATCTGTGTGGAATTTTATTGCTTAGCTGAGGAGTAGTGATTCTCACGGAAAATTTGCTCCAAGGAGCGCTCCCACACCTCTTTATATAGTTCAGGGGTAGTGTTACATATAGTCTCCATCCAATATGTTTACACATGTAGATTTTTTCAGTCAGTTACAATAAATTAAATCGGTTTCTATTTATATTTTTTTTGCAATTAATTTCTATGTATATCTTGGCTATGCCTTATTTGCTAAGTTAGTGAAGTATTCTAGGTTGGAGTTTTCCTCGGACAGTTAGTCTGGTCACCCGATTTGGGGATCCAGTTATAGTTTTGGTGAATACCCGGTTCCATATAATAGACATCAGCTATATGGTGTGTTTCTTAAAAATATTTTCCACGATGAGCTGTACATTTCATAAAAGAAAAGATTGGTTGTACTCTTTGATTGTGCTGCAAGTTTTCACGCATACCGTGTGTAGGATACACTGTAGAGCTGTGCAAGCGGGCTAATTTGTTCACAAAATTAAAACTATAAATATAGGTTCGCGAGCCCACGTGTATCGTAGTTCCGAATTGATAGGCATTACTACACAAAATCTTTTGCGCTTCGTTTCTAAATAGGTCTCAAAGGTGGACAGGCTTTTTAACCGCCTCGGTTAAGCATTAACCGATGCGGTTATTTTTTATCAACCGAGGCGGTTAAATCTATTACCCGCCAAAAATACTCCTATTTTTCGAGGCGTGCCACTTATAAGGCCCGCCTCGGTTAATTGTGGCCAAGCCCACTACCAATGAGAAAAGCCCAAACCAGCTCGATACACACCCTGAATATATATAAAAGGGAAGTTAGGGTTTCACTCACTCCCTCCACCGCCCCAACCCTTAGCCCGATGCCGCGTCTCTACCATTGCCCCCACCCAACGCCTTTCTCACTCGCTCGTCGCCCTCTACCCGACGCCTCTCTCACTCGCCCACCTCTCTCTCCCTCACTCGCCCTCCCCTCTCTCTCTCCCTCATAGCACGAGCAGCTCCCTGGCGACGGCGGTGCCTCGCCTCTCCCTCTCCTCTTGCGGCGGCAGCGGCAGCGGCGCCCTCCTCCACCCTCTAGTCAGCGGGAGCAGTGGTGGCGACACCAGATCTGGTGGTGGAATGCTCCTCCTCAGAGCTCCTACACCGGCGGTGCCCTTCTCCCCCGAGCTACAACACCGGTGGCGCTGGCTCCTTCCCTAGCATCAGCATGCTCCTCCCCTGAGCTCCTCCACCGGCGGCGGCACACCCTCCTCCCCCATCAACTTTGACTACCCTAGTGGCCAGATCTGCCACTAGTGGCTAGATCCATGACCGTGGTGGCCGGATCTGCCGCTAGTGTCCAGATCCGTGCCCGTGGTGGCCGGATCGAGCTCCCCCGGTGGCGAATCGAGGAACCCCGGCGGCAACGGCGCACAACCCAGATCCAGGCCCAAACCTAGTTTGGGCTACAGGCTTCCCCTTTTTTTGTTTTTTATTTGATTAATCAAGGCAGGCATTTCAACCACCTCGGTAAAGTTTGATTTACCGTGGCCTTTAGTCTGAGGCGGTTGGGATGCTAAAAGGTCCTTGCTTTGTTTTGGTAATTGAGTGACAACCTTAGGTGGAGTAATATGTGTTTGAGTGAGATACACATGTAATTAGTCCATAAGTACACTCGTGTGAGCAACTCATGCCATGACGGTTAAAATTGTTTGGATATGTTGCAAGGCTCACACATGTGATAAAGGAGCTCATTGCATATGAAACATGACATTGAGTCATATGACTAAGGTGGAGAAGATCGAGACAAGACTTGACTTGATGGATCGGTTGCAAGCGTGAATGGCAAGTTGGAGGCTTTGGAGCAATGGACCACGTGGTGGTGAAGCTTGAGCAAGACTTGGCGCTGATGGACGAAGGCAACAGTGAAGAGTAAGTGAGGTCAAGATCGATGAACCAATAAGGTCACGTGATGATATGAAGTGGATCATATCATTTGTTGATCAAGGTTGGTGCATGTGTTGCATCAACATCAAAAGAGATGGAATGGAATGCGTAAGGCAAAGGTATAACCTATAGATCATTTCATTTCACCAGTCATAGGTGTGTAGAGAAGTTTATGACCGAGTTTAGGATAGATGGCCGTACTATCAAGAGGGGTAAACTTATTTGCATATCGGTCATCTAGTGCCACTCGAGTGATCTAACTTTACATCGTTGCTAGGATCGAGTGGCGTGATGAATTAAGTGACTAATCCTTTGGAAAATATTTGTGAAAAGCTAACACACATGCACAAGATGGCGGACACTTGACGGTGTTAGCACATTTGCAAAGGAGAAGGTGTTGGAGTTGTTTTGGATCAATTTAGAGTTGAAAAGTGAAAGTGCATCTAGCCCTTGAGTGGGTTTTAGATGATTGAATGACAATGTGATTAAAGGTCTAACCCATTTACTAAGTGTGGATAGGTAATAGGTTATCTCATAGGTACTTAATAAAAGCCAAAATGATGTGTTGTTGTATAAACAATCTAGTTCAAGCACAATACAACAATGCAAATGGAATTCATGCAAAGGCTTATTTATTATGAGATTTCCATGTACTGTGTGAAAGCAAGCTCGTAAGAATTAATTAATGTGACATGAGGGATTGCATATAGGAATGGTCTCATATTTGAAGCTTGCTAAATTAAAATGAAAAAGATAACAATATAAATGAATGGTTGATTCAACACAAGATATGACTTGATGGCTTGAGATGGTGAAGATAGCAAGGAAAGGCTTCGAGGTACTAAGCAAGGGTGAAGGGCAAGCGATGGCTTGGCGGCCGAAGAACCTAGCTAGGGTGAAGAAGTAAGTACTTGAATTTAGTTGAGGTACTAATCAAGCTATGATGGTCATGTTAATGTGAAGGATCAAATCACTATTGAAGTGTTTGATGGAAGTGACTTGATACATTTGGGATTACTCAAATTTGATGAATGGAATCAAGTCACGTGCTCAAGATGGCTATGCTCAAGTGAAAAGATCAATATCAACATGTTGACACCCTCACTTGATGAAGATTGGAATACATGGCTTCGGTTGAAAGAGATCAACTCAAAAGGTTTAAATTCGTTATACTTTTAAATTTGAGTTAATAGGAATGCCGTACTATTAAGAGGGATGCATCATGTTGATAGATAATGTTTCATAAGTGCTTAAGCCAACCCATGTGAGTTTTGAGTGTTTGAGAGACAAAAGACCTAATCTGTTTTTGTTGGTCTAGCAATTTTGGTATTGATACCGAACATGTCCGGCATGTGCCTAGCCAGGATAAAATTCTTATTGTGAGGTTGGGAGTTCCAGCATAGGTCGGGAGTTCTGACGTTTTGCGCTTAACTAACATAGAGGTTCACTGTCCTGGTCATACCGAACGTATCCGGTATGGACGACTAGAGGCCAATGGCTAGTTTTCAAAATGCCTTGAGGGTCGGGAGTTCCGACGGTCAGAAGTTCCGGCATGCGTCAGGAGTTTCGACACCTCACAAACTTCAACTCAGTTACCTAGTTTTCAAAATATGCTGAGGGTCGGGAGTTTCGACGGTCGGGAGTTCCGATGCCTCACATTGTCACTATAACTTAGTTACCGTTGGCGCAGTGTAGGTCATACCGGACGTGTCCGGTATGCATATGGCAACGGCTATAAAACGGTTAGTTTTTCCAAAGGGGCTATAAATACCCCCAAGCCTCCACCTTTGGAGGCTGCTGATTCTGCTGATCCTCTAGCACATTTTTGAGCTTTGTCAACTCTCCCAACCCTCTCTTAGTGAGTGTTTGATCAAATTTGTCAAATCAAATTATGAGTTGGTTGAAATTCAAAAAGAGAGCAATCCAACCACTTGAGCACTTGTGCATATTGTCAATCTCATGATTCACATTTGTTACTCTTGGGCTCTTCGATCCTAGACGGTTAGGCGTCGCCAAAGAGCACCCGAGGGATTATGGTGTGCCTCAGAAAGTTTGTAACGGTCGATTCCGCCGTCTCGGAATCAACTAGTGGAAAGAGGAAAAGGAGTTGAAAAAGACTCTAGCTAGAGTGATCTTCGTGGTACCCTCTAGGGTTGTCCTTCACTGGGTCGCCCGTAGCCCCCTCAACGGAGAGTAGGACTCGAACGAGTTCGAACTTCGGTAAAACAAATATCGTGTCTCAATTCACATTTCATTTGATATTTGTGTTGCTCTAGCTCTTGTGCAGGTTCTCTGTGTATATTGTCATCTCTATAGGTGCCTGCAGTTTGGTTTGAAGATAGAAATCGAAAGGAGCAAGTTTGGCGCTGACCTACAGAAATCGTGTATACCGGACACGTCCGGTATTAGAGCTCAAGGTTGAATATTATTTGATATATGTTCTAACTTTGTGTTGTAGGGTTGTAGCTTCTAGATATATTCTTTATACCTTGTTTACTCTGTGGCTAACTTGTGAGGTGTGGTATTACTCTTAATTTGATGTTTCCATTTTGAAAACTCCCTTTTCTAATTGTTTCCGCATTTAAAGGTGTTAATTTTTAGAAACACCTATTCACCCTCCTCTAGGCGGCATCCTATGTCCTTTCAATTGGTATCAGAGCGGGGTTCTCACCTAAAGCTTCACCCCCATGAGAAAAGGATGTCGACGCCTATCGAGTTGGAGCCGGTGCTTCTCTAAAATGATGGTTCAAACTTTCTACCTTGGTCAACTCATGTACTTAATGCTTTTAGGGATATTAGTACTCTTGTTGAGCATATTGTGGATGCAAGCATAACTCTTCGTATAGTTGATTGGAACAACTACAAAAATTTGTCAAAAGAGGAAGAGATATGTGTGCAACTCAATGCTCAAGCTATTAATGTCATTTTGAGTACATTAAATGTAGAGGTTCAAGATGAGGCAATCTTCAATGGACAATCACCTCCGGAGAGTGCTCATCTCATTTGGACTAGACTTTTTGATTTATACAGAAAATCCAAATATGATGATGCACTTGAGATCGAGTCAATGGAAAGCATGTCCATTGTGTCTTCATGCAGCGAAGAAGCCTCACAAGATCTCAATAGCGCTGAGCCAGAGCAAGAAGTGCAAGCAGCGCATGACTTGCTGTCTGCCAGCACATACCTGACGTGTTCGGTATGCCTACCGAACATGTCCGGTATGGCCGAGGCAGCAGAATAGCAAGCAGCTATTTGCAACGATGCTCAAGCCCAGTGGCGACCAAGTGATGAGTCAACCTCAGTATCTCATGATACTCATCACTTGTGTCTCATGGCCAAGAAAAGCAAGAAAAAGAGTAACAAGAAAGATCAAGAAAAGGAGAAAGCACAAGTAGATGATCAAGATGAGAGTGATGTTGAAGTTGAAGACAACTACAACCTTGATCATCTCAACCACAAAGACAAGTTCATCATCTGAAGATAGTTGAAAAGAATGATGAGCTTGAAGAAGAGATTGAGAAGCAAGAGCAATCACTTCAAAATGCAAGAATTATTTCTCATCTCCAAGATGGAAGAACTAAAGGCTCTAAGTGAAAGGTATGAAAAATTATCAATTGAGTATGCTTTAGTTACTAACTCTTCTTCTAGTGTTTCACAACTAGAGAAGGAAAACTTTGAGCTCAAGGAAAGGCTAGATGAACTATCAAGCAAGTATAATGTGCTACAAGCAAACTATGTTCATCTAAAGTGCTCTCATGGGGAAGTAGTAGAATCAAACATCATGCTTGAGGTAGCTCATGAGGTTGTGATCACATCAGTAAATTTTTCTCAACCTCTCACACATTCACTCACTAGTACACCATCTCAATTAAATATTTCTTGTGTTAATGAGTGTGCTCCTCAAGCAAGCCAATCTTCGATTGAGCTAAATCTTATAGAAAACATAGAGCTCAAAGAAGAGGTGAAAAGGTTAAAGAAAGATGTGATTTGGTTGAAGGGTAGGGAGAAAGCACAACCTTCTCAAGATAACCATGATAACATGGTGAAGAGGCTTGAGAAGGGTTCAAACCTTGCTTCTTCCAAAGCCCAACAAAAGAATCACATTTCAAGTAAGGCCAACACAACCAAGAGCAAGAAACATGAAAAAAGGTTATGCTATGATTGTGGATTATATGGACATGAGTGGGCAATGTGTCCACATAAGAGTTGGTCCAACAAGTGTGAAGTGGCCGAACAAAAGGCCTCAAACAAGTTGTCCAATCAAAAGAAAAGTGATGGACAAAGCGCTTGTCTCATGAGCAAGAAATTGGGGCATCCTACCAAGAAATGCCCAATGTACAAAGCGGCAAGAAAGGAAGCCCAAGTTGCAACAAGAAGATGCTATGGATGCAATGAGATGGGCCAGAAGGTTGATAGATGTCCATTCAAGCAAAACAAGCATAGAGCAAACAAAGGCCGCATATGCTATACTTGTAGAAGAAAGGGACATCTAAGCTATGAATGCCCAAATGGTAACGCTCCTAAGTCGAACACATTTGTTTATAATGATAAGCTTAGGAAGACCACAAATGGAGTTAGCACTAGCAAGGTGATGTGTTCACTACAAACTAGTGCTAAAGCCATTTGGGTGCCTAAGCACTTGTTGACTAACCAAAAAGGACCCAACAAGAGTTGGGTACCAAAGTGTGCTTAGGTTAATGATGTAGGTATTTGGTGACGAGATGAAGGCTTCGGGGTGGCTGAGCAAGC
This sequence comes from Miscanthus floridulus, assembly GCF_019320115.1. Classification (NCBI taxonomy): domain Eukaryota; kingdom Viridiplantae; phylum Streptophyta; class Magnoliopsida; order Poales; family Poaceae; genus Miscanthus; species Miscanthus floridulus. The sequence goes on along the minus strand of NC_089583.1, from coordinate 71,033,784 downwards.
AATTTAATAATATTCACTCAATCTATCAACCAATTCTTATCATAATCTCTTATATGGTTGACCCAAAGATAATTCAATGAATATATCATATATTTCATCCTCACCATTGGTAACAAGTACCTAAACCTTATATGATAGCCACCTTGTTCGTTTTGTGTTCAATAGTTCACAAATAGGCATATTTGTGAAATATTGAAAGTGGCTAATTGAAAAGTATTTTATTTTGCCATATGATGCATTTAATGGCTCTCTAGTGGAGCAATTTATTTGTTGAGATGCAGGGCATAAAATAAATACTATCACTAAAATGAAGAATCACAAGCAGCGGGTTATTTGCTTCTGTCCTGCACCTATCAGACGTGTCCGGTATTACTATCGGATGTGTCCAGTATGGACAGGGACATAAAGCAAGTGTTTCTATTCTGCGTATTCTGGACGTGTCCGGTATACCTACCGGACGTGTCCGGTATTGCAGGAACCAGAACACTGATAGGATTGCAACTGAGTCTTTGATCCATATATTTTCATATATCCTTAATTTACTCAGAAGCTTGTGGTTTATCAAAACTAAGTGGATTGTGAGCATCTCTTAAACTCAAATTTAAATATGGAAAATTATTTTGTTGTGGTTCAAAATAGAAAATTGACTCCCAAATTCGTAATAGAATAAAGTGCTAGTTAAAAGTCATTTAAATTACTTAAAGCACTTATTTAGGGGGAGCTCAGTTTCTATTTTGCACCTTGTGGACTAATAAATTTATCTATCACTCTTTGTAGTCCTTTGGAAGAAAAAGTGATTTTGTATCCAGCATGATTATTTGGCAAGTAAGGTCAACATAAAGATTATCATGCTATGTATCTTCTTAGTGGTATTCTTGTGGGCTCAAGTCAAAGGTATGTTTTTACATACATGCATTGTAAGTGCATCTAAGGCCCTTTATATGTTAGAATGTGCATTTGTGTGACATAGGAGAGATGTTTTTCAAAACTCATTACTAGCATGTGTAGGTATTTGAATCTTGGTCTTTGTGACCTAGCCTTGTCATGTGATAATTATAGCTCTCCTTGATTGTTTGATTGGCTAATTACACATGACATGGCTTTCTTAAGTCCACAATCTACTATGTCTCACAATCTCTCTCTAAAGTGATCAAAATCTATATGCCAAATATTTAGAAAAGAGAAGTGCTACTCATGGCATTTGGATAAGAAAAGTATTTACACCTTGTTTGGATCAAGGACATACATGTTTTTAAATCAAGAAATGATATAGAAGGGGATTGGAATTAAGTAAATGAATAGCCTGTTCGCTTGGTCGTAAACGATCATAAATTTCCAGCCAGAATAATATTTTTCTCACACCAAACCAGCCAGCAGTAATAATCCATGATCGTATATGATCGTTTCAGCCCCAGCCGAACAGGCTAGAAATTTGGAAAAAGATCAGCCAGCCTACAAATACCGGATGTGTCCGGTATGAGCGAGGCTATAAAAATGGCCGGTACCCCTTTGGCTCTGATCCTCTATCTCTCTTTTCTCTCCTCCAAGCCGATGCCACCACCTCTGTTCCACCATATTGCGATCGAGTGATTCCACCATGAAAAGGAAGAGGGAGATTGGATTGGAGGAGATTTGCATCAAGGTCGAAGACTCTGGGACTTGGATTTCCAATCGTATCTTCATTCACTCTCACAAGGTACCCTAATCCCGAACCTCATCCGATCTAAGCGGTTAGGGCATGATTTTGGAATTCCTTCGGTAGAGATGCTACATTACCTGTCTAGAAGCAATGCCCAAAGTTTGGATTGGATTGGTTGAAGATTGAGCGAAGAACCCCGATTAGGGTTGCTGTCTGCTCATATCGGACATGTCTGGTATGGGACATCAGAGCATATTTTGCTCCCTTATTTCAATCTTCTCGGTGGTTGATTCTTAAGACTAAGTTTAATTGTCTATTGTGCTTTGTGAATCTTTTTGACCTAGTTTGGTTGAGGTGATTACAAAGCATAGGATAATTACTCTTATTTATATGTTTCAACTAAAATAAGCTATCTTTTGGGCATGCATCTAAAATTCCTTGCAAATCTTTGGATATAGGACAATAGCTATGAGCAGGAGACAGGAGCCTAGGTCCAAGCATAGGCATGATCTAGCTTTGGAGAAACACAAGAAGGCAAGACAGGAAATGCATCCTAGATTCAGTCAGCAGGAGCAGGGCAGTAGCAGGAGACCCTCTAGAGCCACTAGGGACGCTCCACAATACAGAGAGGGTGGTGATGGTGATAGCAGCCCCTCTTTTGGTGATGAAACTGAGGATTATAGACTTGAGCACAAGAAAAGGAAGAGCACTGATAGAGACTTAGACAGAGAGTCAGATGATGGTGATAGCTCTGAGGAGATAGAGGAGGAGCAGCAGGCACCTCCAGTGCACCACCCAGGTCAGGGCATGGACTATGGCCTTCTTGAAGTACATGCTCCCGTTTTACCCAACTATTTTGTCAGAATTAACTACAAAGGAAAGGGTATGACTACGAGAGCAAGAGATCAGAGGAGGATTGATCCCATGAGTTTAACTAGGATTTAGTACGATCATCGCTTTCACACTATGTTCCATCTAGATTATTATACTAGTCTGATACTTGCTAGGAATCCTGTGGTAGCCAAGTCTCAGTGGATAGATTGGAAACATGTCAGAGAGCTATGGAAGTCCTCCATTGACTATGCTATTGCCACTTGTCAGCGCACATGTGTATACATGCTCATGGAGTTTGTGCATGATTGGAACTCTGAAGTCATTGCACAGTTTTATGCCACTCTATTTGTGGAAGAGGAGCCGAGGCATATGCATTGGATGCTTGAAGGCCAGTGGTACAGTGTGTTGACTACGACGCCTTTGTAGCTTTTCTTGGCTTCTCAAAGGAGGACCTCTAGAGAGATAGGATCCACACTGAGTAGGTGTTACCTCCTAAGCAGCTCGCCTACATGTATTCACCAGGAGGTGAGAGAGGAGCAGTGGGGAAGGTTCTAGATCTTCACCCTACTTATAGATACCTAGATAGGATGTTCAGGAAGACTATTGACTGCAAGGGTGGAGACAAGGGCAACATTATAGATTATTCTAGGAATCTACTACACAGGTTAGCACCTGATGCTCAGCCATTCAGTGTGTTTGACTTTATTTGGTCAGAGATCAGGAGTGTGGGAGAGAGGCTCCTCAAGGGCTATGGATTTGCACCTTATATCATGTTTATGATTGAGAAGGTCACAGGACACACATTTGAGTATGACAAGAAGCATAAAGTCCTGAAGATTGTAGATGACTTGATAGAGATTGGGGTACCTCCAGCAGGACTAGGAGGAGGAGGAGGAGGAGCAGCACCAGAGGTAGATTCACCTACAGGTGGTGCAGCAGCTAGACAAGCTTCTCCTCTACCACATGCTCCTTCACATTCTTCTTCACGTCGCTGTAGTCCTCCTTCTCCTATTCGCAAGATATTCAGTGCTATCTTTGGGATGTGCAAGGACATATAAACCTATCAGCAGAAGGAGAGGGAGGCTAGGAGGAAGGATACTTGGACTTTGAAGAAGATTGCTTCTAGACTTGAGCTTGATCCTCCTAGGTCTCCACTATCAGATGAGGCAGCTAGTGAGCCTAAGACTGAGGAGCAGCAGCAGGGCAGGTACGACGTAGAGTTTGTTGAGTTCCTTCAGCGACAACAGCAGCAACATGCTCTAGAGCACCCTGACACTTTACCACTACAAGCTCGGGTGCCTACTCACTCTCAGCCATGTCCTAGTGCTATAGACGAGTATGCTTCAGACTGGTTGAGTGACCTCACGGGTAGTTTCTATGACCTGTATGGTGCGGGTGGTTCTCGTCTAGCCGATGCTACATGCTTAGATGATGAGGATGCTGGTAGAGATGAAGATGATGATGAGTGATCATAGCTTTCAGAGACAGCTTGCATCCCCTTTGTCCTTAGTATGTCATTGATGGACCTTTGTGGTGATAGATGACAAAGGGGGAGAGAGACTGATTAAAGCTTTATGATAGTTTCATTTGGTTATCTTTATACCTGAAGATATATACTGCAAGCTGTAGTTTCTTGAGACTCTTTTTAATTTTTGAGCTTCATTAATGTAATCTTTTGAGCCAGATTGTATTATGTGAGAGATAAGACTCACTTATGCTTTATCTATGTATCTCTTGAGACATGATCTTTATTTATATTATATTAGTGGCTTGTGGACTTGAGAAAATGTGTAATGAGTGCTATGTGTGACATACATGTGTTATATTTATTTTCATAAGGACTATGCATGCTAGAATGAAAATATTTGATGTGATGTCTTTATATTTATTCTTGTGTGATATATCTTGTCATATGCATCATGGTTTTACTTATCACACACACATGCACCCTACGGATGCAATGATTTAGGGGGAATCTCCTATATGTTTTAGTATGTGCAATTGACATTTTAGGTCATTTTGTGAATTCTAATCATAAGCACATATTAAGAGGGAGCATCTTATAAATCATTGAACCCAAAAGTTTAATGTTTATATTCTTTTGTAAGTTCTAATCAAGTTGTCATCAATCACCAAAAATGGAGAGATTAAAAGTGTATCTAGCCCTTGAGTGGGTTTTGGATGATTGAATGACAACATGATGAAAGGTCTAACCCGTTTGCTAAGTGTGGACAGGTAATAGGTTATCTCATAGGTACTTAATGAAAGCCAAAATGATATGTTGTTGTATAAACAATCTAGTTCAAGCACAAGACAACAATGCAAATGGAATTCATGCAAAGACTTATTTATTGTGGGATTTCCATGTACTGTGTGAAAGCAAGCTCGTAAGAATTAATTAATGAGACATAAGGGGTTGCATATGTAATGGTCTCATATTTGAAGTTTGCTAAATTGGAATGAAAAAGATAACAATACAAATGAATGGTTGATTCAACACAAGATGTGACTTGATGGCTTGAGATGGTGAAGATAGCAAGGAAAGGCTTTGAGGTACTAGACAAGGGTGAAGGGCAAGTGATGGCTTGATGGCCGAAGAACCTAGCTAGGGTGAAGAAGGAAGTACTTGCATTTAGTTGAGGTACTAATCAAGCTATGATGGTCATGTTAATGTGAAGGATCAAATCACTATTGAAGTGTTTGATGGAAGTGACTTGATACATTTGGGATTACTCAAATTTGATGAATGGAATCAAGTCACGTGCTCAAGATGGCTATGCTCAAGTGAAAAGATCAATATCAACATGTTGACACCCTCACTTGATGAAGATTGGAATACATGGCTTCGGTTGAAAGAGATCAACTCAAAAGGTTTAAATTTGTTATACTTTTAAATTTGAGTTAATAGGAATGTCGTACTATTAAGAGGGATGCATCATGTTGATAGATAATGTTTCATAAGTGCTCAAGTCAACCCATGTGAGTTTTGAGTGTTTGAGAGACAAAAGACCTAATCTGTTTTTGCTGGTCTGGCATGTCCGATATTGATACCGGACGTGTCTGGTATGTGCCTAGCCAGGATAAAATTCTTATTGTTCTCAGGTTGGTTCGTCGGGAGTTTCGATGAGGGTTAGAAGTTCCAACAGTCGGGAGTTCCGGCATAGGTCGGGAGTTTCGACATTTTGCGCTTAACTGACTTAGAGGTTCACTATCTTGGTCATACTATGGACGACCAGAGGCCAACGGCTAGTTTTCAAAATGCCTTGAGGGTCGGGAGTTCCGATGGTTGGAAGTTCCGGCATGCGTCGGGAGTTCCGACACCTCACAAACTTCAACTCAGTTACCTAGTTTTCAAAATATGCTATGGGTCGGGAGTTCCAACGTGAGTCGGGAGTTTCAACGCCTCACATTATCACTGTAACTTAGTTACCATTGGCGCAGTGTAAGTCATACCGAACGTGTCTGGTATGCATGGCAATGGCTATAAAATGGCTAGTTTTTCCAAGGGGGCTATAAATACCCCCAAGCCTCCACCTTTGGAGGCTGCTGATTCTACAGATCCTCTAGCACATTTTTGAGCTTTGCCAACTCTCCCAACCCTCTCTTAGTGAGTGTTTGATCAAATTTGCCAAATCAAATTGTGGGTTGAGTGAAATTAAAAAAGAGAGCAATCCAACCACTTGAGCACTTGTGCATATTATCAATCTCGTGATTCGCATTTGTTACTCTTGGACTCTTTGGTCCTAGATGGTTAGGCATCGCTGGAGAGCACCCGAGAGATTATGGCATGCCTCAAAAAGTTTGTAACGGTCAATTCCGCTGCCTCGTAATCAACTAGTGGAAAGAGGAAAAGGAGTTGAAAAAGACTCTAGCTAGAGTGACCTTCATGGTACCTTCTAGGGCTGACCTTCGCTAGGTCACCCATAGCCCCCTCAACGGAGAGTAGGACTCGAATTAGTCCAAACTTTAGTAAAACAAATATCGTGTCTCAATTTGCATTTCATTTGATATTTGTGTTGCTCCATCTCTTGTGCATGTTCTCTGTGTATATTGTCATCTCTGTAGGTGCCTGTAGTTTGGTTTGAAGATAGAAATCAAAAGGAGCAAGTTTGGGGCTGATCTGCAGAAATCGTGTATACCAGACACGTCCAGTATTCATACCGAACACATCCGGTATTAGAGCTCAGGGCTGAATATTATTTGATCTCTGTTCTAACTTTGTGTTGCAGGGTTGTAGCTTCTAGATATATTCTTTATACCTTGTTTACTCTATGGCTAACTTATGAGGTGTGGTATTACTCTTAATTTGGAGTTTCCATTTTGGAAACTCCCTTTTCTAATTGTTTTCGTATTTAAAGGTGTTAATTTTTAGAAACGCCTATTCACCCCCTCTAGGCGGCATCCTAGGTCCTTTCAAAAAGGAGAAGAAAAGGGCAAGGTTTTGGTTGTTTGGGGGTCAGAAGTTGCAACCTAACTTATAGCCAACTTGCAACCATTGTAGAGGGTGGCACCATCCTTTCTGGTGTGCACTAGACAGGGCAGGGCGGTGCACCACCACCCTACACTTGATAGTGATCTTCTGATTGAGTGTGAGTGTGATTCTAGTGCGATTGCATCGAGTGGCACTAGGTGATTGATTTGCAAGCCAGTGGTGCTTGTTACTCTTGGAGGTTGCCACCTCCTAGATGACTTGGTGGCTTGTGACTCCGTTGAAGCACGAGAGAAGATTATGTGGTGCTCTAGAGGAGAATTTGTGAGGGGGACCGTTGGGCACCGCCACCCTATGTTCGGTGCCCACATGTTGTTGTCTGGTGACCACGCAAAAATGTGCTACTTTGATCCAACGACTCTATTTGGCTTGGGGGCTATAAATAGAGGTGGAGCTTAGCCATGGGTTGGTTGCTGAGCACCCTTAAGCCTTGGTGGCTTGTGTAGGAGTACTTGGAAGTCCTCTAGCTCACATACGCTTGATAGTGATGATCCGATTGAGTGTGAGTGCGATTGCATCATGAGATTGCATCGAGTGGCACTAGGTGATCAAGTTGCAAGCTAGTGGCGCTTGTTACTCTTGGAGGTTTCCACCTCCTAGACACCTTGGTGGCTTGTGACTCCGTTGAAGCGCGCGAGAAGATTGTGCGGTGCTTTGGAGGAGGATTTGTGAGGGGGACTATGCTCACCCTATGGGGATCACAATGAGCAACTCTAGTTGAGCATATCATTGAGCTACCCTCACTTTCAGGGTAGCTTCTTGTGGTGCCCGACGTGCGGGCTTGGCGGGTGATGCCAATTAGCCACCGAACCTCCATGTGAGCGGTCGACACAACGGGGACTAGCGTATTTGCAAGCACGTGAACCTCGGGATTAAATCACCATGTCATCCTTGTCTTGCCATTGGTTTGCATCCCCTTCACACAAGCTTGTATTTACTTTCATATACATTGTTCTTGTGTAGTTGCTCTTGTAATTAGTTAGCTTCTATAGCTTGCTAGTTACCTTCTTGCCTATGTAGCATAAAAGTAGATCCCTTGCGTGACTAATTGATTTGAGTAACCTTGTTAATTACCTTGCTTAGTTGTGTAGCTAAGTAATTTGTTCTCTCTAATTTAGCTTGTGTAGCCTTGTTATTGAGTATTGCTAGTGAGCTTAGGTGGCTTTGTGCTTTTGCTTACTAGATTGTGTAGGAGCTCCCTCGGTTATGTGAAGTACTAGTTGCATAGGTTTGTGTGACCTTGCAAGCTAGATTGGTTAGGTGAGCTCTAGCTAGCCCTATACCTTTGTTGCCTAATTAGGATCTTTATAAGGTTCTTGTGAACTTAGATAGAGGGGTGTAGTCTTGGCTAGACCGATAGTTTTAATTCCGTATTTGTTTTGGTTAGCCAACGCGTTCATTTTTGAAAGGACTATTCACCCCTCTCTAGTCCGCCATCTTGACCCTATACGTGGTATCAAAACTAGGTCTCTCATTTGTGGTCTTCACCGACCCAAGAGGATGATGGCTTATGGGCTAGATGCTAAGTGTCCATACACTTTTGATGGCACACACTTTGTACGGTGGAAAAATTGGATGACTTGCAATTTTAAGTTTATTTCTCCCCAAATGTGGTGGATTATAGATGTGAGCTTTTCTCATGCGTTGGATGAAAAAATGCAACTCAAGCGCAAAAGAAATGCCTACATCTCGATTGCCAAGCTACTAACATTTTCTATCAATCTATGAGTGACAAGATATTTGGGGAGATCATGTACATGAAGACCACCCATGATATTTGGTTGTACCTCAATTTGATATATGGGAGGGTCTTCGATGATGATGATAATGAGCCCAAGAAGGAGGGACATGAGTGTGTTGAGCATGACCACAATTAGGTGATTATGGAAGATTGCTCCACTCATGGTCAAGTGATGATGATGATGATCATTCTACCACAAGTTCACTTGATAAGATTGATGATGATGCCTCAAGTGATGCAAATGATGATGCTACTCCATGCACACTTGATGGTGATGATGATAGATCATGCCTAGATAACATTGCTACTACAAGCTCATCCACTACATCACATTGCGTCATGTCACAAGGTGACACCAAGGTATCCAATGCAAATGTGATTGATCTTGATTCATATGAGGAGCTTCTAGATAGATTTGGTTGCATGATCAAAGCTTTAGAAAAAGAGATGGCTAAAACTAAGAAATTGAAAATTGAAAACTCTTTTCTAAAGAAAACATGTGAACAACAAAAGCATCTACTTTATGTTGCTACTTGTTCACATGAGGAGCTAAAATTGGCTCATGGGGAACTTAGTGTTGCTCATGATAACTTGGTATAAGACCATGCTTTTCTCACTAAAGAGCTTTCAAATGAAAAATCTAAAACTAGTGAGAGCTCATCACATGGGTCAATTGATCAATCACATATTGTTGTTAACCCTTGTGATATAGGCAAGAGTATGTATCAATCTCTTGCGATGAATTATTAGCTATGCCATGTTCTTCAATTATAGATGCTTGTTCTACTTCTATGTCTTGTGAGACTAACCTTTTGAAGGAGAACAATGAGCTAAAAAATGAAGCAAAGAATTTGAACAACATGTTAGAGAGGTTCTACAACACCAAAATCACCTTCGAGCTCATGTTAAGCAACAAAAGAATCTATGGTGATATGAGTGACATTGCATTCAACAAGAGCATGACCAAGGGGGAAAGAAAAAGAGAAAGAAAAATAAAGAAGCAAGAACAAAAGAGGTTATCTCATTTCATGTGCTTCAAATGTCATGAAATGGGACATCTTGCAAATGATTGCCCCAACGAAGAGAAGCTCAAGTTGAAGAAAGAAGAAGAGAGGCTAAAGCATGTTAAGTGCCACATATAGGGTCATCTCACCTCTATGTGCCCAACCAAGAAATTGATAAAGCAACAAGTGAAGTCTCAACCAAAGCCACAAGTTGGGCAAAAAGAGAAGCCCCAAGTGCAAGACAAGATCAACCATGAAGATGGTGATTTAGGGATGAAGAAGAAGACAAGAAGAGGTGGAAGAGCAAATGGAAGGCATCCAAAGCTAGATCAAGATGCTAATATAGTGAGCAAGAATCAAGATGAGAAGAAAGATTATGCTCACATTAAGTGCTTCAAGTATGAAGATATGGGACACTTTACCTTGAGGTGTCCTACCAAGCTTAAAAAGAAGGCTCAAGCAACTTATGAGAGGCAAGGCAATGGGATGCACCACATGAGCAAGGAAGAGAAGGCTCAATCAAAGAGAAAGTGCTACTTATGCCGAAAAAGAGGACACATGGCTAATTCATATTCCCTAGGTAATACTTCTAAGCCTATTTCAATTGACACAAATATTATGCTTAGAAAGGATGGTGATGGTACCGCAATGGTTGCTATTGCCTAAGTATGTTGCCCCTAACTTGAGAGGACCCAAACTAGTTTGGGTACCATCAAAAAGTGGATGGATGTTTGTAGGTACCATGGCATTGGAGGCTTGATTCAATAGAATTCTTATTGTTCATCATATATTGAGTCAAGTATTGAAGCCTAGTGCTATTCTATCCCAATGCCAAGCCAAGAATTAGTGAAGTCCAAGTGCTACAACATACACGTGCTATAATTCAAGTTGTAGTGATTTATTAGATATATTTGGTGGCTTACAAATAATTGAGTGAAAGCTTGGTATTAAATGATCATGTTCTAACCAAGGTATATTTCTAGTTGATCTTATTCATTTGGGTGCATATGAGTTGATTGAATTAGATATATATGCATATGTTGCTTGCTATGAGATGCTTGAATGGATAAATTGATTAGTGATCAAGTTTGAATTGGTTTGAATAGATAAGTTCATAAGATGACTTTTAGTAAGTAGATTGAATGAATTTATGTCTTGTGAAAGTATTCAAACAAGTTGATTTCAAGTTTGATTCAATTTGAAGAAGTGTAGCTCAATTGGTTGAAATCTGTCCTATATTTGAAAATCTGAGTGAGCTGTGATCTTAGCCATGTTTGAGTGATCAAATCTATTTGGATTGGCTTGAAATTTGGTGTGCATGCTCTGGACTTATGGTATTAGTTTCTATAGAAATTTCAAGATAATTGGATAAGAGATACTTTGGTTTTGGAGTGGATCTTCTCAGCTATAGTACAATAGTTATCAGCATGTAGCAGTGGTGGAAGAATTGAAATCTGGTAGCAATCTAGAAGTCAAATGAAGATCAAAATTTTACATCTGCTAGAATACTTAGTGAAGCACATCTCCACCAAATTTCATGGTATTTGGATCTATACATTTGGAGTTATGGATTATTCTTTGAAGGGTACAGAATATGACAGAAAAGTGACAATTATTGGATTGATCTAGAGTCACTTTGATTCAAAGGTCCTCAAGTTGGAATCATATTTATAAGTGGTTGGGATACTTAAGTTTGGTTTTGAATTGATCTAGAAGCATGATAAGCAAAGAGTACAAGGTCATTTGATTGTGGAGTGTACTTGGCACACTGTTGGTACTCAAATTGAAGATCAAGATCAAACTCATGATGAAGATAATGTTTAAGTTCTAGTGACAAGTGAAGATCATTTGATAGAAAGAAAAGGACTTAAACAAGTAGAAAGAAAATAACTTAAAGAAAGATGTATGGTTACTCATCAAATTAACTCCTTCACTTGGATTAATCAATCAAGACAGTTTAAGTGAGTGTCAAGAATGGCTCTTTAGAGAGAGGTCACTTCTCCCTAGTGTAGGGGCTTGCCGTCTTTTGTAGATAAACTAAGTGTGATACTTGGAAGGCTAACATGGAAGTGGTGACCTAAGGGACATTTGAGATGCTTAGTTGAAACAATCAAAAGGATTGATCTAGAGAGCAAGCAACACCCAAAAGAGAGCTAGTCACGGTAATTCAAGTGGTATTCTAAATAGTTCTCTCATGCAAGCATTAATCAAAAGAAGAAGCAAGCCAACCACAATAAGAAGTGCACTTGATCATTAGTGGTTCATATTTTATATGGGTGAAGAATGGATTTCATTATTGATGATTGGTCTTCACCAAGCTTATAATTGGACTTCGCATTGCTATTGAAGAAACGAATTGAAATCTATGTGACTATCCTCTTCTCCAACATAGCAAATGTATCATTGTAACATGCATGATCATTTTCATCCCTTACTAGTATGCGGTTAGTGCATATAGTACATGCTTATAGGATCATGCATGATAAATGAAATTTTAAATTCATAGCCTACCACTTTTGCTTGAATGATTAGTTGAATCTAGTGGTAGTGTATGAGTTTGTTCATGAGCTAGTGAACCTAAGTACTTGATTTAATTTGAATTGCTAACAAGTGACAAGTACAACATTGGCAAGATAACCCTTACAAGAGGTGTGAAAAAGTTTGTCATTAGTTCAAACCGGACTTGGAAACTTAGGCAAATCAATTTAGATTAAGTCAAGAATAGAAGCTCATGATAGTGACAAGAGTACAAGAATAAGACAACAATACAAATGGATATCTAGTTTGGTTGTTCTTACAATTGATATCCTACAAGTGGTACTCATGAAGATAGCAAATATTCAAGAAATGATTTTTATTGACAAATCCAACAAGTGGTTCTATGCTAGTAAATTCTTCCAAGTGGTATCACATTTCTACATGTAGTATCAATCATACAAGACGGTGGTTCCACAAGTGATCCTCAACTTTAAGTGATCATCAAGTGAAGCAAGTTCCCTCATATACAAGAGTTCAAGTTTATCAATTAGTTGACCCATGCTATGACATAGGGGGAGGTGCCTCACTGATTGGTATCAAGGTCAAAGATCCTACATGGATGATCTCAAGGGCTATGGTGGTGTCATTCCAACATATGGTAGTGTCCATAAAAAATGAAGATTCAAGTGTTAACCATCTACCCAAATTCAATCCTTTGCATCAATAAGAAGCACACCTTTTATGGAAATTGATGACAAAGGGGAGAAGTTCAAAGATATGTAAATGCATCATGTGGAGAAGTAAAAGTTAGACATGGAAAATGGACAAAGAGGGAGCAACATTGAAGAATGGAGAAGGATCAAAATTCTTAGACAATAGAAGCATACAAGTAGGGGGGAGCAAGCTCATGAATTTAATTGGTTGCATTTGATATGTGCATATTTATGTGCTTGCTTGCATTGCATAAGTTTAAATTTGATATACATGCTTGTGTGTTGTATGCTAGTCATAGAACTTGATTGATGATTTGATAACTAGCATGCATAGGATGGTAGCTAGACTTGTGTTTTTTCAAGCAAAAACTAGAACCTTGCTTATAATGTTGATCTCACGGGGTTTCTAGTATTTTTGTTGTCTAGCTACTCATGATGCTAAGGATGGTGTTAAAATGCACACTCTGATTGGTATCATGCATCAAAGGTTAATTCTTTACACCTTAGCATCTTTGGTAGTAATTACTCTCCCACAATTCCAATATATGCATATGTGCGAGCTTCAAACCAAACACTCTAGCACATATGTAGGGGGAGCTAATACTCTCAATTTGGGTTTGTGGTACTTGTCTAAAATTATTTACACATGGTAAAATTGCTTGGGTAAGCAACATGAATCCAAAAGTGCTTAATTTATATATATTTGTAGAGTTATCATCAATTACCAAAAAGGGGAAGACTGAAAAGTCCTTGTTTGGTTTTGGTAATTGACTGACAACCTTAGGTGGACTAATATGTGTTTGAGTGAGATACACAGGTAATTAGTCCACAAGTACACTCGTGTGAGCAACTCATGCCATGATGGTTAAAATGGTTTGGATATGTTGCAAGGCTCACACATGTGATAAAGAAGCTCATTGCATATGAAACATGACATTGAGTCATGTGACTAAGGTGGAGAAGATTGAGACAAGACTTGGCTTGATAGTCTGGTTGCAAGCGTGAAGGGCAAGTTAGAGGCTTTAGAGCGATGGACCGCGTGGCGGTGAAGCTTGAGCAGTACTTGACACCGATGGATGAAGACAACGGTGAAGAGTAAGTGAGGTCAAGATCGATGAACCAATAAGGTCACATGATGATGTGAAGTGGATCATATCATTTGTTGATCAAGGTTGGTGTATGTGTTGTATCAACATCAGAGGTGATGGAATGAAATACGCAAGGCAAAGGTATAACTATAGAGCATTTTATTTCACCGGTCATAGGTGTGTAGAGAAATTTATAACTAAATTTAGGATAGATGGCGTACTATCAAGAGGGGCAAACTTAGTTTGCATATCGGTCATCTAGTGCCACTCGAGTGATCTAACTTTGCATCGTTGCTAGGATCGAGTGGCGTGATGAATTAAATGACTAATCCTTTGGAAAATATTTGTGAAAAGCTAACACACATGCACAAGATGGTGGACACTTGATGGTGTTAGCACATTTGCAAAGGAGAAGGTGTTGGAGTTGTTTTGGATCAATTCGGAGTTGAAAATGAGAAGAAAAGGGCAAGGTTTGGTTGTCCGGGGGTCGGAAGTTGCAACCTAGCTTGTAGTCAACTTGCAACCATTGTAGAGGGTGGCACCATCCTTTTCGACGTGCACTAGACAGGGCAGGGCGGTGCACCGCCACCCTAGGGTGGTGCCAGGGGCGGTGCTCAAAAACAGCAGCAGCAACCTTTTGTATTTCGGGCATAACTCCTAGCTCCAAACTCCGATTTTGATGATCTAAGACTTTTTGAAAAGCTAACGAATAGCTCTACAAGCCTGATGTGGTGGAATTTGATTTGGTGAAAGTTTTGTCACCAAACTATCCAGTGACCATGGTGGTGTGGCACCACCCCTTTTTTTCAGAGAGGGAGGAAACTCGTCGGGGGCACCGCCACCCCTAGAGCGGTGCATCGCCCCCTATGTGCGGTGCCAGAGTCCTAAAAGTTAGTTTGAAATAGTCATTGCAATTCGACCGTTGGGCACCGCCACCCTATGTCCGGTGCCCACACGTTGTTGTCCGGTAACCGCGCAGAAATGTGCTACTTTACTGCAACGGCTCTATTTGGCTTAGGAGCTATAAATAGAGGTGGAGCTTAGCCATGGGCTGGTTCCTGAACACCCTTAAGCCTTGGTGGCTTGTGTAGAAGCCCTCTAGTTCACATACGCTTGATAGTGATCATCCGATTGAGTGTGAGTGCAATTCTAGTGAGATTGCATTGTGAGATTGCATCGAGTGGCACTAGGTGATCAAGTTGTAAGCTGGTGGTGCTTATTACTCTTGGAGGTTTCCACCTCCTAGACAGCTTGGTGGCTTGTGACTCTATTGAAGCACGCTAGAAGATTGTGTGGTGCTCCAGAAGAGAATTTGTGAGGGGGACTGTGCTCACCCCGCGGGGATCGCGAAGAGTAACTCTAGTTGAGCGTGTCATTAAGATACCATCACTTTTGGGGTAGGTTCTTGCGGTGCCCGACGTGCGGACTTGGCGGGTGATGCTAATTAGCCACCGAACCTCCAAGCGAGTGGTCGACACAACGGGGACTAGTGTGTTGGCAAGCACGTGAACCTCGGGATAAAATCACCGTGTCATCCTTGTCTTCCCGTTGGTTTGCATCCCCTTCACACTAGCTTATATTTACTTTCATATATATTGTTCTTATGTAGTTGCTCTTGTAATTAGTTAGCTTGTGTAGTTTGCTAGTTATCTTCTTGCTTGTGTAGCATAAAAGTAGACCCCTTGCGTGACTAATTGGTTTGAGTAACCTTGTTAGTCACATTGCTTAGTTTGTGTAGCTAAGTAATTTGCGCTCTCTAATTTGGCTTGTGTAGCCTTGTTATTGAGCATTGCTAGTGAGCTTAGGTGGCTTTGTGCTTTTGCTTACTAAATTGTATAGGAGCTCCCTCAATTTTGTGAAGTACTAGTTGCATAGGTTTGTGTGACCTTGCAAGCTAGATTGGTTAGGTGAGCTCTATCTAGCCCGACACCTTTGTTGCCTAATTAGGATCTTTATAAGGTGCTTGTGAACTTAGATAGAGGATGTAGTATTGGGTAGACCGATAGTTTTAATTCCGTATTTGTTTTAGTTAGCTAGCGCATTTATTTTTAGAAAGGACTATTCACCCCCTCTAGTCCGCCATCTCGACCCTACAGATGCCTGCCTCGGAAAATCGTTTTTGCCCACCTCGGTAAAGATTTGTGTAGTAGTGAGGATCAGGTCGTTCGGACGGCTTTAATCTCCTGACACAAGGTGACGGCTTAACAGACTCACATCCCTATACCCATGGAACATATAGTACCAGCTTCTCTCCTAAATATCCGTATTAGTCATTTGCTTTCCTCTCTTGTACACTTGGCATTGCTCGCTATGACTTCTTGCTCGTTGCCCAGTGCTGGCCACCCTCTCCACTGCGCCCTACCGCAAGCGCCAGCCATCCTAGGCCTATGGAGCCCATTATGCCTGCTCCCCCCTCTCTCTCATGCTCCCTTCTCTCATCATGTCGCTCTCTCTCCCTCTTGAGTTGCTGCTCGCACGTGTGGACAGGGCTGGCCAAGTCCAGAGCTCCCCCAGTCGTCATTGCTCCCTTTCCATGTGGCCTTCTCGAGTCCCCCACTCCTAGCTCCACCAACGCCACCTTAGGCTCGTAGTCCCCTTGTGCATGTTCGCCGAGCAAATCCTCCGCTGCCCTCTTTTTCCTGCTCGTCGCGGCCATAGAACAATAACCGTGGTGAGCCATCCCTGGTGGCCCTCTACCTAGCTAGCAATGCTACCTCCATGTTCGCCTCGCCTCCCTCCATCTCCTGTACGTGTTTGTCAGGGTGGATATCTTCCGACACATCGCTACTGCTAATGCCGCCCTCTGGCATGCTGCTGGTAGATGTTGTGCTTGAAAGCGAATGTTGCAATTGTATGTTTAGAGTGTTTCAGATGTTTTAGAGGTATGTTGCAAGTGTTTCATATGAATGTTGCAAAAGTAGATAGAAATGTTTTATATGTTACAATAGTTGTACACATATGTTACAAGCTTCTGTTCCAAATGTTTCATATATTTTTCAAACGTATGTTACAAGTGTGTTTATCTGAATGTTGCATATATTTCACACATACGTTGCAACTATTTTATCTGGATGTTGCATATGTTTTTCAATGGCTTTTCAAGTGTTTTCATGTGTTTTTTGCAAGTGTTTCAGACGCATGTTTTAAGTGTTTTAAACGCACGTTTCAAGTGTTTTATCTGTCTTCTCACATATTGTCAACAAAAGATGCTTGATAGTCTTCCGAGGGGTATCCCACGAAGGTAGATTGATCGGTGGAGGTACGCGTGATCAGGAACCGGATGGTGACACAAGGCGCAGAGAGAGCGATTTAGACAGGTTCGGCCCATCTGATCGACGTAATACCCTACGTCCTGTGTCTTTGGTGTATCGTATTGAGATGTATATAGATCGATGTCCACTAGGGGATCCCTGCCTCTCCTTATATACTCTGGAGGGGTAGGGTTACAAGGAAAGTATCCTATTTGGTACTATACAATATCTTGCGGTGCATGTCAAACAGTGCCGTACACTCAGCCTGGGCGTTCGGTTTTAACCGACGGTTCGGTTTCTTCAGCTTTCCAAAATTTCGGTTTCTAAAAAATGACCCCCGATCGGTTTGCTAAAATTCCAAAAACCGACCAATTTTGGTTCGGTTTTTTAGTTCATTTTTTTGGTTAAAACCGAATAAACCGATGCAAGAAAATATTAGACAGGATTTAGAACTGACAGCACAACACAGTACAAACTTGCACAGCACAGTATATTATTTAAAGACTCAAGACTGTTACAAACTTAACAATTCAATGCTCAAATCAAATATTACAAATTTGCAGTTCATTCTTGATAATAAACCACAGTACTCCATCAGTTTTGATAAACAACAGAAAAAACAGGGTTCAGTTTAGTTTCTCGGTACTTCGGTTCGGTATGGCATAGAAACCGAAGCCGAAGCCGAACACCGAACTTCACAGAACTGGAAACCGAACCGAAAAACCGAACTACCGACTATTTGGTTCGGTTTTGGTTCGGTTCGGTGTTCGGTTTTCAGTAAAAAAACGCCCAGGCTGACCGTACACGCCTTGATCTTGTGGGCTGGGCCACCTCTGATGGTGCGGTCCATGTCTTGTCTTGTGGATACCGGGGGCCATACCCCAACACGTATATTGTAAATGTTTCATCTGAAAGTTTCAAAAACAGATCGGTTGTTGCTGTTGGGAACCAACCTACCGCAGGAGATGTCCGAGCGAGGGAAGTAGAGGGGGCGCGAGCAGTCTCCGTGTGGGGTTAGAAGGTGCGGAAATGTTCGAATGGCATGGGCCCCTACGTGGGCAAGCGAAACAGAGTGTAGCCAGCAGCCGCGCGCTGGTTGCTCCACGACGTAGGGGCGCACGCCCGATCGACGATGGCACAAGCACAACGCGCAGTCGCAGGTCGCAGCAGAGCGGCCACGCGACAGAAGGGCGAAACTCGACGCGCCAGCGCGGAAACCAAAACGACAGACACGTTTCACTTTCACGTATGTGCCTCTCCGTGTCGTGGGCTCCTGGCTTTCCTATGGGCTATTGGGCTCCTATACCTACAGCTTACATATATGGGGTTGGGGTCCCTTGACTGGATATAGTAATACTAATATCATGATACATCCAACGGTGGATGCACATGACATATGCTATCGAGAACAAAAATTTCCGTGTCCCTCCTACGTAATGTTTATTTTGCCCTTCTCTCATGTGCATATTCACTTTAGACATTACTCCCACCCACTCTCTTAGTTAGGATGAGATGAACCAACCTCTGCCGCCACCACCGCAACGAGCGGTCCGCTGAGCTTTGGCCTTTGGGGATGGGCTGTGGGCAACAGCGAGCCCGGCTGCCCGGGAGGTACATGTGATTCCTCCTCTGTGTTGTCGTGTCGGGCTACAACTTCTTTCTGTTTGGGCATCCCTGTGTGGGCCTTGACCTCCGGTACGTCATGTGGAGTGGGCTTTAGCGTGGCGATTTTGGGTTGGTTTGTTGATCAAGTGTGTAACACTTAATTGTGTGAAGTTTGCCACCAAAGAATGTCGTTCTTCCTCTAGCCTTTCTCTCTCTCTCATCTAAGTGATCGTTTAGTTGTCATAAAAGAAGTGGAGTGAAGCTTTTTTTTTCAGGAAACGCAGTGTGTGTTCAAGAATTAATCAAGATGGGGCTTCTTTTCTATATTTCTATAGAGAGTTAAATAGGACCGGTCGATATCAGATTTTTCGGTGAAAAGTACTACGGACTCCACTATACCAACTCCATCGACCTTCGTCTCATTTTTTTCTTTAGGAGTAGCACGCTGCCATGCCTAGGAATCCATGGCAGAAATCGGGTCTCAAAGATGACAAGATGAACAGAGGTGGTGGTGCACAGCCACAGCTACTAGCTAGGCCCAGTTATCAGTGGAGTGACATACGAAGAGCTACGTGCGTGAGCAAGCCCGCGCTTCGAAGGGCCACATGTCAACGAGCGATAACCCAGAGAGCAGTCACTGACGGATGGGCCTCACGGGAAATATCTTTGACCTGGCTGGCTGGAGTTGTTGTCGGGCAGTTGATGGCTCCCCGACCTGGAGGAGGCGGCTCGCGGCTCGCCCATGCGGGATGCGGCGGCAGCCGGCAGCGGCTGTCCACCGCCACCGGTGATCTCCATGAGGCCCGCCCAACCAACCGCGCAGCCGTTTCGTTGAGTTCCGAGGTGGAGACTAATCAGACGGCGGCCTTCCGCCCTCTCTGAAAGGCGAAAGCCGCCGCCCCGCCCCCGCGCGACACGCGTTCCGTGCCGGCCTCGCGCGTGTCGACCGCCCGCGCACCCCACGTACGCGCCGCGTCCAGCGTTGAGCGATGGCACAGGCAGCCGCCGCCGCCGCGGTGGTGGTCGCGCGAGGGCGACCGACTGACGGGCGCCTCTAGCTAGCTCCAGGTGGTGCTTGCGTCGAGACGGGGCCGCCGTTTACGTGCGTGACATCACCAGCGCTGCCATGCTGCCGTGCACCACGTACGTGTATGTCCACGGGCATGGGTCAAACGCAGCGGAGATGGCTCCTGAGCAATTGGAGGTGTCAGTGTGTGTAGCAGCGTGCATCTCCAATCTATGTTAGGCCGCGATCGTGAATGCTTGGATCCATCGTTTTCTATCCCGAGCATGAGCAGGAGCAGGAGCAGGAGAGGAATATACTACTACCATACGGAAGGTGCCGTGTATCGGAGTCGGTGTACCAGTCCAAGAATAAGACCTTAATTTGGTATATTTGCGCTTTTTTTTTTGTGAATTGTATATTTGCGCTTCTGGCGATCGCTTCTGGAGTACATGCAGGTTGCACGTACTGGAGCGTTTGTTTCTAGTTTTCACGACAATTGTATAGTTCAACCTTTAATAGCTCTACTAGATGAAACAAAGACGAGATTCAAGAGAGGAATCCGTGGTCAAATATGCCGGTTCGTATGGATTTGGGTACACCCACTACCGGAGACTGTGTAGTTACCGAGTGCCCCGACAATTACCGAGTGTCAGAAGTCGGGGCACTCGGAAAACAGTATTTACCGAGTGTCAACACTCGGAAAACAAAAACACCCGGTAGTAGACCGTTTTACCGAGTTCACACACTCGGTAACTTAAGACAATCGGTAAAACTACAAGTTTACCGAAGGGGGGCACTCGGTAAAAACAGACACTCGGTATTGAGGTGCCACGTCACCTAGGATAGCAACCGTGCGCCGAATGGCATCACGGCATGACATGTTTACCGAGTGTTATGAGCGTACACTCGGCAAAAATCACGGTAACAGCTCCGCCCGTAAAACGCCCATAGCAAATAAAAAAGATCGAAAATGTTTACCGAGTGTCACTGCACAACACTCGGTAAACACTATCTTTTACCGAGTGTATTGGCGCAACACTCGGTAAAATTCAACCAAATTTCTTGTTTTTCCCTTCATTCTTTTTCCTCTATCCACATATGATATTTAGTACTCCATTCCAAAATATGGTGTTTATTTCGATTTATTTACTATATTTCATAAAATTTTCATTCTTTATGAAAATTAGGTACATATCGTGTAAATTTAATTGTAATAATTAAAATCGAACTCGATAAATCACGAGATTGGAAGAATTAACATTGAAGCATACATCTATGTTATAGAAAAAATTTCATAACGTTTTGGAAGTATTTTTACATTCGTCGCTGCCGAACCGGTACATCTCCCAAAGAGACGCTAAACATTCACAATGACGAGTAGGATTTCTATTAAGAGTGAAATTCAACAATATGATTTGAACTTGGAATTTTTTAGATAGTAAATAGATGACATGAAATAGTTCATGTGAAAGTTTGGTGAATTTTAGAATTAAATTGGCATTTTTTCTTTTTTGTTTTGCATGAAATAATGGATACTTTTACCGAGTGTGACCTGAAACACTCGGTAAAGGTTAGCCACGGCCCACCTGTCTGCCACAGTGGGCTGCCATGCTTCTGTTTACCGAGTGCCGTAGATCTGGGCACTCGGTAAACATGTACTAGGCTTATATTTACCGAGTGCCGTACATCTAGGCACTCGGTAAACAGAAGCATTCAACACAGCCGTTTCTCCCTCAAATCGTGCACAGACGCACACACACACACACACCGCACACGCCTCCCCACCACCGCGGCCGCCTCCTCCCCTCCACCACCGCCGCCACCGGGCGGTCCCCCACAGCCTCCACCACCGCCGCCACCGGGCGGTACCTTCAATGCGCGTGAAAGGTCAAACAAGCGTGGGCAAGTCCTCTAGGCGCATATTTAAAGGCGCGTTTGGCTCGTAACCAGAACTCGCCGTGCCTAAAGTTAGGCACGTTGACTCACTTAGGCTCCCGTTACCTCAATGCTCGTCACAGGTTAGACACGAAAATCACATGCAAAACACTAGCGACAGGCCTAGGCAGTTGCGGCATGCCGAAACCGTGGCCGCGGACGTGAACCAAACGGGAGCCTAAGCGAGTCAACGTGCCCAACTTTAGGCTTGGCGAGTTCTGGTTACGAAACACGTCCGTAGGCTTGGCAAACTGAGGCAACGAACCAAACACGCCCTTAATTAAGGCGACGGGACAGCGGTTCTATGATTAAATGTTGCAACCAATTTATTTGCCAAACATATACTCACCGGTCAATATATCAGTATGGTTATTATGCCTGCAACATAGTTTCTGATGTATTGTTGCTTTAATGAGTTGAAAATTCTAGGCACTAGGATGTGTTTGCAATGATATGGTATATCTCTAATCATGAATAATTTTGTTTTATTAAGTTGTTTGTAAATTTCATATATTATTTAATTAATTTGTCTCCAAATTTCATTTATTAGATGACATGTCTGCATAATTTTTTGAATAGCAGCAACTCGGAGAACATTTGCATGTTACATCATCCTGGAGTGAATCCGTGCTCATACTTACTATTCAATAGATGAACATTTTTTTTCTGATGTTTAGTATATAAGTCACTATTTTCTTAATTAGTTTGTTGTTTCATGCTTTGCAGACCAAACTACATGGAGTCGTTGGGACACATCAAGAAAATATTTCTTCTGCGCCCATGCCAATAGTGGAGCACTTTGCACTAGTTCTTGGTGGAAAGCCAAACCATTCAAGTGGTGTTGGCATTCGTGCTGTAAACTGAGTGGCCGAGGAAATGATTAGATTGCAGGCACAAATCGAGGCTTCTGAACAGCGTGAAGTTGCAGCTTGAGCATGTGCAGATGTTGTTGAGCAACGCGCTGAGGCTACAGAGCAATGAGCATAAGCTTTGAAAAGCCAGGTCTCAAGATGGTGGTCGAAATAAATGCACATATACAAGAAAAACATCTTTCCCAACGTGATGAGCTTAGTTCTTTGCGTCGAACACAGAGTGGAGAAGTTGCACGTCTAGCGAGAGAACAACTTGATCAACAAATGGCTGATTTCTTTACACACATTCATTACGGTGCTTAGCCGTCTCCGTTTTAGAGTTTAATACCTATAATTGAATAAATTATTTGAGATTTGAAAGTAGTGTGTGTGTGATTTTGAGAGTTCCAAGTGTTATTAATTTTTGTGTATTGCTTGATTGCAACTCTATCATGGATAAAGAATTATTGAAATAAATATTATTGGTCTACAGTTGTGAGAATTGTATTGCTACAATGTATATTTGTCGAGCCATTTTTGTCGCTACAACATCGGTGATAATGGTAAATTGTTTGCCACAACATCTATTGTTTCACATAATTGAGACTTTATCTTGTGATAAAACCTGTCATAACTAATATTTTCGCACAAATGATATGTTTTTTGGTGATAAAATTATCGACACAGCATGTCTTATCAATTCTCATAAAAGAATCATAGTGAGAGGAAAAGTTTTGCCTCTGTAATATATTTGAGGGGGAGTTACATCACAAATAAAATTAATTTGTGTTGATAAGGTGCCACTTTTTCCCATATAAACTGTAGCAATTAATTAGACATAGTTGTAACTAAAACATTAAGAACAAATATCGACACAGTAAACTTTTATAATGATGAAACTTTGGTCACTGATATGTAGTCTCTAGTGACCATATAATTCGTCACTTTTACAATGTAACTGTAACAATTAAATTGCCATAAATACTCTATAGTCGCGTCGACTATTCTCACTAGTAAAACACTATAAGTGGCATCTTTTTTTGCCACTAATAAATATGTTTTCGTGACAATGATTGAGGCCACAAATGACTATTTTACTAGTGGCACCACAATTCATCACTAATGAGTTGGCAATCTGTGGGAAACAAAAATCATCAGTGGAGTATTTGTGAGGTGAGTATTCGTGGCGACTAGTGGTGATTAAAAAAGTCACCACAAATATTGTTTCGTGGCGAAAATAAGCTTTTGTGATGAAAATTTTTGCCACGAAAAACCTTTCACCCTCGCGGTGATCATCACAATAGGTTATGTTACATTTTTAGGCTTGTACAAAACACCTATAGTAATTAATGGTGATCTTTTAAAAGAAGTTACGACCATAGGTTGTGTCTTGTTTTTAGTACATGAGAGGAACCATAGTAATATATATCAAACTCTTCATCTATGCAGTATGGAGTGTGGATATTGCAACAAAAAAAAGGAATGTAGGAATTGATATGCCCTCTCTACGAACCGCTAGTTGTTTAGTCCAACGTGTTGTGATTCTGTGGATCGACTAGGGTAGATCTAGACGGATGAACACTTAGATCCGTGAAGCACATGCACATTTAGACCTAGAACACTACACCGAGAGGGAGATAGGGTAGAGAGGGGCTGGTGATGAACCTGAGCCTCCGGATGAAGTCGCGGTTGTGCTGGCCATCGCTGGTTCGGTGATTGAGGCAGCACACGGGCAGCGACGGGTGGAGTAGAGGTTGCACGGACGTCGATGCAGTGCGGTCGGGCGTAGCAGTGACGACGGCGAGGATCAGCGGAGCTTCCCGTCGCTGGCTGCGCGCCCTCTTAGATCGGAATTAGGGTTTGTCGGTGGGGTTTGCGGCTCACGACGAACCTCGTGCTTTGAGCCGCCGGCCCCCACCTCTTTATATAGCACAGTGCGACGGGGGCCCACCAACCATGTAGGGTTGGGCGCCCCCGATCAGGGTGCGATACCAAGGCCCAATAGGCTGTTGGGCTTATTGGTCAGGAGATCAATCTAACATTCTCCTCCTTGATCTCACTATTACTTTTATCTTTAAACTTTAAACTTCAATCCTTTTATCCTTACTCATTTCTTCACAGATGATGCATAGAGCATGTCTCATCGTCACGGTCAATCGCCGATAGATTTAACAGCTACAATGCACGTCTCTGATCTGAAATAGTTACTTTAACTTTTGGGCCCTTTATAGTCTAGGAATCATAGGCTTTCCCTTAAACCCATGCCGGCTACATGTTCTCTGAACATGTTGGGTGGTAAGCCTTTTGTAAGCGGATCGGCGAGCATCTTTTCGGTACTTATATGCTCAAGACTTATCATTTGATCCCGGACTTTATCCTTCACAACATAATACTTTATGTCAATGTGTTTGGCAGCACCACTTGACCTATTGTTGTGAGCATACTGTACTGCTGGATTATTATCACAGTATAATTTCAGTGGTCTATTGATGTCGTCAACCACTTTCAAACCGGGTATGAACTTCTTTAGCCAGTTCACCTGCCCCGTTGCCTCATAACACGCTACAAACTCAGCATACATTGTGGACGATGTAGTGACGGTTTGTTTTGAGCTTTTCCATGAAATAGCTCCCCCTGCAAGAGTAAACACATATCCAGACATGGATTTTCTATTATCTCCCGCATAATCAGAATCTGAATATCCCACTATATTGAGTGAATCAGATCTTCTATACGTCATCATGAGGCCTTTCGTTCCTTGCAAATAACTCAAGACTTTCTTTACCAATTTCCAGTGTTCTATTCCAGGATTGCTCTGGAATCTGCCAAGTAACCCGGTAACAAATGCCAAGTCAGGGCACGTACACACTTGAGCATATTGCAAGCTTCTGACAGCTGAAGCATATGGAACCACTTTCATTTGATCGATCTCATATTGGTTCCTGGGGCATTGAAAATCCCCATATCTGTCGCCCTTGACTATAGGAGCAGGCGAGGGACTACATTTGTGCATACTGAATTTCTGTAAGACTTTTTCTATGTATGCCTTTTGTGACAGTCCTAATACCCCTTTACTTCTATCTCGGTGAATCTCGATCCCTAGAACGAACGAAGCTTCACCAAGATCTTTCATATCAAATTTTGAGGATAAAAACTTCTTTGTTTCCAGTAGTAGACTGACATCACTACTAGCAAGTAAGATATCATCCACATACAGAACAAGGAAGATAAACTTCCCATTCTTAAACTTTGCGTAGACACAATTGTCCTCAACATTATCTTTAAACCCAAAATTCTTTATTGTCTGATCAAACTTCAAGTACCACTGTTTTGAAGCTTGTTTTAATCCATAAATAGATTTCTTTAGGCGGCATCCCAAATGTTCTTTTCCTTCCATGACAAAACCTTTCGGTTGTGCCATGTAAACATTTTCCTCTAAGTCTCCGTTGAGAAATGCCGTCTTTACATCCATCTGATGTAATTCCAAATCGTAATGTGCCACTAATGCCATTATGATTCTAAAGGAATCCTTACATGAGACTAGAGAAAAGGTCTCATTGTAATCAATTCCTTCTCTTTGTGTAAAGCCTTTTGCCACAAGTCGGGCTTTATATCTCTCTATATTCCCTTGAGAGTCAAGTTTTGTTTTGTAGACCCATTTACAGCCTACTGTTTTGGCTCCTTTAGGAATTATCTCCAAATCCCAAACTTTATTTGCATTCATTGATCTCATCTCATCTTCCATGGCCTCAAGCCACTTTGATGAATAATCACTTTTCATGGCTTCTTCAAATGAGGTGGGATCATCCTCCATTTGAAATTCTTCAGTGTTGTACACTTCATAATCAGCAGGAATAGCTGATTTTTAACTCTTTGAGACCTTCTAGGGGCCTCCTCAATTGGCACATTTTCTGTTTGAGGCTGTTGTTGCTCCCCCCTTATGTGTGGCAATAGGTTCTATAGGATCCTGAGGCACAGGTTCCTCATCATCATTCATTATTGCCACAGGCGGGATAACAACAGGTGCTGGCACCACAGTGTCTTGTACTGTTGGTGCAGCAACAGCAGGTAGTGAGAAAAATGGCTCATGAATGATTGGAGTGGGTGCATACACCCGCTTCTCTTCAAGGTCAATTTCTCGAGCTACCATGCTCCCCCTAATCATTTCATCCTCTAGGAAGACAGCGTGCCTCGTTTTCACAAACTTCGTATGTCTGTTAGGACAGTAGAAACGAAAACCTTTTGACTTTTCTGGGTAGCCAATGAAATGGCAACTCACTGTTTTGGGATCTAGCTTCCCAATGTTTGGGTTAAAAACTTTAGCCTCAGCAGGGCTCCCCCACACACACAAGTGGTTAAGTGAGGGTACTCTTCCTGTCCACAACTCATATGGTGTTTTGGGCACCGACTTACTTGGTACTCTATTGAGAATATGAATGGCGGTTTTTAACACCTCCATCCACAGACTCGTGGGTAAAGTGGAGTAACTTATCATACTACGCACCATATCCATCAGGGTACGGTTACGCCTTTCAGCTACTCCATTCTGCTGAGGTTCGCCCGGTGTTGAATACTGGGCGACTATACCATTCTCCTGTAAGAACCTTGCAAAAGGTCCAGGAACTTATCCATATGGGGTATGCCGACCATAGTACTCTCCTCCACGGTCAGACCTGACTATCTTAATCTTTAAATCATGCTGATTTTCAACTTCTACTTTAAATATTTTAAATTTATCCAATGCTTCTGTTCTTTCTTTAATTGGATAAATGTAGCCAAACCGAGAGTAATCGTCTGTGAATGTTATGAATGAATCATAACCATCCACACTTTTCACAGGAAAAGGACCACATATGTCTGTGTGAATAATCTGTAGAATTTCTGCGCTTCGTTTGGCATCTTTCTTAATTTTCTTTATATACTTTCCTTTTATGCAATCTCTACATTGTTCTAACTCTGAGAGCTCTAATGGAGGAAGAATATCATTCCTCACTAGTCTTTCTATTCTCCCCCTCGAAATATGGCCTAAACGACAGTGCCATAATTTCAACAACGCATCATGAGCTCTCTTTCGTTTTCTGTTTCTATTGTTCGATGAGGATACATTTTCATTCACATCACATACGGAATTCACATTTTCACGAAGTGATAACAAATAAAGCTCGTCTTGTCGGAAGGCAAGACCAACACATTTATTATTAAACAATATCCGACATTTGCCATTTCCAAAATGGCAATCATAACCATCATGGTCCAACTTTGATACACTAATAAGGTTTCTTTGCAAAGAAGGTACATAAAGAACATCTCTAAGAAAAAGTATGAAGCCATCTGGAAGCTCTAGAGGAAGATCTCCAACGGCCTCAACATCTGCTTGTACTCCATTTGCGACTTTAATGAAACTTTCGCTTCTTTGCAAAGTTCTCATCGAACGGAATCCCTGTAATGAATTAGCAACATGAATAGTTGCACTTGAATCAATCCACCAAGTAGATTTTGAAAACTTTACATACAAGGATTCATTTACGAACGTAATAATGTTCTCACCTTTATTCTTCATAATCATCTTTAAGAAATCAGGACAATTCTTTTTATAATGTCACGTCTTCTTGCAGTGGAGACACTGGTCTTTAGCCACTGGGAATTGCTGGTTCTGAGACTGTTGCATGGGACCTTTTCTAGATGACTTGGAGGAAGAGCTGTTATTATAGTTCTTTTTCTTATCTTTTAGGTAGTTGACAGAACCACCTTGTGAAACTTTTATTCTTTCCTCCTCCTGCACACACATGGCTATGAGCTTTTCCAAATCCCATTTTTTAGGCTGTATGTTGTAATTAACAACAAAGGTGTCAAATTCTTTGGGCAAGGAAGCAAAAATCAAATGAATAAGAAACTCATCCTTGAGTGCCAAATCCATTGGTTTGAGCTTAGATGCCAGATTGCTCATTCTCAGTATATGCTCTCTAATGCCACTGCCGCCACCAGAGTACCTTTCTGTAACCAGCTGCTTGATCAGCTGGGTTGCATATGTCTTTGAAGAGCCAGTGAACTGACTCTTTATTCTATCTAGGTACTCTATGACCGTGTCACAGTCTGGAATTGAGCCCACAATAGCAGGCTCAATCGTGTTCTTTATCACTGCTAAACACTTCTTGTTGGCAGTGACCCATTTCCTATGCTCAAGGTCATAGGACATCTTTACGGGAGCAAAATCCCGCTCTCTATTCTGCCATGCAGCATCAGTCTCATCTGTCTCCCTCACCGGTGCCACAGGTTCTTTGGGACACGGTGTGGTGATAACCCAGTCCACCTCAGCGAGGATAAAGGCCAGGTCTATCTTTTTCTTCCACTCAATATAGTTATCACCTTTTAGAGTGGGGATCTCTTTGATACAACTCATTAAGTTGTATCCTCCTGAAAACATAATTCAAATAGGGTGAGAACAGAAATAACAACAATAATTGCATGCCTTAGTTTAACGTTGGTCAAAATTAAAACATACAATTATTTTCTACACTAATTCTACATCACCGTTGGGCAGAAATAGAATTAATGTATAACAAAAATATTATAATATTGCCATTAATCAACGTTGGTCAGAATAACAACAATATTATAATCAATTTAAATCATTTCCATTTTCAAAATTAAATTCTCCCGTTGGTTCGAATTTAATAATGAAAATTACATCTTTAAATACGCAGCGGAAACTTTAACATTTAATAATCTTTTTCCTATTTTCCAGAAGCAAATTTACTATTTACTGAACAAAAAATGTCGTTGGATAAATTTT
Source organism: Miscanthus floridulus (assembly GCF_019320115.1). Classification (NCBI taxonomy): domain Eukaryota; kingdom Viridiplantae; phylum Streptophyta; class Magnoliopsida; order Poales; family Poaceae; genus Miscanthus; species Miscanthus floridulus. The sequence goes on along the minus strand of NC_089583.1, from coordinate 71,004,357 downwards.
GTACAGAAAATTATCATAAAAAATCAATTCAAATTGATCAAACTGTTTTCTGGAAAATAAGAAAAACAAAAACTATGACTTTACTATTTATTTGGCCATTTTGGCCCAGCCAGCACACGCGTGGCCCACGGCCTGCTCACGCGCGCATGCGCGCCAGCGCACTCGGCCCAGCTGCCGCGGCCCATCCGCGCGCTCCAGCGCACCCCCGCGCCCAGCCGCGCGCGCTCTCTCCCCCGCGTCCAGGCCGCAACCTGGGCCTGGGCCGCGAAACCGTTTGCCCACCTGGGCCTAAAGCCGGTCCGGCGAATCCTGACCGCTAGATCGAATCGGACGGCTGTCCGGCCGTTTCGCCCGAACAAAACCCCCGGCCGGCCCCTCTCCCTGAACCCTAGGTTCATTTCCTCTTTCTCCTCTCCTCTCCCACGACGACGGTAGCAAAAAACGAAGGGAGCGCGCGGCCACCTCGTCACCGGAGAAGGGAGGACGACACCGGTGCCAAGCCCCTCGCCGGTGCGCGCGCTCGCCCATGGCAGAGCGCGCCGCCGTCGAGCGGCTTTGGACCGCTGTCCTAAGCCACGGCCGAGCCGGGCCTCTGTCCGCTCGCCAACCATGGCGGCGGTGATCACCGCCCGCACGGTGGTGGCTTTCCGCGCGACGGCGGTGTCGGGAGGACCGGGTAGGTTCCCCTCTCCATCTTTTTCCTTCCCCAAAACCCGATCTAGGGTTAGGGTTTCATTTCTAGGGTTAGGGTTCTTTCTCATTCGATCCGAGATCGGGATCCTTTTCATCCTTTTCCGGTTTCTTTTATCCCGATTTTGCACGATTTCCCGATTAGGGTTAGGGATTAGGATTGGGGACGAAACTGTTTTCTTCTCCCCCCCGATTTGAAATCGGTTTATTTCTTTTCTGAGTCAGTCACCGAGCGGTCGCCGGATCCCGGCGCGGTTCTTTTGATTCTCAGTCAGTCCCCTTCCTTGGTTAGGGTTAGGGTGTCGAGACCATGTCTCATTCTGTTCTTACTTTTCCCGTACCCAGATCTACCGCTAGAAAAAAAATAGCTCTGGTACCATTGTTGTGATTCTGTGGATCGACTAGGGTAGATCTAGACGGATGAACACTTAGATCCGTGAAGCACATGCACATTTAGACCTAGAACACTACACCGAGAGGGAGATAGGGTAGAGAGGGGCTGGTGATGAACTTGAGCCTCCGGATGAAGTCGCGGTTGTGCTGGCCATCGCTGGTTCGGTGATTGAGGCAGCACACGGGCAGCGACGGGTGGAGTAGAGGTTGCACGGACGTCGATGCAGTGCGGTCGGGCATAGCAGTGACGACGGCGAGGATCAGCGGAGCTTCCCGTCGCTGGCTGCGCGCCCTCTTAGATCGGAATTAGGGTTTGTCGGTGGGGTTTGCGGCTCACGGCGAACCTCGTGCTTTGAGCCACCGGCCCCCACCTCTTTATATAGCGCAGTGCGACGGGGGCCCACCAACCATGTAGGGTTGGGCGCCCCCGATCAGGGCGTGATACCAAGGCCCAATAGGCCGTTGGGCTTATTGGTCAGGAGATCAATCTAACACAACGCTATCATACATACAACTAGTGACATGTGACATGGGTACAGACCCCTAAGCATATAGGTTGATAGCTATATGGGTGTCAATTTCGTTTACGTATTGATTGGTTGTGTGTGCTTATTAGGCAGACACTGCGGAAGCTCTTTCTAAGACTTTTGTAGCAATAACTTGATGCACTATGGGAAAATCCCCCTAATGCCACAGTGCGCATTGCAACAACGTAAAATTTGTTGCATTAGGTTGGTGTTTTTTCCACTATGTGCAACAATTGTTGCAATATTTGAACTATGTTGCCACTAATTTATTGAGTTGTGGTACTTCTGATTTTGGTTGAAAGAGGTTGGCGTTATTGCCACAATTTTGATAATGGTTGAGATGTTAGCAATTTTGCCACGATTTGTTTCTTGTTGTGATAATAGTCAAATTCGTTGCTACATGAAAGTGTTTTTGCCACAAAATAGGACATGGTTGCAAGTAGTTTGCATAATTTGCCACGAATTTCCTGTGTTGCACAAACTTTTTCTTGTGTTGCAAAATATTTCTATGTATTGCCACGAGAAACAAGGTTGTTGCATCAAAGAAGTTTATATTGCCACGAATCTTGTGTTGCAAAATGTTGCTCTATATTGCAACGATACACAGAGTCGTTGCATCAAAGGGATTATATGACCACAAATTCATTCATTATTGAAAAGACCTTGAGCAAACTATTTTATACCAAAACTTAGATATCTATGTGTTTGTTTGTATCATGCATAGACTAAAATATATATAAAAAGTATATAATTATTATATCTATATATGAGGTCGGACGTCGGAGCCCCGACGAGGCTTTGGGGGCCTGAGGCAACCGCCCCGCCCGGCCATGTACGTGTCCATGTGTTTAGGTTCTTAATTAACTTTTTCACCGGACTAGCTAACTTTATTTAGAGTTGATCTTCGCCTGTAAAAGACTTAACTAGGTCGTTACGGTAGACAAGTAGGACTAATCCCAGATGATCTACAGTATTTTCTCTGTTCTGTTCTAAAAGGAGTGTTACTATAGTATTTATGTTGATCAAACTTTTTTTAAACTTTTTAGTAAAAAATATTAGCAATATTTATATCTATAAATAAGTTTATTATAAAAATATATTTAACAATTAATTAATGATACTGATTGTACGCCATAAATATGAATTTATATATATATTTGGTTAAAGTTAAAAATACTCATTTTTTAGAAACATGAGAATAACATATTTTTTATGAAACAAAGGAAGTATATAAGACGGAGGTACTCCCGTGACCGGAATATTGACATGCATTGTAGAAACTATGGTAGTTTCTATAGATATTAAGCGCACTGCTGCATATGAAATTTGCAGCTGTGGCAAGTGATTTAACGAGGAGAAAGATAAAAAATCTAAGAAACCAGGTCTAACTACGAAACTGGATCTTCACGGTTATCGATGGATAAAAAACTACTCGTAGCCTATTGAGAGAGCAAATATGGTTTCTATAACTATTTATGTCATGTACCGTAGAAAATCTTGTACTGTAAAGAATAGTTTTTTGGTACGATATGCGATGGTATAGAAACTGCAAATAGTGTACACTGAAGACTAGTAGCTTGCCGCTATCCCTTCTATGGTTGTGATGGACGACCACACGTACGACATCGACTCCGAGCACTACACCATGCCTGCTACAATAACGAGTAGGCGAGAGGATGTCATCAACCTCCAAGAGGTGCATAGCTAGTCATCCTACGAGGTAAATCTAATTAAGTCTTAATTAGTAAACTTTATAGATATTCATGTGTAAGCTAGGCTAATCTATATCTATATATTCTTATAAAGCTAAACTTTATTAGATGATTTTTCTCTTCATACGAAGTGTCCACATAATTTTCCACTAAGTAACCCACTAGATATTTTATCTCTTCATATAAGGTGTCCACATCATTCCCACTAAGTAACCCAGTAGATGTTCTATCTGTTCATATAAGGTGTCCACATCATTTTCCACTAAGTGACCCACTAGATGTTCTATTTCTTCATGCAAGGTGTCCACATCATTCCCAACTAAGTCATCCATATCATCCCTTATTAATTACAAAAATGTCCACGTCATCTCTATCATGTGCAATACTTTGTTTCATCACCTATTCCTCTATAATTAATCAAATATTCTATTGATTTTTCTTCTATTAGCTTATCGATTTTTACCAAATCTGATACAATAAAATAACATGTAAGTCAAATTCATATATACTACAAATTTTGCGCGCCCTACCCGTTTAGAGTAGAGTATCTTTGAAGTAAAGCAAGAGACTCAAGAGACAAATGAGGGTGGAAACTCTTGTTCATTCATTGATCCATGGTTGTGTGTGTGTGTCTATATATAATATATGATATATATATATAAATATATATATATATATATATATATATATATATATATATATATATATATATATATATATATATATATATGAATCACTTATTAGGGATCAAACCGCTCTCTCAGAAGGCATCCCTTCACAAGTTGTTCCTTCAATGTGTGTGTGTGTGCACACACACACACATGTGAAGGAACAACTTGTGAAGGGATGCCTTCTGAGAGAGTGGTTGATCACTAATAAGTGATTCATAACACTACCCCTTGATCAACAGCATCATCCATCACTAAGATCAATGTATTAAATAATTTCTCCAAAAACACTTGTGAGAAAAATGCGGAGAAATATGTGTGGATATGCCATTAAAACTCCTCAAAATCCAATGGAAAAAATAAGGAGAAAATGATATGACATATGCTGATTATTGTCTCATTGTAAACTTATATGGGAAAAAACCTTGGGAGGAAAACCCATGACCAAGTTTAGAGAACAATAAATATGATCTAAGGATCATAATTGTAATTATATGTCTTTGATATCTTCTCAAAAACCCATGTGGGGGAAAACAGAAGATATGACATATATATGTCTAAGATACCTCCATATAAAAACCCTAGTGGGGAAAAATAAGAGATATGACATATAAACTTGTATTGATATTGCCTCATTAAAAACCTTATATGAGAAACCTACGTGAGAAAAAGCTCATAGATGAAAAGAGTACAATATGATGATTTGAACAGGTTATAGTTTCAAGAGGAGTCTCCCCCTAAACCTTGCAACTCTCAAAGTCATCGCATACCAATCTCAATAATACATTATAAAATGTGAAAATTGGTAGGGACTTTATGAATAAATCTCGTGGAGTTATCACTTGATTTAGTTTGCAAGGTGTTTATCTCCATCACTTTCGTAAGAATAAAACATTTCTAGAAGGCAATATAGTGATATTGCTCTTATGTAACCTGTTTACATCCAAGCAACACAAGTTGCATTATCTTTGAAGATAATGGCTATTGATTCGATGGAATCAAAAGTGATCATTCAATGAAGTCATACACGTTCATGTAATGCTTCAGAATGAGGAGTGGAAATAGCCACTAGAGTCAAGTTTGATGACTCCCATGGGAATTTTATCACTATAACATCACTATGTGACCTGGCTCTATGGGGATTAAATAGCCAATATCTCTATAGCCAACTATGATCATATCTTAATTCATATAACAATAAATCATAATCCTTTGTGCCATATAGATATCTATGGATATCCTCTTTGACTTCCACCTTTCGGTGTTATAGAAGTTGCGCTATTTCAAGCTATAGCAAGTATCTACAGATGCAATATCAGGCCTATGTGATATGCAAGATACATAAGCGCTTTACGGCACTAAGGTAGTCATCCTAGGATATAAATGGATATTGATCCATATTTAGGGATTGAATGACCGTTAGTATTGTAAGTACAATTGTTCAATATTATTTGGATATTGGTAGACAATATCAATTGAATATTGGATGACTGATGTACATGCTTAAACTATAGACTTAAGCGTAATTTGGTTTTACCCAAATGTTCATCTCAAATTCCGTCTTATATGATGACGACCTGTTTTGATATGTGTCATATGAGATGTATAAAATCCAATTGGGATTTCATTATGATCACATAGGTGAAATCATCAAGATGGGAGTTATCCTTCTGTGGAAGGAACTCACCTAGTCAATTGTACCACATCAACTTGACTATCTCAAGTCATAGAGTGACTTGATTTGTACACAAATGTATGTTGCAATTTGTGTTTTGATTTAGAATACAAAGTCCATTGGGACTTATAATCCAAATCTATCCAAACTAATTTTGATCCACCAATTATTGATATAGGAACATAATTTCCACATATACCAATGGGTATGTTATGCTAGGTCTATGAAACCATGTGCTACAAGCTCTCACTATTTCACCACCTTGTGGATTTGAAAAATCTATAATGCTTCCATAGGGAATGCATTGTGAGAAGTCATTTCAGAGGTAATGACTTCTCACTATTGAGTGAAAGCAATTCTCCTTAATTGCCACCTTTAGTTGACCCAATATGAGTGTTTGAACACTCTGCCTAGGACTTGTGGTCTAGATCCAGATAAGGTGCATAGCAATTTTGAGGAGTATGTCGACAATTTGTAATCTTTTGTATGATTGATTCAATGGAACCTAGCATGTGGAAATATATACCCTTTAAACTTCATGTCATTTCCCATAATAACAGAGTTAGGGCGTTCCAATGACCCATCACCTGAATTTGTGCACAAGTTGTGCTGGGCTTTTGGATGTTAAACATCCATAGGCTTTGGATAGTAAATATCCATAGTGTCTATCAACTTGATGTTGATATGCATGTACTGTCTTAGAGAATTTTCTCCCCCTAATCCGAGAATGCTTGCAAGAAGCTGTATCTCCGTATTGTCGTACTTCTCCCCCTCTTGTTGAGATTCAGGAGTTGAGTGGTTTTGTTAGGTACCTCCACTCTTTCTAGCACATTCAACAGGAATCAGATTTGATGACAACTTTATGATAAGTAAATGCATTTGGCAGACTATTTGTAATGTGTTGCAAATATAAGATATTCTGAATTGTTGGTTTCAGATTCTTGGTATGTGAATATGAGGATCGAATATCAATAATAACATTCTCTTTCTGATTCCTAGCATTCTATGTGTGGTAAGTATCTCCCCCTAATGCCTGGAATCTTCCTCAAAGATGTATTCAGCATACGGGCAATAAATGAATCCCTAAGATGAGATCTGAGGTATTATTGAGTGACGGATAATGATACCTCATGTAGACCTCCAAAGCCCATTGATGTATGATCCGGTGGTGATATCGGTACGTGCAAAATGTTGTCGATTTGTAGATGGGAAATGTTTTGGCTATAGGGCCAAATTTCCACGTACTAACTGCAACAGAGGGAGCCGTATGACTGCAGTTTGATAAATTTGGATTTATGATGTGGTGTGTAAATCCGCATGCCACCAACTAGATGTTGGTAAACAAGCTTGATTCTCTCGATGAGAGATTCAATTGGGCTATTATGTGTATGAACATAAGATACTAAATGATGTAGTTCTTAAACACCAAACAATTCCATATAAATGGATTAGATCCCGCGTCCAGGATCATTTGCTCTAAATTAAAGAATTTGAATTGAAGAATTTGAGCAATGAGTTTGGCAAATTTGTGGTACCTTATGAGTAAGGCACACACTTAGGATAACATTGTAGATGCATAAATGTGCATTACATAGTATCTTTATGGTCCATAAATTGGCATATAGAGTCACATATATGTTCTTGAATTTCTTCTAGAAATTTAGTGGCTCATATTGATGTTGTGACCAATAGAATTGATAATAATTTTCTCATCATCCTAAAGGTAGAATGATAAAGGTAAATATGCCAAATCTTGATGGGATCAAGAGAGAAAATTATTTTGTATGCAACATATATTATGGGATTGATGTATGTATAATACAACCTAGATGATATGGAAGGAATTTGCACAATTATATAGTTTTCATATATGTTGCACTAAGTTGAGTGAAGATTTTCATCATCTCTCCTTAGTATTGAGCCCCCGTTTGGAAACCATGCAACTGAATACATGAAAAACATCATCGGGTATTTGTAGAATCAGGATACATAGACATATCCATGATTAATTGAATACCCAAGAAGAGAGCGTAATCTCTCATAGTTGTGTTAGCGGTACGATAGTCCACTAAACAAGATTCCTTTCGACCTGGTTAAATCCCAAGTGATTCTATATAGAGTTAGGCAATATTCGAGTATGAATTTGCACTCATATAGAATATGTATACCATGTTTGAGGTACATGATATTATCTGGTAATGGACAACATACTACATGTGGTAGTATGACATTAGGCTAATAATAATATCTCCAACGGAAATATGGAGACTTTTGCAATCGTTTGCTTATTGAACTTTAAATTATTCCAAAGAACTCGCTTGCCTCCAATAATGAGTTGGAGGTATAGTTGAGCCAAATATTTGATTTGACATTTCTGTTTACATGGATTGTACAATCACATTTTCATGATGTGAGATTTGTCACACTTTATCACTTTTCTAAGGGAAATGACATTTGCATTTATGAGAATCCATTATATTTTAATTGCCATAGACCAACGATCCTTGTAAACGAATGAGTAAACAATCGTTTATGTTTTTGGGCAATATTACATCTTTTGTTGAAATCCCAATGAGGGACTTGCAAAAGGTAGATGGATCTCACTCCTTTGAATACACGGATTTCTAGAAATCCTAGTGTTGGAGTTGCATAAAAAATACAAAAACAAGTGTGGCAATATCCAGAATGGACTGAGTATTTTGTTGGGGTTGAGCAAAAACAACAGTGATGCCATATGCCCCTAATGATATAATTGATATCTTAACACTCATTATAGGAAAATAAATTCCATCCAATGCGAGTATGAAAAAAGTCAAAATTGAAAATATTAGCCATGACCTACATGAGTTGATCATGTATGAATTTACTGGGATAGTAAATTATATAGCAAGAAAGGCAAAAATTTTGTGGTCAAGGTAATACTTGATTATAGATTGACCATTCTATAAAGGACATGCGACAAAAGTTGCTGCTAATGTTTTGGAATCTATTCCTGTGGGAACAGATGAGATGATGTAAAATCATTGTCAAAAGATAGGCTCCGTATATGATAGAAAGGAGTCCCCAAAATAATGCACTACACATTGCTATTTATTTAAGCAAATGGTACTTAAATAACTTCAAATTCAAGATGAGTCTTGAATTGGCATATGCAAAATATTGTGAAGTCAAGAGGAATCTCGAATTACATGTAGTGTTTACCTCATATTGGATAGGTGATAGAAAATCACTACTATCACTGTGAATGGTAATCATTGCCAAGATATAGTCTCAATAATTATATATTAGCAAATTAGCACATTGAAGGTGCAAACCAAATTGGTGACCTTATAGTAAGGGAGCATAATCTGCAAATATGTGCAGTAGATGTCATCCCATTGCCTTGTGTTTATGCTAATAGTATGGGTTGATCACACTTTGAAGGTAGTCATATGTTATAAACATGACATAGACCTTATTGGATGATTCAACTTGGAGGTAATCACTATGTTTATAGAAACACAGTGTAGACATCAAATCTTCTTCTCGTCCATCCTCCAATCTTCTATTCGATCTTCTTCTCCACTAGAAACGGACTTTGATTCATCCTATCCTTTCCTGTTCGTCATTGACGGAGAAGTATTGTTCCTACGTCAGCGACGGTTTCTGTTCGACCCTTCCGAGGGAAGAGAGAGAGAGAGAGACCATTCCAGTGTTGATAACGTGTTTAGAGTAGAGTATCTTTGAAGTAAAGCAAGAGACTCAACAGACAAATGAGAGTGGAAACTCTTGTTCATTCATTGATCCATGGTTGTATATATATATATATATATATATATATATATATATATATATATATATATATATATATATATATATATATATATATATATATATATATATATAAAATAAGTGATTCATAACACTACCCACCATATTGTAAACAGAGAATACACACGAAGATAATTCTACAACTACTATTTTAGTTCACTTAGAAAACAAGTCCCAAGAACACTGATGGTGTCGTTCGACCGAGGTAGTGCATTCAAACAAATTTAACGTTATTGATGCAAAGAGTAACACATCCGCGTTGTTCGACCGAGGTAGTACATACAAAGAGTAATATATCTCGTTACTGTTGTTTGCCCTTTGCCGTCCCGTAATCGAATCTCAACTGATACCGCTTTGATCACAGCATTACCGGAGAACAGTCCTCCATTATCGTCTCCGAGCCGTTGCTCGCCACCGTGCCTCCATGCCTTGTCCCTCACAGAAGGGAAGCACTCCTTTAGTTCACCCTTCTGAAGAAAATTAGGAAGAAAAACTGAAGTTTAGTTGAATGCTATCCGGATAGTGCAGTAACTAAAGAGCCATGATGAGCTCACTTGCCTGGTGCACATAATGAGTATAATATCAGATTCCTCAACAAATTATCGTCCTTTGATAAAATATTTGTGGAAATGTAGGCCAGTTACTGCACAAATAATAAGATAATGTAAGCATTAGCTGATCCTAGTATAAGAACCAGCTGAATGATGGCAGTTCAAACTTTTTTTCTATCATATCCCTTTAATCTTATCTTCAGGGAGATCCACCGATGTAAAAGAAAAAATAAGAGATGATTTTTTCAATATGGAAACATCAACGATGGGCATAGTTTGGCAACCAATCATGAGCACAAAGTGCAAATCTAATATCTATAGTTTTAACTTGAACCCCATATACTCCCATGTAATTAATTTTTTTTAAAAAGATATATATACACAGTATACAGAATATCATATAGTAATGCTACGAATGTAACAGATCTAGTTTTAAGAAAATCCCGCAGCAATGCGAGGGGTAGTCTTCTAGTTAGATATATCAGACTAACAACTTATAGGACACCTTCAATATAGTAAAAATCAGGTATTGATTTTTAGATGCCTTCAATATATAGTAAAAATCAGGTATTGGTTTTTAGGCCATTCATATAGTAAAAATCAGCTTTTTTCTTCTTCTTCTTCAGCTAAGGGGTTCTACCAGTGGAGCCAAAAACTGTTTTGAAAAACATTTGGTAAACCAACTTTTTATAGTAGATCTGGAAGAGGGAGCTGAAAATACTTGGTATTTTTAGCTCTATCCGGCGTCCACCGCTTGTGAAACCAGATTTGAAGAGCTCTATTTGAGAAGTAGTTATATTCTAATTCGTTTGGTAAAAAAAAAACAACTCTCAATAATTCTTGAAATGGTTAGTGAAGCTATGTCAAATAGGACTTTCCGTGTGTCATCATCTGCTTGTTTAGAGTTGACCATTAGAGATGTTTGTAGTGAGTTAGTGCAGTGCTTGTTGTTTAGCGAGACGTGTTTATTGATTTTTCTGTTGACAAGCATGTAGTATATACGAGTGCGACTGTGCAAACTTTGCGTCATATGTATAGGTAGGTAGCTGCTCCTCCTAGCTAAGCCGTCACTATCAACTAAAATTCCGATATATCCAGGTGATGAAAACGACATCACGAAAATTAGGCGACGACAGTAGCCGTTGCCGGTTGCTCGATCAGAATTTGGAAGCCGCTGGATCACATACTCACATGCATGCATTCACGTACTACGTACACAACATCGTCTCCCAAGCCACGGTCGACGAGATGTTTTTTCCCTGAGGATCATCCACGGATCCGCCGTAAAATTTCTCTTCAACTCTATAGCAGCTGAAATAATGTTTCAAGGAGTTGGCGCGTAAAAGTGTTGGATCTCGTCTCGCCGCCTGCGCAAGTTGGCAAAAGCTGCGAAGAGCGCGGGGGCATGCGAACTCAATGGCGCTTGAGCGCAGGCCGCGGGAGGCCGGACCCGGAGCGCGAGCAGCGGCCCGGTCGCACGGGCGAGCGCGCAACGCGGCACGCCGGGGGGCCAGCGCGTGGCCGGGGCGGCCGCCACGTCGCGCCGTGGGGGCCACGTGTTGCGGTGCGGGCCCGGGCCGCAGACGATGAGGCGCCGCGGCGAGGGACACGGGCGCTGGGCGCGTGCGAGGTGTCCCCCGCGCCCGCGGCGTGCGTGGCGGGTGCATGCATTCCTGCATGCCCGCGCACCCCGGCACTTGCAGCTGCAGACTCCTTCCCGCCCTTGGCCTTCGCGTTGCATGCCACGGCGACCCAGGCCAGAGCGCGCGCGTCACCTGCAGGTCAGTCTTATTTAAGAGTGGCCAGGACCGTGGCCTCAGCCTCGTACAACCCAGCGATAGATCTCTGCATTCCTTCTCCTCTGATACCTGTGTCTTTCTCCCCCTCTCTCTCTTTTGCCTTTGCAGCTAGCAATACCTGAAAGACCTGAAGCTAGCTTTCTTCTACATGCGGCAACGTGCGGTGTTCTAACCTGTGTTTCTATCGAGCAGCATTGCCAACCGGCAACCGGATGGCGTCTCGGGAGGGAGGAGCAGGTGCGGCGGGCCGGCCGGCGCTGCGAGTCGGCCGGACGCGGGAGTACCGGACGGGCATGGAGACGGAGCTGCTGTCCATCGACGCCGGCGCGTCGCGCGGCCCGGCGGTGAGCCTCTTCGTGCTGTGCGGCGACCGCTTCGAGGCCGCGCACCTGTTCCGGTCGGGGAGCCTGTCGCTGCACATGGCCCGCGTGGAGGGCCTCCCGGTGTCCATGGCCACCTGCACCGTCGGCGACCACCAGTGGATGCTGGCGCGCGACGCCCTCGTGGCGCGGATCGACGCGCGCGCCTTCGTCTTCGAGCTCCCAGGCTTCTTCTACGCCGTCGTCGTGCCGCCCGACGCCGCGGGTGGCGCGGCGGAGCGGAAGTGCGCCACGATGGCGGACATCTTCTCACGGTTCTGCGCGTACCACGACCTTGCCGCCGCCGATGGTACGAATTTGAATGTTAGAAGTCCATGGCACGATCGGTAGTAGTACTTTGGAATTACTCCACCTGCAGCTGTGCACGATGGTGTTTCATTCCAGGTGGAGACGAACTTGCTGGTGAGCTGAACACGAACCCATGGGTCCGTGCCCACGCCAGGATACAGCGCCTCAAGAGGCACACCTCGCCCGCCGGACAGGCCGCCGCCGACGAGCCGTCCGACCGCGCCAGGCAGATGGAGCGCGCCGTCCGCACGTCAGCGGTCGTCAAGCTGCTTACCCGATCCCTGCTAGCTGGCGTGCTCCAGCCCGGCCGGCACCTGACCATCAGCACCGGCGGCGGCGCCGCCAATGCTGGCACCAGCTCGCGGCCCTCCACGGCAGCGCTGCCAAGCAAATCGGTCGTGTCAGACCTCCTCGACGCCATCGAGACGAACCGGGCCGCGCCGCGCCGCGACGCCCGCCGTGGATCCGGTGGCAGCGGTGGACTCGGGTGGTGGAACCTCAACGTGGAGGGCATAATGCTGCTGCTCAGGGTCGTTCAGGCGGTCCGGGGAAGGAAGCATCTAGCGGCGCCGGCGGCAGGGGAAAAGAGGCCACGGGACGAGGGACCTGGTCGCGACACCATGAGAGTCGGCGTTATGGGAGGCGGCGGCGCGGCACGGCGGTGGTGCGGCGGGAGGCCGAGGAAGATTGGGAATACCGTTGGCGCCTGCGGGAGCTCTGGAGTCTTCAGCGCCCAGGGAGTATAGTAAGAAATTACTACTAGTAATTAGCTAGGGGTTTAGGGTAATTACTAATTAGGGAACGGTTTGATTTGTTGATCTGCTCTGTTGTACGCATCAAATAGATGCATGCTTGACGATCGGTATGCTTTCAGAATTCAATTATTTATATGAGTAGTTCTCGTGGAGACCATCATCAAATAGATTCATGCTTGACTATCGGTATGCTTTCACAATACTCACCGCGTCTCAAAATCAAATAAATTAACTTCTAGACTTGTGTTAAGTCAAACTATTTTAAATTTAACTAAATTTATAAAAAAATACTAATACTTATGATACTCCGTCTTAAAATAAATTAACTTCTAGAGTTATTTTTAAGTTAAGCTATTCTAAATTTAACCGTGATATTCTACCAGAGAGTTTGTTTTGAGCGTGTTGGCTTAAAGCCCTTAAAGCCCACCGGACACGTCCCGTTTTGGGCCGCATGGCCGCGTAGGACAGGAGGCCTGTTTGTGTGCTGGTTGCACTGGATGGTCGAACCGAGGTGAAGCCCGATCGGATCGCCAGGTTGTGACGCTAACTAGTGGGGTCATCGAGGCAGGTGACCATTGGAGCCACGCGCCGCCGACCGTTGGTTCCTTGATGGTGGGACCGCCAGGACACACAGAGCGTGGGGCAAAGGCCCCAGTGGTTATTTGGCCCTCCCCTCTCTACAAATAGAGAGTGGATGGTCATTGGGCTGGTTGAGCACCTTGGGGACATTGTATCCATGTGTGAGAGTGCTTGATAGCCCTCTGAGCCACTTGTGGAGAGTGCATTCAATTGTGGGTGAGTGATCACTAGTGCATTGCATTAAGATATTGCAAGGTGTGGTACTAGATGATCGAGTTGTAAGCCGGTGGTGGTACTTGTTACTCTTGGAGGTTGCCACCTCCTAGACGGCTTGGTGGATTGTGGTCTCCATTGTGAAGCGCACGTGTGAAAGGTCTTAAATGGCTAGAGGGGGTGAATAGCCTAAAAAAATCTCTACAAATACACTAGAGCAAAGGGTTAGTAACCTAAATGGCGAAATACAATTTTGCTCTAGCTCTATAAGGGTTACAAGCCATCTATCCCGCAATTCTAGTTCTTTACAATCTCTATGCACATACAAAGGCTATGTCACTACTCTAACTCTAGTTGAGCTAGCAAACAACTAACAAGAGACTAAGCAAGCTACTCAACTAAACTAACAAGAGAGTTACACTACTCAACTACAACAAGTAACAATGTAATACAAGGGAGATGAGTAGGGTGATTATACCGTTTGAGGCAAGCGCTCAATCAATCAATATGAATACCAAAGAGCTTCGGGAGAATACCAAAGGAGACAAGAGACACATAATTTTTCTCACGAGGTTCACGTGCTTGCCAGCACACTAGTCCTCGTTTTGTCGACCAACACTTGGTGGTTCGGCGGCTAATAGGTATCACAAACCTAGCCGACCACTTGAGCGCTGCAAAAACCTACCCACAAATGAGGTAACTCAATGACACGAGCAATCCACTAGAGTTACCTTTTAGCTCTCCACCAAGGAAGGTACAAGACCCCTCGCAATCACCGGGAGATAGCCATGAACAATCACCAACTCGTGCCAATGTTTCTCCGCTGCTCCAAGCTATCTAGGTAGCGGCAACCACCAAGAGTAACAAGAAATCCATAGCCACAACGATCCCCATGTGCCATTAGATGCAATCACACGAGCAAATGCACTAGAAATCACTCCCAATCTCACTTTGATGATGAATCAATGATTGAGATGAGTGGGAGGTGTTTGCTTAGGCTCATAAGGATGTATCACCAATGAAAATATGCAAGAGAGTGAGCCAAAGCCAAGCCACTTCTATTTATAGAGCCCTCAAGGCTCAGAGAGCCGTTGGCTGTCGCAGAACCAACTGGACTTGCTGACCGGACACACCCCAACGTCTGGTCCTCCAATGCCATCCACATGTCCATGCTTTGAACTACGGCCATCGAATTTCAATGGTCAAAAGGTGAACATGCAAACGTTTAAGTTATGACCGGATGCGCCTCTCAAACGATTGGACTCACCAACACATGGAGTCCAGTCACTTTCAGAAAGCACTCAGAGATGATTTTTGAAGTCCGTATGCGCCCGGTCAGAGATGACCTGACGCACCCAGCGTCCGGTCCTTTCTTCTCAGCCACACACGCGCCTTAGCACGAAGACCAGGTGCGAGAACAGTGTTTCCCACGTGTCCGGTTGCACCACGCCACCAGTGTCCGATCATGACCCCGAGCCGCGCCCTCTCTGCTGCGCATGACTGGACTCGGCTGGCAGGGTCCGGTCCTACCTGAGCCAACATCCGGGCATGTACCTTCGCCCCCTTTTCTTTTTCTATCTCCTCAAACACTTTACCCTTGCTTCCAAGTTGCTAACCACAATGTGTATAACCCATGTGCACGTGTGTTAGCATTTTTCAAGGGTTAGAAGTTAGCACACTAGGTCACTAATGCATATGCAAGAATCACTTCACCTAGTGGCACTCGATAATCGCTTAGCCAAAAATTTCCCTTCTTTCTAGTACGGCTATAGATCTTAAATACGCTCACACCCTCTATGGTGTCTTGAGTGCCAAAATAAAAACCTATTTTATACCTTTGTCTTGATATACACTTGTTTTTTATTTTTTCTTTCTTCTTTTCCAAGTTTGAGCACTTGATCATCTCTTTTGGTCATCACCAACACCTTGATCACCATCATCTAGCTCCATTGCTTGGATGTACCAACCTAGATCATATTCACACTTGATGACATAGGTTAGTACTTAGGTTTCATCAATTATCCAATACCAAACTAGGGCTTTCAACGTGAAGGTTGTGCGTGGCTTCGGAGAAGCCTTTGTGAGCAGTGTTGCGCTCGCCCGCGAGAGACATGAAGAGCAACTCTAGTAGAAGCAAGGTGCGAAGAGCACCAAGTGGTACAGCCGAATGAATTGCTATAGCTCTTGTGTAGGCACTTCCCGAGGGGAGAGTGTGGGCTTACGGGCCACCATTAGGAAGAGGATCGGCGACAACTTTGGGCTTGCCTCAACAGGGTCTAAGTTGTTGGCAAACCCTCCAACCTCAGGAAAAAAATTACCGTGTCATGATCTTCCTATTGGTTTGCAATTCCCTAACACAAGCTTACCTTACTTGTTAATACTTGTGCTTGTGTTAGTTGCTCTTGTGTAGCTAGTTGGCTTGTGTAGTTAACTAGTTGCTCTCTTAGCTTGTGTAGCTAGTTGCCTTGCTTAGTTCATGTAGCTAAGTAGTGATAGCTCTCTAGTTTAGCTTGAGTAGATTTGCTGGTTGAGTTGTGCTAATGGTGCTTAGGCTTTGTGCGCTTTGCTCATTAGTATGTGTAGGAGCTCCTGGTGTGCTTAGTTGACTAGTTGCATAGATTTGTTTGACCTTGCTAACTAGACTTGTTTAGGTGAGCTCTCTCTAGCTTGGCACCTTAGTTTCTTTAACTATGATCCTTTTAAGATGCTTGTGAACATAGATAGAGAGGTTTAGTTAAGTCTAGATTGATTAGTTTAATTTCACATTTGTTTTGGTTAGCCGATACGAATAAGTTTTAGAAACAATTATTCACCCCCTCTAGTCGGCTCCTAGATCCTAACAGTAGTGTTGCCTTTCAGACTCGTATCAATTAAGGAGAGAAATATGTCTTTACCCTCGGACAAACTATATCCTTTAGCCTTGATGAACGTCATCCTTTATTAATACACTTCTCATTTCTCATGGAAATAGATACGTTGAAATATTCTTGAGTGAAAGCTACATTGGTATTTGTGCACTTGTGGATCTTTCTGTTTGCATCAACAAATACCAACAGAGCACTTAATCATATGGTGAGCAAGTTCAAAACTAAAGTACACACAGTGCCTCTAAATGGTATACTGAGAAGGTCCTAATCATCATGTGTATATTTTTTGCTCGTTTTAAGTCTAATCTCATCCAATTCAACTTATTTGTGATCTTCAGCTTAAAACCAATCCAGTGAGACCACTTTTGCATTGACTTAGTGGGAGTATATGTTTGCATCTAAATGCTCTCAACTTAATTCCTATTAAGCTACTAGTTTTGGACCTCCTTATAGTATGACCAAAGATAAAACAAAGACCTATACACACTATGACAACTACATTCTAAGCACCCAACATGCACTTGACCCTATAGTGTCATTATTCTTGGTGAATATACTTGTGCTCGTTCTAGTGGAGGGATATTTAGAGTCTTTCTATGGCCTTCAAAGGCATCACCAAATTTTCCCTAGGAATTAAGGATTTAGTATCTCTGGACTGATTGTTATCTGGATGAGCTCCTAACAACATAGTTCCCTCATCTTTTTCATTATGTTGAGAATGTGAACTTATCACTTAGAGTGGCTATTGCTGAACTAGATCTTTTCAGACTCCCAATGTCATAGCATACTTTTGATGAGATTTTGAAATTGTAGGATATTTTGAATGCTCTACGAGGTGCTGGCTTGCCAAATGGCATGCGGACATATATTTGGAACTCACAATATAAACTTGCCAAGTTTTATATTCATCACTTTGCCTCCCTTTCACCACTAGCTTTTGGTTCTTTGGTTTTGGAAGTCAAAGTACATCCCTAGGATTAAGTTGTTCTTTATGTGGCTCCTCTTCAATGACCGTTTGAACACTAGGAACATTCTGAGGAGAAGGAACGAATTCTTGTAGGAAGGATACAATTGTGCAATGTGCCATGAGGGTGTTGAAGAAATAGGTATGCACCTCTTCTTCAAGTGTTCTTACAGCATAACTAGGTGGATGGTTTATTCCCCAAAAAGGTGGATTGTTTGTGTTAAATATGCAGTGGTCCATCCAAGGAATTTTTTCTAGATGATCACACAACAGAAATTGCACATGGGAATGCCTTTCTTCATGGAAATCTTCATGATTGCAGCTTGGTGCATCTAAAAAGAAAGAAATGATTACATTTCAACAACAAACTATTGTCAGTTATAGTTTGAAAATGCCTCTTTGCAAGTGAAGTTAAGCCTCATCTTTGCCGGCTCCCAGAAACCCTTCACCAATCTATTATGTTATGGCTAGGCTCGTTGTAATATCTTGTTTTTCTTCTTTCTAGTTCTTGTAACTAGGTAAGTTTTCTCCCTCCCCTTGGGATAGCCCTTTGCTATCCCTTTTGCAAGTGTTGGTTGGCCTTATTTTAATATATCTCTAGAGAGCTTTTGCTTCACAATTTACGTCAAAAAAGTTTTGATTTTATTAGTTCCTATAAAGTTTTTACCCTCAAGCTAGGTTGAAAATCCGGTGCCTATTCTATATTTTGTCAAAAACTCTCATTTTGTATTCTATATAAAATAAGGACTTTTGGTAGTAGATTGTAATCTTAATTACCATGACACAAATGACAATTTCAGCCTTCACCACATTGCTCAAGATATGTGATAGAGTATGAAGTGAGATCTAAGAGGGGCCAATGGTGTAACCTCATGAGGAATTAGTATTTGAGCCAAATAATCTCCATCTACTCTAAAGGAATATGAAAGACCAAGGAAGTCATAGTCACCTTGGTTTTGTACTAACCTGTTCTATTGTTCAAGTTGTTGAATTTTCTTATCAAAGAAAATTGAATTTGTAGTAGTATTTTTTTCTAAAAAGTAAAGTCCTTACAATTATACTATCAATATAGATACTCCATAATGCTTCACTGAAACTGTACA
The DNA here is from genome assembly GCF_019320115.1 of Miscanthus floridulus. Lineage (NCBI taxonomy): Eukaryota > Viridiplantae > Streptophyta > Magnoliopsida > Poales > Poaceae > Miscanthus > Miscanthus floridulus. Next base: position 70,985,383 of record NC_089583.1, on the reverse strand, counting down.
AATTTGTTCAAAGTAAAAACTTACGTAAATATTGTCATGGATTTTAATATAGTTTTAAATGTTCTAAGTTCCATTTGTATATGGGTCTTTCATGATTTTTATAACATAATATATGTATTTCTTGGTGATGCAAGCATGTACACTTGAATGGCATGATGGCATAATATTTCTATTTACTTCAAGTTAGTTTAATAATAATAATAATAATAATAATAATAATAATAATAATAATAATAATAATAATAATAATAATAATAATAATAATAATAGAAATGAGTAATTTAGATACATATATAAGCGTAATTAATGGATCGTGAATATTTTTATAATAGTACATATTGGTAATTTAGTTTATTTTTAATGTGCAAGAAGTGGTAATTTATATGCAAATTTAATTAGTGGAAGAAGTGGTTACTTTAGATTATGTCTCATGATGACATAAATGGTTAATTTAGATGCATATTTTGGTGGTTAATTTATGTTATTTCTCATAATAACATATATGAGCAACTATTTAGAAAAAGTAGAATAGATCTAATGTTATTATTATCAGTGATGATTAGTCTACCAATCAATGTTCGGGCCTCTCTGATTTTCGTGTGGATTTCTAGTATTTCTCTTTTTCCCTAGTGTATCTAAGGATGATTAAGAAAGAGGTTCCTTTGGGGCCTCTAGTTAGCTATTATCAATATCAATGATGATTAGGTTCTGCCAATACCAATTAACACCTAGAAGGCTAACATGGAAGTGGTGATCCGAGGAACATTTGAGATGCTTAGTTGAAACAATAAATATGATTGATCAAGAAAAGCAAGCAACAACCAAAAGAGAGCTAGTCCTAAAAATTCAAGTGGTAATCTAAATAGTTCTCTCATGCAAGCATTGATAAAAGAAGAAGCAAGCCAACCACATCATGATAGTGCACTTGATCATTAGTGGTTCTCAATTCATATAGGTGAAGAATGGACTCTATCTATGATGATTGGTCTTCACCAAGTTTATAATTGGACTTCACAATGCTATTGGAGTAATGAATTGGAATCTATATGACTATCCTCTACTCCAACATAACAAATGTATCATTGTAATGTGCATGGTCATTTCATCTCTTACTAGTATACGGTTAGTGCATATAGTACATGCTCTATAGGATCATGCATGGCAAATGAAAGTTTAAAATTCATAGCCTACCACTATTGTTTGAATGATTAATTGATCTAGTGGTTAGTGTATGAGTTTGTTCATGAGCTAGTGAACCCAAGTACTTGATTTATTTTGGATTGCTAACAAGTAACAAGTATAACATTGACAAGATAACCCTTAAAAGAGGTGTGAAGAAGCTTGTCATTGGTTCAAACCGGACTGGAAAGCTTAGGCAAATCAACTTAGTTCAAGTCAACATTAGAAGCTCATGATAGTGACAAGAGTACAAGCACAGGACAACAATGCAAATGGACATCTTGTTTTGATTGTTTCAAATGGTATCTAGACTCAACTATTTCATCAAGAATTCATAAGTGATGTCTAGATCAACTCATAAGTGATATCCTACAAGTGGTACTCATGATGATAGCAAATGTTAAAGAAATGGTTTTTATTAACAAATCAATCATACAGATGGTATCACATCTCTACACATGGTATCATTTATACAAGATGGTGGTTCCACAAGTGATCCTCAACTTTTTGTGATCATCAAATGAAGAATGCTTTCCTCATCTAGAAGAGCTCAAGATTATCAAGAGAATGACCCATGCTTGGACATAGGGGGAGGAGCCCCACTACAATTGGTATCAAGGTCATAAGATCCTACACATGGTGTCTAAAGAGCTATACAAGTGGTGTCCATAAAAATGAAGATTCAAGTGTCAACCATCTACCCCAATGTAAGCCTTTGCATCAATAAGAAGCACATCTTTTATGGAAATTGATGACAAAGAGGGAGAGATTGTACAAAGATATGAAAGCTTTGGAAGAGATTGAGACAAAGAAGTAGAGATTGGACATGGACATGGACAAAGAGAGAGCAACATTGAGAAATTGAGAAGGATCAAAATTCTTGGACAAGAGATGCACACAAGTTGGGGGGTAGGCTTATGAACTTTGATTGATTGCATTTGAGATATGCATATTCATATGCTTGCTTGCATTGCATAAGTTTTAAATTTGATATGCATGCTTGTGTGGTGTATGCTTGTTGTAGAATTTGATTGATGATAGGATAACTAGCATGCATAGGTTGGTAGCTAGACTTGTATTTCTACATGTGGTACTAGAACCTTGCTTATAACGTTGATCTCATGGGGTTTCTAGTATTTTTGTTGTCTAGCTACTTATGGTGCTATGGATTATGTTAAAAGTGCAACTCCGATTGGTATCACGCATCAAAGGTTAATTCTTTTACACCTAAGCATCATTGGTAGTAACTACTCTCCCACACTTTCAATCTATGCATATGTGCGAGCTGCAAACCAAACACTCTAGCACATATGTAGGGGTGGCTAATACTACCAATTCAGGTTTGTGGTACTTGTCCAAAATCATTTACACTTGGTAAAATTGCTTGAGCAAGCAACATGAATTCAAAAGTGCTTAATTTCCATATCTTTGTAGAGTTGTCATCAATTACCAAAAAGAAGAGATTGAAAGGTCCTTGTTTGGTTTTGGTAACTGAGTGACAACCTAGGTGGACTAATTGTGTTTAATGTGAGATACACAGGTGATTAGTCCACAGGTACATCATGTGTGAGGAACCTTTGCCATGGATGTGAAATGGCATGGAGATGTTGCAAAACTCACACATGTGATGATGAACGAGCTCATTGCACGTGAGACATGACATTGAGTCATGTGATCAAGGTGGAGAAGATCAAGACATCACTTGGCTCGACGGACCGGTTGCAAGTGTGAAGGGCAAGTTGAGTGATGACTTGGCGCCGATGGACCGAAGCAACGGTGAAGAGCAAGTGAAGTCAAGATCGATGAACCAATACGATCACATGATGATATGAAGTGGATCATATCATTGTTGATCATGTTGGTGCATGTGTTGCATCGACATTGGAGGAGATGGAATGGAATGCGCAAGACAAAGGTATAACCTAGGGCATTTCATTTCACCGGTCATAGGCGTGTAGAGAAGTTGATGACCAGGTTTAGAATAGATGGTCATACTATTAAGAGGAGCAAACTTGATAGCATATCGGTCATCTAGTGCCACTTGAGCTATCTAACTTTGCATACGTGTTAGGATCGACTGGCATGGTGAATTGAGTGCTAATCCTTTAGAAAAAATATTTATGAAAAGCTAACACACGAGCACAAGGTGGCGATCACTTGGTGGTGTTAGCATATTTGCAAAGGTGAAGAAGTTGGTGAACAAAAGGAGGCAAAACCGGGCTTGGAGTGGTGCCCTAGGGGCACCGCCACCCCCTATCCGGTGCATCGCCACCCTGTAGCGGTGCTCGGCTTGCCAAGGCCGAGGGCAATGTGTTGGGGGCTGGCACAACCATGCCTTGTTCGGTGGCACCACCACCCCTAGGGCGGTGCCCACCTGGACTTGGCAGAGCGCAGCTAGAGTCGGGGTGGTCACCGGATGTGACGGTGTACACCGCCATGGCATGGACGGTGCACCGCCAGGTGCTGTCCGGTGCCACCACCGTGTTTTCCCCGAGGCTAGCGTTTTTGGTGTTGAGCTAAGGGAGTCACCGCCATGGGCACCGTTGCCCTATGTCCGATGCACTGCCCTATTAATCTAGAGAGGGAGGAAAATGGACATGAGCACCATTGGGGGCACCACCACCCTGTGGTGGTGACACCACCACCCCTAGGCGGTGCACTGCCCCTGCCTATCCAGTGCCACCACCGCCTGTCCGGTGCCCCAACTGCTAGTGAAACTAGCCGTTGGATGACCATTGGAGGGGCACCGCCACCCCATGTTCGGTGCCACACTGACCTGTCCGGTGCCCTCGCAGAAAAGGGAATCTTTAGAGCAACGGCTCTATTTCGTGTGGGGGCTTATAAATACCCCCTTGGCCAGCCTTGGGCTGGTTGTTGAGCACACTAGAGCCTTGGTGGCTTGTGTGGTGGTGCTTAGGAGCCCTCTAACTCACTTGTGCTTGATAGTGATCATCCGATCGAGTGAGTGAGCAATTCTAGTGTGATTGCATCATGATGTTGTATCGAGTGGCACTAGGTGATCGAGTTGTAAGCTGGTGGTGCTTGTTACTCTTGGAGATTGCCACCTCCTAGATGGCTTGGTGGCTTGTGACTCCGTTAAAGCACGCGAGAAGAATGTGCGCTGCTCTGGAGGAGGATTTGTGAGGGGGATTGTGCTCACCCCGTGGGGATCACGAAGAGCAACTCTAGTTGAGCGTGTCATTGAGCTACCCTCACTTTTGGGGTAGGTTCTTGCGGTGCCCGAAGTGTAGGCTTGGCGGGTGATGCCAATTAGCCGCCGAACCACCAAGTGAGTGATCGACACAACGAGGACGTAGCTTGGTGGCAACCAAGTGAACCTCAAGAGAAAATCACCATGTCAACATTGTCTTTATCATCTTCTCGGTGGTTTGCTTTATGCGAAACACAAGCTTGTATTACTTTCATTTACATTGTGCTTGTGTAGTTGCTCTTGTGACTAGCTTAGCTTTAGTAGCTTGCTAGTTGCCTTCTTGCTTGTGTAGCATAGAAGTAGTTCCCTTGAGTGGCTAATTTGGTTGTAGTAACCTTGTTAGTCATATTGTTTAGTTTGTGTAGCAAAGTAATTTGTGCTCTATAATTTAGCTTGTGTAGCTATGTTATTGAGCATTACTAGTGAGCTTAGGTGGCTTTATGCTTTTGCTTACTAGAATTGTGTAGGAGCTTTGCCGGTTGTTTGAGTACTAGTTGCATAGGTTTGTGTGACCTTGCTACTAGAATTGATTAGGTGAGCTCTAACTAGCCCGGCACCTTTGTTGCCTAATTAGAATCTTTATAAGGTGCTTGAGAACTTAGATAGAGGGGTGTAGTCTTGGCTAAACCGATAGTTTTAATTTCGCACTTGTTTCGGTTAGCCGGGGCAATTGTTTTTAGAAAGGACTATTCACCCCGCTCTAGTCCGCCATCTCAACCCTACACCCCTACAGTAAAATTGCATTAATAAAAAGGAGTTTACAAAGGGATACAAAGAGCTCAAGAAACAAAAAAAGAAATGAAGAAAATGCTACTGGCTAACAAGATTAGAACAAATTTTGGCGCCATGTATCAAAGTTGACTCATAAACTTGACTTGATTCTAAGAGAAACCAGAGCTAGTTCCTTTGCAAAAGCCCTCTTGCAGTCCATGAGGCTTGACCAAATCATTTCTTGCACCCCAGATTGTCCAACACATGGTAAAGGTTGCCATCATGAAGAAAGCCGTGTGGATTTGGTCTTTTACCGTCTGAACCATATCTAGGAATGATCTTGGCGGGGTGAAATCAACACTTAGAAGTCCTCAGCAGGCAATTTCAAAGGTACAATTGAGAAAGAGGTGATCCCGTGTCTCTTCAACATCATTTTGGTAGAGTACACAACTATAGGACTCAAGAAACATATTTTTCCCTATCATAATATTTCTTGTTCTTAATCTATCTTTCAAGAGCAGCCAAAAGAAGACATTGTGCTTGGGCTGGCAAGAGGATTTCCACAACAATTTGAAGGCAATGTGGGACTGATGCTGTCCCACCAAGGCCCCATAAGCTTTTGTTGCTGAGTAAGTATTGTTGTTCCATAGATATCCCCAGATGTCATTAGAATCTTCAAGCTGTGTCGGTGCGAAAAGTGACCAACAAGTAAATATTTGTAATTTTACCGTGCGTTGTGATCGGATGTGGCCTAGCACTCAATGACACATGATTTATACTGGTTCAGGCAATAGGCCCTACGTCCAGTTGAGGTCGATCGGTGACTTTATTCCTGAGCCTAAGTGCTCGAAGTTTGCTGTGGGGTTACAAACGAGTAAGGGACGAGAAGGGGGACGTTAGAGGCTCGGTGGGAGGAGCGTATGCTCTGTGTGTCTCTAGGGCTGTTGAGTTGTTGTGTTCTCGAGTCATCGAGAAAGTCTTCAAGAGAGAGAGAGAGCGAGCTTCTGTTTTTCAGGAGAGAGCACATCCCTTTTTATAGTTGAAAGGGATGGTCTTACAAGTCAGAGAGAAAGAGAGAAAGTGTATACGTGTGCTGCCTAGTTTTGTTGCTCATGCCATCAGGTACGGGGTGGCTGCCAGCACCCATAATACTGTTTATGTCCAGACGCGTCTGACAGGCTCTACTGTGTTCTCCTAGTACAGCAAACGACGACGCCCACAACACTGTTTATGCTCTGATGCGTCTGGCAGGCTCTACCGTGTTCGCCTGTCATGCCCCGACGACACTGTCCTATAGGTGTATAGGGCATGGTAGGGTACGGTCCTCGGTATTGCGGTTGACTTGAGCGCCTTATCTTATCTGCTCCGCCGGCTCCCTGGGCCCACACCGAGCGGGCGTCCCCGGTCGGTTGCTCCCAATTGGCCCCGACCGTGTCGGTAGGGAAAGAGCAGCGTGCAGAGGTCCGGCGTATCCTTGATCGGAGAGAAGGGTCGGAGTCGGACTGCGGTTCCACCACAGCCAGGCCTTTCGGTCGGGGCTCACCCAGAGGTCGGGCAAGGCGGAGCCCCCGACCTAGAGGTCGGTCCTTTCTACCCCTCACTCTAAAGGTGCCCGGAGCGGTTGTCGAACCCATCGGTGGGCCAACCTTCGAACTGCTAGGCCTAGACAGGCCATGGGAGCGTTTTTAGCTCCGTATCCCTCTTACCTGTGACGGGTCGTGGCCCGTTAGGGGAGGACCTTGGTCGGAGGTGCCGGTCGGAAACCGGATCGTGGTCTTGGCCTGTTATTGTGTATCTGGGCCGGCCCAGGCGTGTGCTGTCGTTGCACCGCCTGCTGGACCGAGTTTTGTAGGGAAATGGGTCCATTGGGGACCTCGGGTTTATGAAACCGACAAGCTGTATGTCAGAGAGGAGGAGTTCTAAGGTTCTGGAATTGCTGAAAGGCAACTTCAGAGAAAGGCAGATTGAAAAGATGAGAAAGATGTTCAGAGCTGCAAGCTTTGCTCACAGAGATCTGATCATTCTTATTGAAGGAGTGGAGCTCAGGGAACTTCTGTTTAGCAGTACCATCTAGCCAGTTGTCCTCCCATAGCAGACAGGCTTTCATTTTTTATTTGTATATCTTAGTTAGACTTCTGTATTTTCTTAATTTTTTCAGATTTTCTTTCCACCAAAAGCTTCCTTTCTTCTGATCTGAGGGTAATTTTCCATTGGGATTGTGTTTCTGCCAAACAAGGGAGACAACGTGGAGGTTTTGTTGAGGCCTCTAATTAAAAGATAAAATAGTTTTCACAAAACAGAAAGTAAGAACTTTGTTTTTAGAGAAGATAGCAGTACAGCAGTCTATTACTCACTCCTTAGGCATTCATTGTACATATGCACAATTTGCTTAATGGAGATAGGCTTTGAACCATGTGTCACCTCAAGATTTAGTCTGACAAGCGCCCATGGAGGACAAGACGAGTAAAATCACTCGCTGGCGTGCAAGAAGAGTGAAGAGTCCTAAAGTGGTACTTCAATTTGGTGACGGGATGGATAAAATTATTTTGCTGAAAAGTTGGATAGATCTGATTTGGATGCGCTGCTTTCCCAAATTGATAATGTGAGTCCGTCATCAGATAGCTAAGATGATAGCAATTGGCGCACACACACACTGTAGCAGTGATTCGTCGATCATGCCATTTAATGGATAGATTGCCTTGAGCTCCTGGAGAATGAAGAAGCTTCTATATAAAATACACCGATCTTGAAGTTGAAGATGACCAGAACCGTACCAATCCAAATTCCAGCGCCCCCCTACCATGGGCGGCGCCAGGGGTATGCCCCTGTATTCCATGGAATACCCATTATTTTTGTGACAAACACAAATATATGTATACATGTATAATGATACAACACGTTAGTTTGTTGAATGTTACAAATATGTAGCCCATAAGCCCAGTAGATCTGTCTGGGCACAAAAAACCGAGAACTGAGAACCGAACCGAACTAACCAAAACCAAAACCGAAGTAACCGAAACCGAAATATTCGGTCCCAGGTTCGGTTCCAGGTTCCCATGAACCAAAATTATTATGGTTAATTCGGTTCCAGCACTCGATTAAGCGAATTGACCTGAAATAACCGAACTATGTAAAGGCCCCTAGAATGCAGGCTTAAATATTGCTCTATGCTTGAATATTTGAGAGAACAATAACATATATGTGTTGTACTGTTGTTTTATGCTGCATTATTGTTTAAATTGTCCCTTTTGACTGCATGAAAATCAGGCAAAATACTACCGAAATTTGCAATTGAATGGGTTGTTTTTTGGTTCCTAAAAAATTCGGTTCCATCGGTTAAAACTGAAACCAAACCGAATTACCCGAAACTAAAATTCCCCGGTTCCGCATTTTCAAAGTAACCGATCAGTCCCTTCTTCTCAGGTAACCGAATTAGCTAAAGAACCGAAGAACCGAACTGATCGGTTTTGGTTAACCGAACGCCCAGATTGACCAGTAGAACAACTAGTAACAGCAGCCCACGAACTTAGAAAGACAGAAACCCATCGACCGTACTCCCGTCCCTGTCTCCTGCTCCCGTCCGTCGCTCGCATCGATCGGAAGAGCGGCGGCACGGCAGGTTGGCTCTCCCCCTCGGCCCTTCAGCCCTCGCCCGGTCGGCCCCTCGCCCATCGGCCCTCTGGCAGTCGGGAACGTGGCAGCGCCTTGCGCCCGGCACTCCTCTAGCGGCGGCGGCGGTGGCGGTCAGTGGTCTTTGGTGGCTTCCCCTCGGCTCCTGGCGTCCAGGTGTCCGACCCTCCCCCTCGGCACCTCTCTCATCTGCGGCTTGAAGCAACAGCACGACGAACACAAAAGACCCCAGATCCATTCTTGATTCTTCATAGTAAGATTGAAGGTTTCGTTTTCTATTTTTGTTGTTGCATTGTGTTCTTTTTTTTTTGAAAAAAATGTTGCATTGCTTTTCTTGTAACGTAGATAAAGAACTTATACTTTGATTATTACCAGGGGTGACACCAGGTTCACTTTGCCCGGTGCCTTGTTACCAGGATAAAAAAATAATTTACCTAGCATATATTTTAAGAAAATTATATATATACTACTTGAGCTGTGCACCAGGATCAATTTTATACTGGTTTTGTCCCTTATTACTATTGCATATGCATCGGAATTTTTTTGTACTTGAAATACCCAGCTGTGAAATCCTGGCTCCGCCATTGCCCCCTACATCTTCCCGGCGGACATTGGACGACATGATTTGAAGCACGACGGAGAATGGCCAGAGCGTCTCCATCGATCACCGACGTGGAGTCCAACCGGATCTCCTTGCCCAAGCCGCGCTTCATCATCACGCGTACGTCCGCAGATAGATTCCTCTTGGCTTGGCTAGCTACTCCGATGGGCGATGGCTTCTCCAATCCGATGCTGCTATCTAGCCACCCGGAGCTAGCTATTAGTGGGTGGGGGTGCCTCCGCCTCCGCCCACCCCTTTCAACTTTCATGGCTTGGCTCCAAAGCAGCACACAAAGTGCGCGCACAACAGCGTTATCCTCAAAATGGTAAAAATCGTGTGCGCCTCGCTCTCGTGGCATGCGTTATCCAAGATTCCATCGCCTTGTTCACTATTGGTGGCTTCGTCTTTTGATGTGGTGGTGGCCAATGGTATTGCAAAGCTGGATCACTTCAACATCAGGTTTCAGCTTTGAATCAAATCAGCATATAGTGTGTGTGGATTAAAATATCATCAGCATACTTTAAATCAATCCCACGCACTGATAATAAGTGATGAAAAAGACTTGGCATTGGAATGGAACACTCACATACTCTACTAGTATATGTTTGTCGAAATTTCTCTAGTGCCAGTGTGCCACTGATATTCTGATATTTACTAGTTGGACGTAGGCTATCTCTCATAATTAATTGCATCGGGATTTGTTGGATCCAGATTATTTCAGTGCAGGTTGTTATGAGACTTACTTTCTGCACACACACATCAGTTCCTACGTGCCTGAGACTAGCCTGGTGAAAGGTAAATGCAGAACACTCCTACCTCCGATTTCTTTACGATGCATGTTTGCTTAAAAACAGAGAAACATAAATCCTTTGGGATCTCTCTTCTAGTAGTTCGTCGCCTTTAGTTTGTTGGCAAATATCAAGTCTAATGATTGTTGCTTTGGTAGTAGCTTAGTGCGGTTAGGAAAAACCAACCAACAGATTGAATCATGCTAATAATGGACGATCGATGCAGTGCATAGTGCTGATTGTAATAGGTTGCACTAATCATTGTTCAACCCACTGTGGACGATGCAGTGCATAGTGCAGGATTCAGACAGGTTTTGGCATGCAGCAAACTGATCAGGTACGAGGTTCCTAGGTAGCATGATAACTTGATTTTTGGTCCCTTCATGTGGGGGAGGAATTATTTGTAGGTCATGTGGGGGAGATATACCTTATTTTGTCGATGTCGTGACTTGAGTGAGAGGCTACATATGTCTCCAAGGACAAAGAGTCCCTTCAAGATGATTCAGCTGCAGCAAGCTGTGAATGAACTGAAAAACATTTGGAATTGTTGCTACTGACTCTCTGGCCTATATGAACGACACACACACCACTACCTAGTGTCTGCAAATTCATGGTGTTCTTTTCTTTTCCTGTATATTGTTATGTGTTATCACTTATCAGTAGTATTCAATCATTTCCAAATTATAAGACGTTATGGATTTTCTACATTCATGATTTTTGCTACGCACTCAGATATACACTATGTCTAAATGTATAGTGAAAGCAATATATCTCGAAAAGCTAAAACATCTTATAATTTAGAACAGAGGAAGTAGTTGTTATTAGCGTGTGGCTACTGATTGAATGCAAACAAATTAGTCGCCAGACCGTCAGAGAACCGAACGGTTCCTACAGTGACCGACCGTACATGTACAAGGAAGCTTCACTCCCACTGTCGTACACACAACAACTGGACAAGTCTGCAGATGGCACTTCGGGGACCATGAGAGGGACATGACAAGAAGACAATGCAAAAACGAGTACACGTTGGATCCATCAGAAAGGGCGGCAGACCGTAGTGTTCCGGACATGTGAGCCAACGTACTAGCTGTCCTAACTGCTCAATTATGTAATCTAGTGGATCGGTAACCAATTATTTGTCATCACGCACCATTTAGTTTCTTCCACATCTAAAAGCAGATCATCTATCGTTACCGGAAACCGGCACTTTGCCGAGTGCCGGAAGCTTTGCCAAGTGTATTTTATCGGGCACTCGGTAAAGACGGTCTTTGCCGAGTGTCAAATAAAATACACTCGGCAAAAAAAATACTCGACAAAGATGGTTTTGCCGAGTGTTTTTTTTCGGCATTCGGCAAAGATGTATTTTATCGAGTGCTATTTTTTTTGGCACTCGGCAAAATGCGTCTTTGCCGAGTGCCTTTTTTCTAGCACTCGGCAAAGATTATTTTGCCGAGTGCCATTTTTTGGCACTCGGCAAAATGCTTCTTTGTCGAGTGCCTTTGTTTTGGCACTCGGCAAAGAGGCATTTTGCCGTGTGCATTTTTTTTTTGCCCTCGGCGAATCATTTTTTCAAAGCAATTTTTGAGGCCATAAATGAATTCAAATGAAAAACTTTTCAACTACAAAGTTTTATAACTTCTCAAGATCTACAAAGTTTATTTTGGTCATTTCTTAATTTGACAAAACGACAATAACGTTGTTCATAAAATCTACATCTCTCATACCTCTCATATTAGTTTCATGAAAGTAAAAGAGAGAGATATAAGATTTGTGAACAATATTACTACCACTATGTCGGATGAACAAATGACCAAAATAAACTTTGTAGATCTTGAGAAGTTATGAAATTTTGTAGTTGGCAACATTTTGATTTGAAATCATCTTGTCATGCAAAAACGACGTTTGAATTTGAAAATTTTAAAATTTGAATTTTTCAAAAGACCTTGGATGAAAAAACTTCCTAAATGAAAATTGTAGATCTCCAAAAGTTATGAAACTATATAGCTGCCAACTTTTTGATTTGAAATCATCTTATCATGCAAAACTACGTTTGAATCTCTCAAATTTGAAATTCGAATTTTTCAAACGACCTCGGATGGAAAAACTTCCTAAATGAAAATTGTAGATCTCGAAAAGTTATGAAACTTTTTAGTTGACCACTTTTTGATTTGAATTCGTTTAGGGCCTCAAACAAGTAATTTATTCTCGGTTTAGTATAATATATGAGGATAGATAACGGAATCTAGACACAAGTGACAGTGTAGTGCAGTGGTAGAGCAGCAGAAACGCGAGGGAGAGGTTGTGAGTTTGAATTCCGTCGGCCGCGTTAGCCGCGAATTTTGTGTAAAAAATGTAACGACTTCCATGGAGACGGACGGGCGCTGGCCGGTGGCGGTCTTCTCAAAAAAAAATTTTGCTATTATTTTTGGGGTTTTTTTCGTATTTTTATTTTGCCGAGTGTAAATCTTTGCCGAGTGATTTTCCGGCACTCGGCAAAGGCTTCTTTGCCGATTAATTTTTTACCGAGTGCCCTTTGCCGAGTGTATTTCAGGCTTTGCCGAGTGCCGCAGGCACTCGGCAAAGTGCCGGTTTCCAGTAGTGTATAGTCGCAGGAAACGCAGACATATATAAATTAGTTAGTGTTTGTCATGATCTCGACTATCTTGCGGTATGTTGTGTGTCATTTTAACTTTGTTCTAAGTCAAATAACACTTGTCTAACTTTGACAAAGTCTATAGATAAATATATTAACAACTACAATATCTGATACTGTTTCATGATGTATCTATTGAACTAGGATATTATTGTAGTTGTTTGTGTATTTTTCTATAAACTTGGTCAGGAGAGTACAATGTAACTCTACGATGAACTGCCTAACACGGAACTCTCTCCCCCCCGTGTTGCTACTCCTTAGGACAAAACCAACAGGCCTAGCGCCGCCGCCCCCACCCCTCTCTCCACTACGTCGCTACCGACCGAGCAGGTCACTGGAGGCTCGTGCGACCGTGAGGTACGCGGCGACGGGGCTCTCCCATCTAGCTGGAACACAAGCAAGATCCAACAACCATGGTGGTGGTGGTTGCCTCGCAGCTTCGACGTGCAAATCCATCTTTCCCCTGACAGATCTATAAGGGGAGGTCGGATCCGGTGGATCGACATCCAATTCCATGTTTTAGCCAGGGCAGTGGTTGTGGAGGTGCCAACGCAATGGCTCGACATCGGGCATACACAAGGAGATGCTGTTGTGGCGTGACTGCTCTACGGTAGCGACGCAAAGGCAGCGCAGGGGCACCGTGACCACCAACCATTTCTTCTCCAAAGGAGTCTACTTGTGAGGTGGATTCGAGTTTGTCCTAAGCTGCAACAGCACGCCAGTACTGCACGCGGATGGTGACTTCCGCTTTCCAGATCTTCGCCCGGTGGTGAGGCAAGGCTGTCAAGGCACAAGGGCTGTGGTGGCTTGTTAAAAAAAAACAATGGCAAGGCATCATGTTGGAGCTCCTCTCTCGAGAGGGTGTACAAGAGGGTGGTGCTCGGTGAGAAGTCTGTACGTGGAGGGCAGAGGACGGTGGTGTCGTCGTTAGCGGCACATTCAGAGGCATATGCCAGAAGAGTATGGTGGTGGCTAGTTTGGTGGCGGCGGTGGTGCTTCAATGGTGTTGGTGATCCCTCTGGAGGCTGGAATTGAATCGATAAGGGTGGAGGTCAAGTCGAGGACTCAAGGCGTGGATGGTCGCAGTGACAGAAGGCTGCCATTAGAAGGTGTTGGCGTAGAAATTGGAGGGCAAGACTTCTGCATGGCAATTCAGGATAACTATTTGGTGGATCCGTATGCTAGTGGTGTCTGCAAAGTTGCCAAGGAGGCCGGCGCCGGAGGAGGTGGCCAGCAGAGGTGCGTTTCCGAAGTGACCTTTTTGGTGTAGTGGTGGGCGGTTTTTGCATAGCAGCGGGTGTTCCAATGCAAGGAGACCTCCTGATGTCTTTTGGACGCCCCCATGTGCATCTAATGCTTTTTTCACGAGGCGACATGGCTACGAGAGCCACGCTATATATATATATATCTCGATGGAAATGGATGACATGATTATGACTAGATGCAGAGCTTATGTATCTGTATGGCGTCATGCAATGAACCATGGTGGCTAGCCTTGCGTGGCAAGGGTTACTCGGATGTGTGACAACGTCGAGAGATGGCACAAGCGGTTCCAGCAGCATGATACTACACAATTTGTAGCAAACTATGATGAACATCGTCGAAAAGGATAGCGCAAGCGACGACAGTGGCTTTTTGACTTTCTACTTTTGCCATCCTATGATGGTGGTGCAGTGTGGCAACCGGTTGTTATTCACTACTGGAATCTCGCATTTTTCTGTGTGTGCGAAAACACACAGAAAAATACGTAATACCATCATAAAAACCTCAAAAAAATACCCACAGAAATATAATGACGGGTTCACCAGTCCGAAATAATTTTTCTGTGGGTCTCGCACGCACAGAAAAATTGCGTTAGCCCATATTAAATTTAAATATTGTGTGCGTTGATCCTCACAGAAAAAAGAAAAGCCCGACAGGAAAATGATTTTTCTGTGGGTGTTACACGCACAGAAAAATTACGTTAAGCCATATTAAATTTAAATGTTGTGTCGGTCTCGGTTAACGCACAGAAAAATAATAGTAAAACCAACAGAAAACCCTTAACCATGCAACAAATTGGATACAATAATTATATAGAAACAGAACAGTAGCAACAACATATTAAATATAGACTGTCCATACTGTAATTTCATCACAACATAATCAAATTAACAAATATTGATTCATTCATGTATTAGCAAGTCAGATGCCTTTACATAGATATAGCACATACACAGATAGTTCAATGCTCAACAAAAGGTATTGTATGTCTTTACAACAAGCCATTTGATGACGATATATGCAGTAGCTACACACATAACCATTCATCTCCAATCACTCTGCATAGATTTGTCAATGTAGTCTCTATATAACCGGTGCAAACATTTCATAATTGTCCTTGTCTTCCGGATAATGCCTGCATAATCGAAGGATTAGCTGCTATGGCATATCGTCATCTAACAGAAAATGATGAAAATCAAGCAATGAAATTCTCGAACTTCTAACATTTGGGGTGAACCATAAAAAATAACATGTATATATATGATACAAGGCAGCCATATTATCATCATCTGATAGAAAATGATGCAAATCAAGCAATGGAATTCTCAAACTTTCAACATCTAGGGTGAACCATAAAAAATGACATGTATATATATGATACAAGGCAGCCATATTATTGTGCTACAATTGACTAGAAGATGAGTTTGTACTAGCAAACAGCTAGTATCCAATACACAAACACAGCTCCTTAATATGAATGCTTCAGTCATGCGAGAAAACTGAAGAATGAGAAAGGATATTCTCACCTAAGCAGATAGGGCACTGAACCTCCTTCCATATCTCTTCTAATTTCACTAGCATAAACCTGAGAGAGACAGAACAGTTCACTATAAGCTTCAGACCATGAAAAACATCAAATATTCCAAAGTCCAAGAACCTGAATAATGAGCTTCAATCTATGTAGAACAGTGAGATGCAGGTAAATATAAACAAATGTAGCATCTATTTTTATACTGTACTTCCAGTAAGGCAGTGAGATGCACCAGTAAGGCAGTAAAGACTTGCTTGAGACTGAAGCCGAGCAGTAGAATATATATTTCATCTTATGAATTTCTAGAGCATGTGCATTGCTTGCACAATTAAAATGCATATGCAAACAACAGCTACAATGAAAGGGCCAAGGCAAGAATGTGCACAGACTATGCATGGCTGTTGTTGGCATGGTGAAGCAGTTCATGCCTGTTATTTTTCCAGCTACAATGAAAGCTCAGTGTTAATCTCATCAGCAGGAGCAATTGAACTTTTCGACAACACATAATGTCATAAAAGTCGGAGTACAAAATCAAACTTCACTTACCAGGTGGACCTTGTTGTCCACAAGCAAACAATATTTTCACTAGTCGGTACGTATATTCAAGAAACATGAAGCTGGAATCAAATCAATTACGAGATTAAACTTGTGGTCTCTAAACAGTGGGCTCAGCTACAGTCCAAATTAATTTTGAAATCCTGCCTTGAGGAGTTGGTCCAACTCAAGACTAATACAAATTTTAACAAATTATTAGTATAAGTTTTCTTGAGACCATTCCCAGTGCTAGGGAACATTAATGAAAAGTTATCTAGCACAAAGTTAGGACGAAATGGTACTTTTCCCTATAGATTTCAGGAAACAAAAATGCGCACACGCATGCAGATGTATCAGTGAATTGGTAGTTGGGTTAATGAGATTTTTCATGTAACTCTAGTGATTAAAGCTATGGATCAGAGCTTATTGATGAGAAACCATAAGAGTTACAACTAGCCTTACCAAGCAAATAACATCATACTCCATATAATTTGACATAAAACGAATGAGGCATATAAATGGAGGACTCTTGAAAGACAAGCTTTACCTCTACAGAATGAATGCCCAGGAAATAGTATCTGTAAACTGCTCCAATCAAAATGTACCCTCCAAGAAGGCACAGAATTCTGCAGAAAATGGGAACTACTAAAAGAAAAAAGTGTGAAACTGTGCGATGATGAGAACTCACAAACAAGACTATAGTTTTGTATTAAAAAGAAAATGGGCACCCAAATTCAAGGTAAAATAGACATAAACTAGAGAGGTTAGGGGTGTATACCCACACCTTCTAGTAGCTGAGCTAGATTCAATTTCTTCCTACTGCAGAATGCAGATTAATTGGCTAATGTAGCAGGTTCTAGGTTCACATAATTATATGTAGCCTGTGAGGTACAATTGTGTTAATGTCTTAAGGAAACAAAACTGCTGTAGAAAACTCACTTGTGCACCGTATAGGTGGCGACAATCAAATTGTCACACAAGAAAGAGGAGCCAAACCTGATCCAATCTGAACAAACATTCAAGTCCTAACTACATATATTTCATCTGGAGCAAAAGAACAAGAGCAAAAGAACTCGAGAAATGGCTCAGATTTACCCATTATCAGCATGACAACTGCAACTTAATTTCATCTGGAACTTAATTTAATTCTCTCTCTAATGGGAATTGAACTGGCTACAGAACTGGTTGCTTGTACTGGTACAAGCCATCCTAGTTAAGCAGCAAACAGAACAAAATATCCCAAGTACCAGCTCATAAGGTACTAAAGTGTAGAAGTTTTCTAATGGAAACTTGATTCATCACAGCCACTCAAGAGTAGTACAAAACAAAAAAGTCACAAGGCATAGTTAGGGAAGGGGAGAGCGGCGCGGCACGAGACTGGGGTTTCATATCATCTCAGCTCCGCAAATATCACATATCAAAATGATTGATCAGGTTGATATATACTAGTAACTTCCACGGGCGTCACCAATCTGACCAACCAAAGGTGCTAGATTTTTTTATCATAAGAATAACAAGATCTTGCAGCTACATCTATAGGACAACTACTACTAACGCAATGGAGCAAGGCAAGCATTACCATAGAGGCATATGCTGACATAATAGTTCTGATAGGCAAAGCAACAATTGGAAAAAGAAAGACATGCTACATATGCATCCATAAACTGTGAACCCCAACCATTGCAGATGAAGTTTGATTTTGTCTATAAAAAGAGCAAAGCATATCAATCCACACAGATGATGACATATTAACTTGTAGTGAGCAAACATTTGCAAATTTTGTTCAGTTAATTTACCATCAAGGATATGTTATACTGAAAGTCCAAGTACCGGATAACAATTTGACCATGTTATACTGAAATTCTCAAGCAGCACGGAAGCAAAGCAGCAAAGCACGAATTAAATTACTCGCTAATTATACAGCTAATAGAAGCTCTTATAAAAAAATAAAAAAAGGCACGTCGACACCACAACCGCACCACCAGCACTGCCTGCCGCTCTTGGCCAGGGGGTTGCAGCTCACCCCTGGCCCACGCAGCTGTCCCCACCGCCGCCTGGGGTGCACCGCCGCGGAGCCCCCTCCCTGGATCTCGCCGTTGAGGGAGAGAGGGAGGGAGGGGGCGGCACCGGCCGCCGGATCTAGGCCAGTGGGGAGCGGGAGGGGAGGGGCCACGCTGGGGAAGAAGGTAGGGGAGGGGGCAGCACCGGCCGCGCCGGATCTGGCCGGTGGGGAGCGGGAGGGGAGGGCCGCGCCGGGGAACGGGAAGCGGGAGGGAAGGGACCGCACCGGGGAAGAAGGTAGGGGAGAGGGGGGAGGGAGGGGGCGGCACCGGCCGCGCCGGATCTCGCCGGTGGGGAGCGGGAGGGGAGGGGCCGCGCCGGGGAACGGGAAGCGGGAGGGGAGGGGCCGCACCGGGGAAGAAGGTAGGGGAGGGGGGAGAGGGAGGGGGCGGCACCGGCCGCGCCGGTTCTCGCCGGTGGGGAGCGGGAGGGGAGGGGCCGCGCCGGGGAAGAAGGTAGGGGAGGGGGGGAGAGGGAGGGGGCGGCACCGGCCGTCGGATCTCGCCGGTGCGGAGCGGGAGGGGAGGGGCCGCGCCGGGGAACGCCGGCCGCGTCGGATCTCGGGAAGAAGGTAGGGGAGGGGGGGAGAGGGAGGGGGCGGCACCGGCCGCACCGAGGAAGAAGGGGGGGAGGGGAGGGGCGGGATCCGGCGGAGGATGGGCGGGTGCGGGTGCGGGAGGAGTGGAGGGGAGTGTGGGGGGCTGGGGAGGGGAGGGGAGGGTGCGGCGGGGAAGAAGAAGGGGAGGCTGGGAGCGTGCGTGCGTGAGGAGCCGAGCGGGCGAGTCCGCGGCGGGTTAGGGTTAGGAAATCTTGGTTTTTTTTCCGTGCGTGTCTATGTTTTTTCTGTGTGTTTTAAAATACCGACAGAATAATAACATTTTTTCTGTGCGTGTATATCATTTTTTCTGTACGTTTTTAAAGAACCGACGGAATAAGTTTCATTTTTCTGTGAGTGTTGATTTTTTCTGTGTGTGTATTGTCACGCACAGAAAAATCATACAATTATTCTGTGGGTTTTCGTATTTTTCTGTGGGGATATTTTGAAATCCACAGAAAAATCGTAATTTTTCTGTGCGTACCGAAACAAACGCACAGAAAAATTTATCACCCACAGAACAATTCGAGTTTCCAGTAGTGTTGGTATGGGGCTTATGGAGTGCCAAGACGGTGTTGTGTAGCGCATGTTGAGACCCTTGTCTAACCGGTGGCTATTGTGTAGTTGATAGTTGCTTCCAGTAGTTGTGGTAGTTGTTGACTCTTTGAAGGTGTTTGTTGATTTGTCATACCGCTTAGTATGAGCTTTATCTCGTTTTTAATATAATCGGTAGTTCTTCTGCTAGATTCGTTTAAAAAAAAACTCTATGATGAACTAAATTAATTGGAACGGTTGTGTGGTTTGTGTCGGTAGAATCTACAATTTTGCACTTCTAATAACTCCGATCGAGTGTGATCTATGATATCACAATAGGACCTATTTGGTCGACGCCAAATATTGCGAAGCGTAGCTTCGGCAAGTTTTGCAGAGTAAGCCTAACATTTGGTCCCTTGGCTTGGTCAAGCATTCCAAACATTTTGTTTAGCAGCAGTTGCATACTTGCATGTCTGGTTGAGAAATGTACAGAGTACAAATCCGCATTGCAGGTTTCGATGCTTCATCAGGCTCTTATTAGCAATGTAAGTATTTTTTTTTGAATTTAATGTAAGTATTTTTGAACTAATCTAGTACCACCGAAAGCTAAGGCTCCTATGTAGTACCTATTTATTCTCTTAGATACGTCTCTTTCAGAGTCTGCATTGTACTTGTAAAAAAGGGGGCCTTAATTAGTTTTGCGTGTATGCATCCACATCAGGAAGAAACTGGCTTTTGACAACAGTACAACACATTCACCGAAGTAAACTGATGAATGAATTGGAACGAGACACATACTTTTTTTCGGTCTTCGTTGCTTGATTCTTCCCTCTTGTATATATATATTTAGTAGGCAACTATAAAATAAGTTATTCTGTAGCCACTTTCATTTACGATAATTTTATATACTAATTTACGATAATGTCAATACATATTTACGATAGTTGGGTTATAACACATGAGGATATTTACCATAACGTTATAGTAAACCACTTAGTAAGGAGTTACTATAATCTCGTAAATTAACATAGTAATTATCGTAACTCAAAATAGCTATAGAATAAGTTATTTTATGGCCAGCCATAGGGTAGTAGCTATATATATATATATATATATATATATATATATATATATATATATATATATATATATATATATATATATATATATATATATATATATATATATATATATATATATATATCATTAGTTAACTACTATTAGGTAATACTAATGTACATGCATTCTTGTTAAACACTCACACACCCCTAGCAGAGGCCAGAGGGGGGCCCAGGGAAAACAAAGAAGGGAGAGGAAAACAGATGACTACGGGACAGTAGAGACAATCAGTGCCAAATTCTCTGGCACTCACGATTTCACGTAGCAGGATCTCTTAACTGGCACTTGGAAGGCAGTTCGCTTGACCCGTTGCGTCGTCTGTCGTCTCATTGCAGCCTGAGCCTGGCCCTGTAGAGGCGCTTCCACTCGACGAGCCGCAGCAAGAACTCCATCACCTGCGCATCATGCACAAAGCAGATAGAATCAGCGGCGGCGGCGTAGGTCGGCGAGTACGCACTTGGCGGCGGCTGCACAGGACGTGAGATCGGCCGCGACCGCAACTAGTGGTCTCTGTCGCCTGGTGCTGGTGGTGGTCCAGGTGTGATAGGCTGCTGGATCACTGACCTCGGCGGGCTCTTGGAGCGAGTAGGAAGCGGTGGTCTCCTTGGGGTGCTTGGACACGAGGATCCCGACGCCCTGGCCCTGGCCCTGGCCCCGGCCCCGGCGACGGAGCACCTTGAAGGCGTCCTCGTCGGTGCGGTCGTCGCCGATGTACACGGGCAGCACGTTGCTGCAGTCCGCGAAGCCGAGCGACTCCAGCAGGAACTCCAGGGCCTTGCCCTTGTCCCACTTGATGGTGGGACGCACCTCCAGCACCATCCGCCCCTGAGTCAGCCGCAGCTTCGGGTACTCGCGCAGCACGGCCTTCACCGACTCTGACAGCTCGCCCCACATCTGACGATAGATAGATCATCTCGGTTATTAATCATGACGAATTGGCGATGCGTGGAGGTTACTAGCTAGTGCTGGATTTGGAGTTGTATTAATTTGCCGATAATCTACAATGCAGCGCGGTTGGGCACGGGCGAAGACAGATAAAGCTGAAAACGGCAAGAGAAAACGACGGCCATTTGTTAGTTAACCTTTTCGTGGACGCATCTGAAGTGGACGGAGACGCAGAACTTGTTGTTCTCCACCTTGGCCCCCGGGATGCAGCGCGTCGTCTCGACCAGGCGCTCGTGCACCTCCTCTATCATGGGCAGGAACTCGCTCGCCGGCTGGAACACAACTCCTTTTGCCTTGGCCTTTGCGTGCCGGGAAGAGGCCTTGGCTGGACCTTTGATGTCCATGCCGTGGCTACCGGCGTAGTACAGCTCCGCCAGCTTCACGAACTCGAACACCTGCATGTGCGTTGGAATGAAAACCTCGGTTAGTTAGTTTCCGTCGTCGTCGGCGATGGTGGGTGCGTCATCGATGAAGTCCGGCCATATAATGGGATGCTTTGGTGGATACCTTGTCGCGGCACCGGCCGCTCACGATCGCCGTCGGGAAATGCTTGGCGACGCTACGCACGGCCATCCGCATCTGCTTAATTGTTGGCCAAAAAAACAACAAACACTTGTGAGCCTGAGCATCGACGACCGATCGAATAAGAGGTAGTAGTGGCCAGTACGCAGCTAACGCTTATAGTTGTCTGCTCACCGTCTCGCTCATGAAGGCGGCGTCGGGGTCGTCCACGATGGGCGACAGCGTGCCGTCGTAGTCCAGGAACATGACGATCCGCTTGCCCTCGGACGCCGCCACGATCTGCTCGAACTTGCCCAGCGCCGACGGGTGCCGCACCATCCACGCGGCGCGCTCCTCGTCCACGGCGCCGGCGGCGAGCGCGGCCGCGGCCTTGGCGTGCGTGGGCGACGACGCGCGCATGGACTCCACGCCCCAGCACGCGCCGCCCAGCAGCCCCGCCGCGCCCGCGCCGAGCTCCACGCGCCGCACGACGGCGGCTGCGATCCCGGCGCCACGCGGCGGCGGGTACGGGAACAGCGTCGTCCCCGGGCAGGGGCACGCCGCCTGCGCTGCTGGCACGCCAACCTCCGGCACCGCCACGCTGGGCTTCGCCATCAGTAGCAAAGAGAGCGTCCGATCGGTCGGTCGACTGATGACGACGTGGTGATTATCAAGAACGCGATCAGTTCGCAGCAGAGGCTGGAGATTGTGGGAAAGAAATGATTGGTGTGGTGTGGATGCGTTCGTTGAGGAGGCGGGAGGAGGGCAGCTCGCATTTTATAGCTGCGGCTACCGGCTGCCGGCTGCCGGGCTGCGGGGCGGAGGCGACGACGGGGTGACGCGGATCCGGAGTGGGCCACTGCGGGCGGCCTCGGCCGCGTCCACCGCGCGCGGCCCAGCTCGGCGGCAGGTGCCCCGCGCGTGCACGTGCCGGGCCCGCCGCGGCGCATACGTGTGGGCCTCACGCGCGTGACACCTTTTGGCGTTTCCTTCCACGACAACGCTCTTCGCTCGTTAATCGTTGCAGGTCGTTAATCGTTGTCTTGGTGGGCTGAAACTCGTGCCTTATTCGTCCTGCGAGGGGTTTTCGGCTCCAGGTTTTGTTGCGAATCGCAGTTTCCTGACCTGAATGAATATAAAATATCCATGAAGATTTGGTCCGTAAAGTTTGGTTAAAAAAAAGTACACGTCATGGCATTTTGAAGTCCCGAGGTTCCTTCATTACTAGTCGCGTCCTTTTGATACCAAATTTGGATCCATCTAGGAAAATGGATTGGATTTGGATACTCCAAAAACTCAATTGGACGTTGCCTTTGTTGATGACTAGATCTATTTAGAATTGGACGTTGCGCTTGTGCTTGACAATCTGATGACCGTTGCGGCTCTGGTTTAGTGGTGAAGGGCCCTGGATCACTGAGATGAGAGTGCATACTCTAGGATTGTCATCATCGACTCGTGCGGTTGTAATAGGTTCTTAGTATAGCATATTTCGTAGGTTGGTACCATCGTTGGGTTGGTGGAGGGAACCATATTCAGGAACCGTGCGGCGGTGCATGCATCTCGGCGAGGCCGGGAAGCCCATTGGCCGGTCCAGGTCCAGCCCTGGAAAAAGGACGCGACCTGCTCGCTGCCTCTGCTGCTGCCCTCGACCGTGCCAGGAGTCGAGTCTCCCTTTCCACGTCGAAGCTGCGCGGAGCTGGTTGGTGCGCGCATCGATCGCATGATTAGGTGCCCCGAGGCCAAATAATTTAGCGGCGGGGGCACATGTTGCCGTCGTTTTCCGCTGTAGGGGCCCGGCGGTCGCCGCCGCCGAGTTGCCTGTTGCCTGCCGGACGAAACAGGGGCGCGCGCTCGCACAAAACCGCGCGCCGAGAGAGCGGCGGAACCAGCTGCATGAGCGGCTGAGCAGATAGATATACACTGCCAAAGACGGTGGTGGTACTCCAAATAATACTCCTACGTTAACATTAACAAACCGGACGAGGAATCTTTGACATTATGTATAGTGAAGTTGCGCTCAAATTCCACCATCTTAAAAAGAATTATAAGGAACCTCTACTCCTGCCATGAAAAAGCACGTAGTGTTTATATCATTTTTTCTGAAATTTAGAGAAGATTGTTAACGTCTTTAGATTATCTAGGTGTAGATCAGAAGGTGATATCTTTACTAATTGAATCAAATATACCTAGAGCTTGCTTAGGGAGAAGGAGAGAGAGATGTAGGAGCATCTGACCGTCGGAGGGGTTGGAGAAGCTCCCTGCCATCGCTAGTTCGTCGGTGAAGCTCTGCGCACGCACAGCGACGGTCAGTGTAGGTGACCAAAGGGTGTCGGTGAAGAGGTTGGTGGTGGCAAAGGTAGTGGCGCTTTCCGCCATTGGCAGTGCCTCCCTCTCGATCGGACTAGGGTTAGACGGTGGGGTTGTGGCGGCAGTAGTGAACCTCGTTTGGCGAGCAGTTTGCCCCACCTCCTCTATATATGCACTGTGCAACAGGGGCCCACCAGCTACTAGATGGCTGGGCGTCCCCGATCAGGACGCGGTCAAGGGGTCCGTCTCGACCGTTGGGTCAAGACGGATGAGATCAATTCTAACATTTTTCCCCTTGATCTCAACTCATACTTTAACTTTAAACTTTGACTTTAATCCATTTCACTTTTATTTGTTCCATCATAGATTAGTGCATAGAGCATGCTTCATCGTCACGGTTAATCGCCGATAGACTTAACATCTACAATATACGTCTCTGTTCTAAAACAGATTCTTTAACTTTGGGCCCTTTATTGTTCAAAAATCATAGGCTATACCATAAACCCATGTCGACTGTGTGTTCTCTAAACACACTGGGTGGTAAGCCTTTTGTACGCGGATCCGCAAGCACTTGCTTGTTACTTTTATGTTCAATACTTTTAGTATGATTTCGGACTTTCTCCTTCACAACGTATAACTTTAACGTCAATGTGTTTGGCAGCACACTTGACCCGTTGTTATAGGAGCGAACTACTTAAATGGTTATTGCTGTTGTATACCATTATCAATTCCGGATGTAAGTTCTTTTAACCATTTCGCATGTCCTTTAAGCCTCATGACAAGCTATACTATAGGTATGCATCATTGATGACACCATAACTGTTTCTTTGGAGCTTTTCCACAATAAAACTCCAACTGCGAGTGTTAGCTACTATATGGATTCCACTAAACATCTCACCAAAATTTAACATTTGTACCCACAACTATTTGAGAGTACTTATTCTTTCTTACTCATCATGAGGCCTATAAATCTTTACACAATTGCAAAATATTCTCAACTCTATTCCAGTGATCTATATTTGGACTGGACTTCTGCCAAAACATCCCGGATACATGAACTATGTCAGGGTAAGTTCTTACTTATAAGCATTCATTAAGCTTCCAACAGCTGAAGCATATAGGACGTCCTTTTGATCGATCTCACATTGATTCTTGGAACACTGGAAGTTCCTAAAACTATTATCCTTTACTATAGGAACAGGCGCAAGTTTACTCACATATATACTTTATTTCTTTAGAATTTTCTCTAAGTATACACTTGAGATAGTTTTAATACCCCTTTTCCTTTGTCTCGGTAAGTTCCAATTTCTGGAACGAATGACGCTTTACCAAGATAATTCTCATTGAAACTTGAGGACAAGAACCGTTTCTTCTCCAACAGTAGATTAACACAACTACTAACGAGTAAGGTGCTACCCACATGTAGGATTAGGAAAATAAATTTCCCATGTTTAAACTTCACATAAATGCAATTGTCCTCTACATTCTCTTTAAAACCCAAACTTTCTTATTGTACTATTAAACTTCAAGTACCAATGTCTTGAAGCTTGCTTTAATCCATAAATGGATTTCTTCAAGCAACATCCCTTATATTCTTTTCCTTCCATGACAAAACCTTTTGAGTTGTGCCATGTAAACTTTTCCACACAAATCCCCGTTGAGGAATGTGTCTTTACATCCTTCTAATATAACTCTAAATCGTAATGTGCCACTAATGCCATTATGATTCTAAAAGAATCCTTATATTCTCATTATAATCTATTTCTTCTCTTTGTGTAAATCATTTCGCCACAAGTGACGCTTTATAGCTTTCCATATTTCATTTGGAGTCACATTTGTCTTGTAGACCCATTACAGCGTACTGTTTTGGCTCCATTGGGAATTTCTTCTAAATCCCAAACATCGTTGGTATTTATCGATTTTATTTCATCTCCCTTTGCTTCTTGCCATTTAGACGAGTGAACGCCTCTCATGGCTTTTTCAAATGAGGTGGAATTATCCTCTATTTGAATTTCTTTCTTAACATTGACTTCTTAGTCACCAGAAATATCTGATTTTCTTATTCTTTGAGACCTTCTGGGGCCTCGTGGCACTTCTTTCATATGGGGCTATTGTTGCTCTTTATTGCCAAAAGGCAAATGTTCTATAGCCTCCTATATCACAAGATCATTGTTTACTTATTCATCTTCTTTAAGAGCTAACATCAGGTGTTGTATATGTCATACAACATCAACATGTACTAAGCAATTTGTTGCTCTAAAAAACACTGTAGTGGATATGTAATCCCACTTCTATTCAAGCCTTAGGTATCATACCATGCTCCCCCAGATTACTCCATCTTTTGTAAAGATGGTGTATCTTCAAATTTCTTATTTTGGGTTTAATCTGCTAAAAACTCATATGGTGCGTTTAGCACCGCCTTGATAACTCTGAACTCGTCAAGTATAAATACTAGCCGACTATGCTATCTTTCTATCGGAACTATAAAAGGTCCAGGAATTTAGCTATTTCTTTACTTTAGGGGTATCGTTATTATGACCGTCTTACTCCCTCAACGATCACATTCATCTTTTATAGATCACTTTTACCTTCAATGCATAGTATGCATTGCATTATCTGAAGTATGGGGAGGTATCTTTCTTAATTGTCTTTCTTAATTAATCTCACATTTCTCCCCCTCGAAATGTGGTATGAACTTTTCTACCACAATTTCGAAAAACATTCAGAACTCTTGTGAATGAGGAAACTTTGATTACTTACTTCATTCACATGATTACATCATGTAAACAAAGTTATTTGTTAATTCATATGGGAGTATATTTTCCTTATTTCACTTCAAAACTCAACAGTCTATTATTATCAATACTTCTGCAAGTCACGCTTGCATATCATTCTTATCTTTTGGTTCACATGCAACTTTCTTTTGTTCTTAAATTCATTGAGTACTTAATGACCATGACACAATCAGTGTGTACGGTCAATACTAGGATAGCATAAGAGCTACCCCAAACTTCTCTCCATGTGCGGGATACACTTAGAGCACATGAGTCATCACATCCTTCTCCCGCCATGCGGGATAAATACTATGCCAAAACTCTCCCGCCATGCAGGATTGGTTAACATAAGTACTATGCCAACTTTACACCACCATGCGGGTATTTTCTCAAACTTTTTCCGCCATGCAGGATAATTCCCTTGAACGAACATAATTGCCAGGATTGGCTCATGTTCAATCATCAAATTCAGAAATAAATCCGAATACTCTTTAATACACATGCTTAATCCGACATTGGTCAAATTAAACAAGCATGTGACTTTTACAACTCTCATAAGTGAAACTGAAAATAAATTCTTCTTCACAGAGAGTACATAAAAGACATTTCTCAATGAAGACTCTCATTGATCTATCTCTTTTCTTGGATCAATATCCTAGAATTCTTTTCTTTTGAAGCCATTCTTTAAAGAGAACACAGTCCCTTAAGCAATGGCATTCTTTCATACATAACTTGCCCTTAGGCATTTCATCATCTGAGTCACAAGTACCCAGCTCATTTCTCTTACTGCCTGCAAGAATGAAAGCATAGAGATCTTTTGTCTGAAAAATATTCAACAATAATGCTCATTGAACTTTGGAATCTTTATGTTCTATTCTATATCACCGTTGGGCAGAAATAGAGTAAATCATCATTCTTCTACATTAATTCCACATCACCGTTGGGCAGAAATGGAATTAACGTATAGAAACTCAATAATCTTGAAAACATAGAACTGTTCCTCAAAATTAAATTGTCCTGTTGGTTCGAATCTAATTAGAAGACAATCAACACATTACAGCGGAAACATGACAATACATTTGTCTAGTTTAAGAACATTCCTTGATCTTTATCTATTCTCTGAAAAATTGGTCACTTTGATGCAAAATTTATCAGAGATTTAAACTTTAAACATAAAACTCATAAATAAACTTATAATATTGTTATCATCAACGTTGGTCAGAAAATAACAATATTATAATTTATCTTAACTATCAACTGACTATTCCTCCAATTAAAAAATTTTCCAGTTGGTTCCAATTTTAACTGGAGGATAAACTTTTCATCATTTACTGAATAACTATAACTGCTCTTCAAATTAGAAGACAATAAGCCTTTAACTTTGCAGCGGAAACTTGACAAAATTTCTTTTCCTACTTTTTAGAAGCATTTTTCTACACTTTTCTACTCTTTGAAAATTCTAACACGTTGGTGCAAAAAATTATTAGAGATTTTAAATCATTCTTTGAATGAAATCATCAAAATTTGCTTCTAAAAAATAATAAAACAATTCTTAATCATCACTGTGCATTCGGGTCCAGTCCAGCACTGTGTAGCCCGAAGCTCAGCAGCAGCAGTGCGTGCGGCCTAGCTGCTCACGCGCGCGGCCCAGATACTACAGCAGTGCACGGCCCGCCACTACGCGCGCACCTTCCTCCCCGTACCCAGGCTGCAACCTGGGCCTGGGCAGGTGAAAGGTCCTTATGTGGTTTTGGTAATTGAGTGACAACCTAGGTGTACTAACTGTGTTTATGTGAGATACACAGGTAATTAGTCCACAGGTATATATGTGTTAGCAACATATGACATGAAGGTGAAAAAGGCTTGGAGATGTTGCAAAGCTCACACATGTGACGATGAAGGAGCTCATTGCACATGAGACATGACATTGAGTCATGTGATCAAGGTGGAGAAGATCAAGACATGACTTGGCTTGATGGACCGGTTGCAAGCGTGAAGGGCAAGTCGGAGGCTTTGGAGCGATGGACCGCATGGCGGTGAAGCTTGAGCAAGACTTGGCGTCGATGGACGAAGGCAATGGTGAAAAGCAAGTAAATTCAAGATCAATGAACCAATATGATCACGTGATGATATGAAGTGGATCGTATCATTGTTGATCATGTTGGTGCATGTGTTGCATCGACATTGGAGGAGATGGAATGGAATGCGCAAGGCAAAGGTATAACCTAGGGCATTTCATTTCACCGGTCATAGGTGTGTAGAGAAGTTTATGACCGGGTTTAGGATAGATGGTCGTACTATCAAGAGGGGCAAACTTGTTTGCATATCGGTCATCTATGTGCCACTCGAGTGATCTAACTTTTCATCGTCGCTAGGATTGAGTGGCGTGACAAGTTGAGTGGCTAACCCTTTGGGAAATAATTGTGAAAAGCTAACACACATACATATGGTGGTGTACACTTGGTGGTGTTGGCACATTTACAAAGGAGATGAAGTTGGAGTTGATGTGGATCAACTCGGTGAAGAAACGGAGATGAGAAAGGTCCCACAGAGTGAACCGGACTCTGGTCATGTAGTGACCGGACGCTGAGGCTCAGCGTCCGGTCAGTGGTGGCAGTCAACGTGCAGCGTAGGTCAGTCGACCGGACGCTAGCTCTGAAAGTGATCGAATGCTGGAGGCAGTGTCCAGTCCTGTTGTCGGACAAAGCAGTATAACCGGAGAGTGACCGGACGGCGGGGCTGCGTCCGATCACGTCCGACCGAACATCCGGTCGGGGTTGGTACCTTACTGTAAACGACCGGACGCTGAGGGTCCAGCGTCCGATCAGTTAAAGCTGCTGCATCCGGTTAGAAGATGACAGTTGAGATCGGAAGAATGTCGTTGAACGCAGGTGACACGTGGCTGTTATCGGGAGACTAGACGCTGAGGTCCAGCGTCCGGTCAACACGACCGGAGCGTCCGGTCGACCCGTTTTTTGCCCAGTGAAGGGGTAACAGCTAGTTTAGCCCTTGGGGCTATAAATAGATGTGGCCTTCGGCCATGGCTGGTGCTGAGCACCTCAGGGGACTTTGTGTCCATGCTTGAGAGTGCTTAAGAGCCCACCATCTCACACATACTTGATAGTGATCATCCGATTGTGTGAGTGAGTGATTCTAGTGCGATTGCATCGTGAGGTTGCATCGAGTGGCACTAGGTGATCGAGTTGCAAGCCGGTGATGCTTGTTACTCTTGGAGGTTGCCACCTCCTAGATGGCTTGGTGGTGGTCTCCGTCGAAGCCCGCAAGAAGCTTGTGCGGTGCTCCGGAGAAGAGCTTGTGAGGGGCATTGTGCTTGCCCTGCGGGAGCTGCGAAGAACAACTTTAGTAAAGCGTGTCATTGAGCTACCCTCACTTCTGGGGTAGGTTCTTGCGGCACCCGACGTGCGGGCTTGGCGGGTGATGCCAATTAGCTGCCGAACCACCAAGTGAGCGGTCGACACAACGGGGACTAGCGTGTTGGCAAACACGTGAACCTCGGGAGAAAAATCCTTGTGTCAACCTTGTTCTCCCTATTGGTTTGCATCCCTATTACACAAGCTTGCGATTACTTTCATATACATTGAGCTTGTGTTGTTGCTTTTGTAATTAGTTAGCTTGTGTAGCTTGCTAGTTATCTTCTTGCTTGTGTAGCATAGAAGTAGCTCCCTTGCGTGGCTAATTTGGTTTGTGTAACCTTGTTAGTCATATTGCTTAGTTTGTGTAGCTAAGTAATTGCGCTGTCTAATTTGACATTGGTTGCATTGTTATTGAGCATTGCTAGTGAGCTTAGTTGGCTTTGTGCTTTTGTTTACTAGCATGTGTAGGAGCTCCCTTGTTGCTTAGAGTATTAGTGGCATAGGTTTGTGTGACCTTGCTTCTAGAATTGGTTAGGAGAGCTCTAGCTAGCCCGGCACCTTTGTTGCTTAATTAGTATCTTTGGAAGGTGCTAGAGAATATAGATAGAGGAGTGTAGTCTTGGCTAGACCGATAGTTATAATTCCGCACTTGTTTTGGTTAGCCGACGCGATTAGTTTTAAAAAGAACTATTCACCCCCCCCCCTCTAGTCGCCATCTTGACCCTTTCAATTGGTATCAGAGAGAGGTCTCTCATTTGTGGTCTTCACCAACCTAAGAGGATGGCGTCTAATGGGCTAGATGTTTGTGAGGCACATATTTTTGATGGCACAAACTTTGCACTTTAGAAAAATTACATGCTTGATCATTTTCGTGCAAAGGGACCTAAATTTTGGTGGGTTGTCACAAGTGGTCTCACCCATGTCTTGGACCATAGAAATCTCACCAAAGCTCAAAGAGTTCTCTATGAATTTGATGCACATGCTTGTTGTTTTCTAATGGATGCTTTAAGCTTTGATTTGATGAAACAAGTAAACATCAAGGGAACCGCTCGTGAGATATGTGAGTCCATCAAGGAAACCTTCGGTGATTCCTCCACATGGGATGATGGCAAATTCAAGGAGGATGAGCCCAAGGAGGAGGTGCATGAGTGTGTTGAGCATAACCACAATTTGGTGATTGTGGAAGATTGCTCTACCTCATGGTCAAGTGATGATGATGATTGATCTACTACAAGTTCACTTAACAAGGTTGATGATGATGCCACAAGTGTTGCAAGTGATGATGCTACCCCATGCACACTTGATGGTGATGATGGTTCATGCTCAAGCCTTGATGAAGATGCTACTATAAGCTCTCCAACTACATCACCACATTGCTTCATGTCACAAGGTGACACCAAGGTATCAAATGATAATGTGGTTGATCATATTGATTCATATGATGAGCTTGTTAGTAGACTTGCTAGCATGACCATATCTTTAGAAAATGAGAAAACTAAAACATTGAAATTAGAAAATGAAAACTCATTTCTAAAGAACTCTTGTGAAGAACATAAGAAATTACTTGATGCTTATAAATCTTCACATGATGAGCTAAAATTGAATCATGAGACACTACTTACATCTTATGATGAATTATCAGAACAACATGCTTCTCTCATTAAAATATTTACAAAGAAACTTAAAAATAATGAGAGCTCATCACATGGATCAAATGATAAATCATAAATTGTTGCTAACCCTTGTGACGTAGGCAAGAAGCATGTATCCACCTCTTGTGATGATTTATTAGATATGCCATGCTCTTCACAAATAGATGCTTGTTCTACTTCTATGTCTTGTGAGACTAACATTTTAAAGGAGAACATTAAGCTTAAAAGTGAAGTGAAGAAATTGAGCAACAAGCTAGAGAGGTGCTACAACTCTCAAGTCACCTTTGAGCACATGTTGAAGACTCAAAGAAACTATGGTAACAAGTGTGGCCTTGGCTTCAAGAAGAAGATGACAAAGGGCGAAAGAAAGAGAGAGAGAGAAAGATGAAGAAGCCACAACAAAGAAAGCTCTCTCATACCATGTGCTACCGGTGTCATGAAGCGGGACACCTTGCAAATGGTTGCCCTAACATTGAGAAGCTCAAGAATATAAAAGAAGAGAGGCTAAAGCATGTCAAGTGCTTCAAGTGCCGCACTTGGGGTCATCTTACCTCAATATGCCCAACCAAGCAATTGGTGAAGCAACAAGTGAAGCCTCAACCAAAGCCACAAGTTGAGCAAGAGAAGACACCCCAAGAGCAAATCAAGATCAACCATGAAGATGGTGGTGATTTAATGATGAAGAAGAAGAAAACAAGAATGGGTGGAAAGGCAAGGCATCCAATGCAAATTCAAGATGCCAAGATAATGAGCAAGAATGAAGATGAGAGGAAAGATTATGCTCACATCAAGTGCTTTAAGTGTGGAAGTATGGTACACTTTGCCTCTAAGTGTCCTACCAAGCTTGAGAAGAAGGCTCAAGCAATCCATGAGAGGCAAGGCAATGAGAAGCACCACATGAGCAAAGAAGAGAAGGCTCAAGCAAAGAGAAAGTGCTACTCATGCCGGGAAAGGGGACACATGGCACATTCATGTCCCCTAGGTGATATTTCTAAGCCCCATTTCAATTGTTGATAATAATATGCTTAGAAAGGATGGCAATGGTACCTCATTGGTTGTAATTGCAAAATATCCCGCTATTCATACTAAGGCTACGCCTAAGTATGTTGCTCCTAACTTGAGAGGACCCAAAGTTGTTTGAGTACCATCAAAAAGTGGATGATTGATTGTAGGTACCATCGGCATTGGAGACTTGATTCAATTGATTTCATATTGATCATCATATGTTGAGTCAAGTTATGAAGCTTAGTGCACATCCTAACCCAACGCCAAGAGAAAATTGAGTGAAGTCCAAGTGCTATCAACATACAAGTGCTATAATTCAAGTTGTTGGTAATTCATTAGATATATTTGATGACTTGTAAATAATTGAGTTGAAGCTTGCTAGTTGGATGATCATGAGCTAACCAAGGTATATCTCTTGTTGATCATTTCATTTGGATGCATATGAGTTGATTGAATTGGATAAATATGCAAAGTTGCTTGCTATAAGTTGATTGAATGGATAATTGCTCAGTAATCAAGTTTGGATTGATTTGTGTTGGATAAGTTTATAAGATGACATTTAGTAAGTGGTTTGAATGGATATATGTCTTATGGAAGTATTCAAACAAGTTAGCTTCAAGTTTGATTCATATTTGATGAAGTATAGCTCAATTATTGAAATCTGTCCTATATTGCAAAATCTGAGCTAGCTGTGATCTTAGCCATGTTTGAGTGATCAAAACCTATTGGATTGGCATAAAAATTGGTGTACATACTCTAGACTTATGGTATAAGATGCTGTACAATTTTCATGAGAATTGGATAAGAAATACTTCAGTTTTGGAGTGGATCTTGTCAGCTATAGTGCAGCAGTTTTCAGCATGTAGCAGTGGTGGAAGAATTGATATATGGCAGCAACCTAGAAGTCAAATGAAGCTCAAATTTTTATAGCTGCTAGATAACTTAGTAAAGAACATCTCCACCAAATTTCGTGGTATTTGGATTTATACTTTGGGAGATATGCTTATTTCTTTGAAGGGTACAAAATCTGTCAGAAAAGTGACAAATGTTGGATTGATCTAGAGTCACTTTGATTCAAAGGTCCTCAAGTTGGAAACATGTTTACAAGTGTTTGAGGTACCTAAGTTTGGTTTTGAGTTGATCTAGAAGCATGACAAGATATGAGTACAAGACCATTTGATTGTGGAGTGTACTTTGCACACCTTTGGTACTCAAGATGAAGATCAAGATCAAACTCAAGATGAAGATGAAAGTTTAAGTTCTAGTGACTATTGGAAATCATTTGGTAGAAAGAAAATGACTTAAACAAGAAGAAAGAAAAGGACCTAAAGAAGGAATCAAGGTTACTCACCAAGTTAAGTCCATCACTTGGATCGATCAATCAAGTTATTTCAAGTGAGTATTAAGAATGATTCTTGGAGAGAGGTCACTTCTCCCTAGTGTAGGGGCTTGCCACCTATGTATAGGTAAACCAAGTGTGGTACTTGGAAGGCTTACATGGAAGTGGTGATCCTAGGAACATTTGAGATGCTTAGTTGAAGCAATCAAAAGGGTTGATCAAGAAAAGCAAGCAACACCCAAAAGAGAGCTAGTCATGATATTTCAAGTGGTATTCTCAATTTGATGCTCTCATACAAGCAAAGATCAAAAGATAAAGCAAGCCAACTACAACAAGAAAGTGCACTTGATCATAAGTGGTATTCATTTCATATGGGTGAAGAATAAAATTCGACATGGTATCTATTGGTCTTCACCAAGCTTATAATTGGACTTCACATCGCTATTGGAGTAATGAATTGGAATCTATGTGACTATCCTCTACTCCAACATAGCAAAGGTATCATTGTAATGTGCATGATCATTTCATCCCTTACTAGTATGCGGTTAGTGCATATAGTACATGCTTCATAGGATCATGCATAACAAATGAAATACTTAAATTCATAGCCTACCACTATTGTTTGAATGATTACTTGATCTAGTGGTTAGTACATGAATTTGTTCATGAGCTAGTAAACCCAAGTACTTGACTCAATTTGGATTGCTAACAAGTGACAAGTACAACATTAGCAAGATAACCCTTGTAAGAGGTGTGAAGAAGCTTGTCATTGGTTCAAACCGGACTTGGAAGCTTAGGCAAATCAATTTAGTTCAAGTCAATCATAGAAGCTCATGATAGTGATAAGAGTACAAGTACATGACAACAATGCAAATGGATATCTAGTTTGTATGTTTCAAATGGTATCTAGACTCAAGTATTTTATCAAGATTTCATAAGTGATGTCTAGATCAACTCACAAGTGATATCCTATAAGTGGTACTCATGAAGATAGCAGATGTTCAAGAAATGGTCTTTATTGATAAATCCAACAAGTGGTTCCAAACTATAAGATTCTTTCAAGTGGTATCTAATTCATACAAGTGGTATTACATCTATATATGATATCAACCATGAAAGACGATGGTTCCACAAGTGATCTTCAACTTTAAGTGATCATCAAATGAAGAATGCATCCCTCACCTACAAGAGCTCAAGTGTATCAAATGGATGACCCATGCTATCACATAGGGGGAGGTGTCCCATAAATTGATATCAAGATCAAAGATCCTATGTGTGGTATCTCAAGAAGCCCTACACAAGATTCAAGTGATACAACTTTCAATTGGTATCAAATTGGTATCTACAAGTGGTGTCATTCCAACAAACAAGAAATGTCCATAAAAAATGCAAGATTCAAGCCTCAACCATCTACCCCAAACGTATACCCTTGCATCAATAAGAAGCTCACCTTTTATGGAAATTGATGACAAAGGGGGAGAGATTGTACAAAGATATGAAAACTTGATTGAATGGGGGAGAGATTAAGATTGTACAAGGGGATATGAGATATAAAAGAAATAGAGGTTAGACATGGACATGAACAAAGAGGGAGCAACATTGAAGAAAAGAGATGGATCAAAATTTCTTGGACAAAAGAAGCACACAAGTAGGGGGAGCAAGCTCATGAACCTTGATTGATTGCATTTGATATGTGCGTATTTATGTGCTTGCTTGCATTGCATAAGTTTTCAAATTCAATATGCATGCTTGTGTGGTGTATGCTAGTTGTAGAACTTGAATGATGATTTGATAACTAGCATGCATAGGATGATAGCTAGACACTGGGTATGCTTTTCAAGTAATACTAGTACCTTGTTTTTAATGTTGATCTCACAAGGTATCTAGTGCTTTTATTTCCATGTGATATCTAGCTAACCATGGTGCTAAGGATGAACTTAAAGGTGCAACTCCGATTGGTACACGCTTCAAAGGTTTATTCTATACACCTTAGTATCATTTAGTAGTAATTACTCTCCCACAATTTTAATCTATGCATATGTGCGACCTTTAAATCAAACACTCTAGCACATATGTAGGGGGAGCTAATACTACCATCTCGGGTTTGTGGTACTTGTCCAAAATCATTTTCACATGGTAAAATTGCTTGGGCAAGCAACATGAATCCAAAAAAAGCTTAATTTCCATATCTTTGTAGAGTTGTCATCAATTACCAAAAAGGGGGAGATTGAAAGGTCCTTGTGTGGTTTTGGTAATTGAGTGACAACCTAGGTGGACTAACTGTGTTTATGTGAGATACATAGGTGATTAGTCCACAGGTACATATGTGTGAGCAACATATGCCATGAAAGTGAAAATGGCTTGGAGATGTTGCAAAGCTCACACATGTGACAATGAAGGAGCTCATTGCACATGAGACATGACATTGAGTCATGTGATCAAGGTGGAGAAGATCAAGACATGACTTGGCTTGATGGATCGGTTGCAAGCGTGAAGGGCAAGTCAGAGGCTTTGGAGCGATGGACCGCGTGGCGGTGAAGCTTGAGCAAGACTTGGCGCCGATGGACGAAGGCAACGGTGAAAAGCAAGTAAAGTCAAGATCGATGAACCAATATGATCACGTGATGATATGAAGTGGATCATATCATTGTTGATCATGTTGGTGCATGTGTTGCATCGACATTGAAGGAGATGGAATGGAATGTGCAAGGCAAAGGTATAACCTAGGGCATTTCATTTCACCGGTCATAGGTGTGTAGAGAAGTTTATGACCGGGTTTAGGATAGATGGCCGCACTATCAAGAGGGGCAAACTTGTTTGCATATCGGTCATCTATGTGCCACTCGAGTGATCTAACTTTGCATCGTCGCTAGGATTGAGTGGCATGACAAGTTGAGTGGCTAACCCTTTGGGAAATGATTGTGAAAAGCTAACACACATACACATGGTGGTGTTGGCACATTTACAAAGGAGATGAAGTTGGAGTTGATGTGGATCAACTCGGTGAAGAAACGGAGATGAGAAAGGTCCCACAGAGTGGACCGAACTCTGGTCACGTAGTGACCGGACGCTGAGGCTCAGCGTTCGGTCAGTGGTGGCAGTTAGCGTGCAGCGTCGGTCAGTCGACCGGATGCTGGCTCTGAAAGTGACCGAACGCTGGAGGCAGTGTCCGGTCTTGTTGTAGGACAAAGCAGTATCACTGGAGAGTGACCGGACGCTGGGGCTATGTCCGATCACGTCTGACCGGACACGTCTGGTCGGGGTCGGTACCTTACTGTAAACGACCGGACACTGAGGGTCCAGCATCCGGTCAGTTGAAGCTACTGCATCCGGTCAGAAGATGACCGTTGAGATCGGAAGAATGCCGTTGAATGCAGGTGACACGTGGCTGTTATCGGGTGACCGGATGCTGAGGTCTAGCATCCGGTCAACACGACCGGAGCGTCCGGTCGGCCTGATTTTTGCCCAGTGAAGGGGTAACGGCTAGTTTAGCCCTTAGGGCTATAAAGATGTGGCCTTTGGCCATGGCTGGTGTTGAGCACCTCAGGGGACTTTGTGTCCATGCTTGAGAGTGCTTAGGCGCCCTCCATCTCATACATACTTGATAGTGATCATCCGATTGTGTGAGTAAGTGATTCTAGTGCAATTGCATCATGAGGTTGCATCGAGTGGCACTAGGTGATTGAGTTGCAAGCCGGTGATGCTTGTTACTCTTGGTGGTTGCCACCTCCTAGATGGCTTGGTGGTGGTCTCCGTCGAAGCCCGCAAGAAGCTTGTGCGGTGCTCCGGAGAAGAGCTTGTGAGGGGCATTGTGCTCGCCCCGCGGGAGCCACGAAGAGCAACTTTAGTAAAGGGTGTCATTGAGCTACCCTCACTTCTGGGGTAGGTTCTTGTGGCGCCCGACGTGCGGGCTTGGTGGGTGATGCCAATTAGCTGCCGAACCACCAAGTGAGCGGTCGACACAACGAGGACTAGCGTGTTGGCAAACACATGAACCTCGGGAGAAAAATCATCGTGTCAACCTTGTTCTTCCTATTGGTTTGCATCCCCGTTACACAAGCTTGCGATTACTTTCATATACATTGAGCTTGTGTTGTTGCTTTTGTAATTAGTTAGCTTGTGTAGCTTGCTAGTTATCTTGTTGCTTGTGTAGCATAGAAGTAGCTCCCTTGCATGGCTAATTTGGTTTGTGTAACCTTGTTAGTCACATTGCTTAGTTTGTATAGCTAAGT
Organism: Miscanthus floridulus; assembly: GCF_019320115.1. Classification (NCBI taxonomy): domain Eukaryota; kingdom Viridiplantae; phylum Streptophyta; class Magnoliopsida; order Poales; family Poaceae; genus Miscanthus; species Miscanthus floridulus. Next base: position 70,946,844 of record NC_089583.1, on the reverse strand, counting down.
AATTGCGCTCTCTAATTTGGCATTGGTTGCCTTGTTATTGAGCATTGCTAGTGAGCTTAGTTGGCTTTGTGCTTTTGCTTACTAGCATGTGTAGGAGCTCCCTTATTGCTTAGAGTACTAGTGGCATAGGTTTGTGTGACCTTACTTCTAGAATTGGTTAGGAGAGCTCTAGCTAGCCCGGCACCTTTGTTGCTTAATTAGTATCTTTGGAAGGTGCTAGAGAATATAGATAGAGGGGTGTAGTCTTGGCTAGACCGATAGTTATAATTCCACACTTGTTTCAGTTAGCCGACGTGATTAGTTTTAAAAAGGACTATTCACCCCCCCCCCTCTAGTCGCCATCTCGACCCTTTCAGCCGGGAAAGCTCAATCTCGCCTGGGCTAAAAGGCAGCTCGAGCGCTCGCAGCCGTTGATTGGCATCCGACTGGCCAAGCGACGTGCTTCGGCGAAACAAAACGGCGCCACAGGCCGATCCCCTGAAACCCTAACTTCATTTCTTTGCTCCCCTTCTCTCTCGCGCGTCTCTCTCTCTCTCAGCAGCGCGACGCACTCGAGCGACAGCGAGCCGCGCCAGAGGAGAAGACGAAGATGGCGCCACCGTCGGGCCCTCTTGCCAGCGAGCGTGCTCCCATCGGGAGAGCGCAGCCGCCGTCAAGCGGCTCTGTGTCGGCGCCCTGTACCCGTACCTACACGTGGATGCATCTCGGCTGACGAACACCTGGCGTGGTCTGGTCTTTCCCTCACGACTGATGGAGATGGCAGCAGTGAGGTAAGCCACCGGCCTTGCTTTTCCCTTTCCCCTTCTGCATTTCTGCTTGTTTGGATCTTGCTTCTCTTCTCGGTTTTGATCAATTTGGGGATGGGGATTGGATCTAGGGTTAGGGTTTCAGTTCCTATTCTTCTTCCTCGAGTTCGAGTCACGGGTTTAGGGTTCGGATCAAGCGGTCTTGAGGCCGAGCCCCTTCTATCTTCACCCAGTTAGGGATAGGGTTAAGGAACCCCCTCTGTCTGCTCAGATCCGAAGGATCTAATCCGTTATTTTCTTTTCTATTCTTTTGATTCTCTTCCCGCGCGTCAGCAAGCCGGTGGCGGGTGCTCCATCCCGCGTGAGGCGGTAGTGATGGCGGCGGGGAAGCCCTAGTAAGACTTCCCCTGGACCGTCCAATTTCTTTAGGGTTAGGGTTTGGGTTCACTTTTCCGAATCGAATTCGGTTCTTCTTCATCTTTGCTTTTCCCTACTTGATCTACACGGAACCCTGCTCTGATACCATTGTTAGTGTCTTTAGATCATCTAGGTGTAGATCAGAGGGTGATATCTTTACCAATTGAATCAAATATACCTAGAGCTTGCTTTGGGAGAAGGAGACAGAGAGAGAGAGATGTAGGAGCATCTGACCGTCGGAGGGAGTGGAGGAGCTCCCTACCATTGCTGGTTCATCGATGAAGCTCTGCGCACACGCAGCGATGGTCGGTGTAGGTGACCAAAGGGTGTCGATGAAGTGGTTGGTGGTGGCAAAGGCAGTGGCGCTTCCTGCTGCTGGCAGTGTCTCCCTCTTGATCGGACTAGGGTTAGATGGTGGGGTTGTGGCGGCGGCAGTGAACCTCGTATGGCGAGCCATTTGCCCCACCTCCTCTATATAGGCACTGTGCGACGAGGGCCCACAAGCCACTAGATGGCTGGGCCTCCCCGATCAGGACGCGGTCAAGGGGTCCGTCTCGACCGTTGGGTCAAGACGGATGAGATCAATTCTAACAAAGATAAGAAAATCGACTAGTAGCATGGCAGGCACATAAGAAATAGTTGGTTTTTAGGTCGTCGCATAGGGAATGAAACTACAATTCAATGACCGTCACCTCTTCTACCACAACGGTAATGCTTAGGAGCGGACGTCCGTCCGACCGGACACTCGTGCGCCTACTTCCGCCTCGCTGCTATCCATTGTATGAGACTAACATTTTCTTGTCACGAGCACTCACTGATGCCCGCACTTACCGCCAAGCCGGTGCTCCCAGCAGCCTTCCTCTGCGTCCCATCCCCGCTCCTCTCCAAGCCCCCCCAATGCCGCACTCCCCTCCTCCCAACATGCCTCCTTCCTCTCGCGCCCATGCGGCTCTCCGTTGCCATCTTCCGTCCTAGGCCCCACTTCCTCCGCAGCGTCGCGGCTTCATTCTCCTCTCCACCGCGACCTAGCGTCAGATCCCGCTGTGTAGTGCTCCGCCCGCCCACCCACCTGCTAGGGTTTGTTGAAAGTGTATTTGTAAGCATGTGTTTTCAAATATTTCAGAGGTATGTTGCTCTATACACGTATGTTGCAAGCATCTGTTCTAAATGTTTCATCTATTTTTTCATACGTATGTTGCAAGTGTGTTTATTTGGATGTTGTATATTATTCACACATATGTTGCAAGTGTTTTATCTGGTGTTGCATATGTCTTGCAATGGCTTTTCAAGTGTTTTTTTTTCAAGTGTTTGATACACATGTTTCAAGTGTTTCACCTATCTTCAGATGTATGTTGTAAATGTTTCATCTGGATGTTTGTTCGGGTATCGCACGTATGATGCAAATGGTGCCGGTGGCTAGCGGACAGCGGCCTACCGCAGGGCTTCAGCTCTTACATCGTGCCTTCCTTGCGTGGCGCGCCTTGCCCTCTTCTCCTCTCCCTCCTCTCCCTTCCCTTCCCTCCATCTCGCCGTAGCAGATCGAGCTCGCGCGGGAAACGGAGGGGCACAGACGGCCTCACGTGTGGGTGTGCGGCGTGGGCGAGGCAAGTCGTCCGGGCAGCAAAAAACCGTCTCAGTCTAAACTCTAGAGTGCATGCTACAAGATTGCTGGATCTCTCATGTCTTTCTGGTCATATCCATGACAGAAATGAGAGAATTCATGTGTCAGAGAGCGGACGCGGGCGTCCGTCCAGACGTCCGGACGCTAGCATTGCCGCTACAACAAAGC